>NC_065451.1:121183909-121512494 GCF_917563875.1 Diabrotica virgifera virgifera | reverse complement strand
AAAAGAGATAAGGTAACTGTATGTTTCAACGATCTGGTATGCAGAGACATACTTATAAAATTTATAAAAGTCTCCTGGTACTACTTTTTTTAACTTTCTATATTTTTTCTACCTGCATCTCTGTCATGAGCTCCATTTGTTCTGAAAATTAGTTTTCTCTGCAAAGTTGAATAATTTCTTCATTTTTAGGAAATTCAAACGGTGTAAGATAAATTATTTCCGTTAGAAAAACACCGAATTTTAAGTATAGTTAGTTTTTATTGACGAGTGAGGAGTTTCATGGAAATGTTGTCGTTGCAATCAGTGTCTTTCTCGACCATAACATTACCCTTCGGAATTGATTCTACTAAATCCTTCCGAACTCGAAAAAAATTGTTGTCTATATTTAAAAAGATCATTAGGTCAAGTGAGTTACTAACAGTGACTTCATCTTTGGAATTTACATCGCACTAGTCATCTTCTCTCCAACCTAAAACATAAAAATGTATTTAATATAAATCCAGGCCATTCTGTTAATAATCACAGACCTGATCTATGTAGACTTCTTAAGAATTTTGTCGTCCAGATTTTTTTGTAGTAGTCTTTTAACCTCCCTTCATTGTGCGCATTAAAAAAAGTTAAAAAGAGATAAGGTAACTGTACGTTTCAACGATCTGGTATGCAGAGACATACTTATAAAATTTATAAAAGTCTCCTGGTACTACTTTTTTTAACTTTCTATATTTTTTCTACCTGCATCTCTGTCATGAGCTCCATTTGTTCTGAAAATTAGTTTTCTCTGCAAAGTTGAATAATTTCTTCATTTTTAGGAAATTGAAACGGTGTAAGATAAATTATTTCCGTTAGAAAAACACCGAATTTTAAGTATAGTTAGTTTTTATTGACGAGTGAGGAGTTTCATGGAAATGTTGTCGTTGCAATCAGTGTCTTTCTCGACCATAAGATTACCCTTCGGAATTGATTCTACTAAATCCTTCCGAACTCGAAAAAAATTGTTGTCTATATTTAAAAAGATCATTAGGTCAAGTGAGTTACTAACAGTGACTTCATCTTTGGAATTTACATCGCACTAGTCATCTTCTCTCCAACCTAAAACATAAAAATATATTTAATATAAATCCAGGTCATTCTGTTAGTAATCACAGACCTGATCTATGTAGACTTTTTAAGAATCTTGTCGCCCAAATTTTTTTGTAGTAGTCTTTTAACCTCCCTTCATTGTGCGCATTCAAGAAAGTTAAAAAAGAGATAAGGTAACTGTATGTTTCAACGATCTGGTATGCAGAGACATACTTATAAAATTTATAAAAGTCTCCTGGTACTACTTTTTTTAACTTTCTATATTTTTTCTACCTGCATCTCTGTCATGAGCTCCATTTGTTCTGAAAATTAGTTTTCTCTGCAAAGTTGAATAATTTCTTCATTTTTAGGAAATTCAAACGGTGTAAGATAAATTATTTCCGTTAGAAAAACACCGAATTTTAAGTATAGTTAGTTTTTATTGACGAGTAAGGAGTTTCATGGAAATGTTGTCGTTGCAATCAGTGTCTTTCTCGACCATAACATTACCCTTCGGAATTGATTCTACTAAATCCTTCCGAACTCGAAAAAAATTGTTGTCTATATTTAAAAAGATCATTAGGTCAAGTGAGTTACTAACAGTGACTTCATCTTTGGAATTTACATCGCACTAGTCATCTTCTCTCCAACCTAAAACATAAAAATGTATTTAATATAAATCCAGGCCATTCTGTTAATCATCACAGACCTGATCTATTTAGACTTAAGAATTTTGTCGTCCAAATTTTTTTGTAGTAATCTTTTAACCTCCCTTCATTGTGCGCATGAAAAAAGTTAAAAAGAGATAAGGTAACTGTACGTTTCAACGATCTGGTATGCAGAGACATACTTATAAAATTTATAAAAGTCTCCTGGTACTACTTTTTTTAACTTTCTATATTTTTTCTACCTGCATCTCTGTCATGAGCTCCATTTGTTCTGAAAATTAGTTTTCTCTGCAAAGTTGAATAATTTCTTCATTTTTAGGAAATTGAAACGGTGTAAGATAAATTATTTCCGTAAGAAAAACACCGAATTTTAAGAGTATAGTCAGTTTTTATTGAGGAGTGAGGAGTTTCATTGAAATGTTGTCGTTGCAATCAGTGTCTTTCTCGACCATAAGATTACCCTTCGGAATTGATTCTACTAATTCCTTCCGAACTCGAAAAAAATTGTTGTTTATATTTAAAAAGATCATTAGGTCAAGTGAGTTACTAACAGTGACTTCATCTTTGAAATTTACATCGCACTAGTCATCTTCTCTCCAACCTAAAACCTAAAAATGTATTTCCAGGCTAAAAATCCAGGCCATTCTGTTAATCATCACAGACCTGATCTATTTAGACTTAAGAATTTTGTCGTCCAAATTTTTTTGTAGTAATCTTTTAACCTCCCTTCATTGTGCGCATTAAAAAAGTTAAAAAGAGATAAGGTAACTGTATGTTTCAACGATCTGGTATGCAGAGACATACTTATAAAATTTATAAAAGTCTCCTGGTACTACTTTTTTTAACTTTCTATATTTTTTCTACCTGCATCTCTGTCATGAGCTCCATTTGTTCTGAAAATTAGTTTTCTCTGCAAAGTTGAATAATTTCTTCATTTTTAGGAAATTGAAACGGTGTAAGATAAATTATTTCCGTAAGAAAAACACCGAATTTTAAGAGTATAGTCAGTTTTTATTGAGGAGTGAGGAGTTTCATTGAAATGTTGTCGTTGCAATCAGTGTCTTTCTCGACCATAAGATTACCCTTCGGAATTGATTCTACTAATTCCTTCCGAACTCGAAAAAAATTGTTGTTTATATTTAAAAAGATCATTAGGTCAAGTGAGTTACTAACAGTGACTTCATCTTTGAAATTTACATCGCACTAGTCATCTTCTCTCCAACCTAAAACATAAAAATGTATTTAATATAAATCCAGGCCATTCTGTTAATAATCACAGACCTGATCTATGTAGACTTCTTAAGAATTTTGTCGTCCAGATTTTTTTGTAGTAGTCTTTTAACCTCCCTTCATTGTGCGCATTAAAAAAAGTTAAAAAGAGATAAGGTAACTGTACGTTTCAACGATCTGGTATGCAGAGACATACTTATAAAATTTATAAAAGTCTCCTGGTACTACTTTTTTTAACTTTCTATATTTTTTCCAGCTGCATCTCTGTCATGAGCTCCATTTGTTCTGAAAATTAGTTTTCTCTGCAAAGTTGAATAATTTCTTCATTTTTAGGAAATTCAAACGGTGTAAGATAAATTATTTCCGTTAGAAAAACACCGAATTTTAAGAGTATAGTCAGTTTTTATTGAGGAGTGAGGAGTTTCATGGAAATGTTGTCGTTGCAATCAGTGTCTTTCTCGACCATAAGATTACCCTTCGGAATTGATTCTACTAAATCCTTCCGAACTCGAAAAAAATTGTTGTCTATATTTAAAAAGATCATTAGGTCAAGTGAGTTACTAACAGTGATTTCATCTTTGGAATTTACATCGCACTAGTCATCTTCTCTCCAACCTAAAAATGTATTTAACATAAATCCAGGCCATTCTGTTAATAATCACAGACCTGATCTATGTAGACTTAAGAATTTTGTCGTCCAAATTTTTTTGTAGTAATCTTTTAACCTCCCTTCATTGTGCGCATTAAAAAAGTTAAAAAGAGATAAGGTAACTGTATGTTTCAACGATCTGGTATGCAGAGACATACTTATAAAAGTTATAGAAGTCTCCTGGTACTACTTTTTTAACTTTCTATATTTTTTCTACCTGCATCTCTGTCATGAGCTCCATTTGTTCTGAAAATTAGTTTTCTCTGCAAAGTTGAATAATTTCTTCATTTTTAGGAAATTCAAACGGTGTAAGATAAATTATTTCCGTAAGAAAAACACCGAATTTTAAGAGTATAGTCAGTTTTTATTGAGGAGTGAGGAGTTTCATGGAAATGTTGTCGTTGCAATCAGTGTCTTTCTCGACCATAAGATTACCCTTCGGAATTGATTCTACTAATTCCTTCCGAACTCGAAAAAAATTGTTGTTTATATTTAAAAAGATCATTAGGTCAAGTGAGTTACTAACAGTGACTTCATCTTTGAAATTTACATCGCACTAGTCATCTTCTCTCCAACCTAAAACCTAAAAATGTATTTAATATAAATCCAGGCCATTCTGTTAATCATCACAGACCTGATCTATTTAGACTTAAGAATTTTGTCGTCCAAATTTTTTTGTAGTAATCTTTTAACCTCCCTTCATTGTGCGCATTAAAAAAGTTAAAAAGAGATAAGGTAACTGTATGTTTCAACGATCTGGTATGCAGAGACATACTTATAAAATTTATAAAAGTCTCCTGGTACTACTTTTTTTAACTTTCTATATTTTTTCCAGCTGCATCTCTGTCATGAGCTCCATTTGTTCTGAAAATTAGTTTTCTCTGCAAAGTTGAATAATTTCTTCATTTTTAGGAAATTCAAACGGTGTAAGATAAATTATTTCCGTTAGAAAAACACCGAATTTTAAGAGTATAGTCAGTTTTTATTGAGGAGTGAGGAGTTTCATGGAAATGTTGTCGTTGCAATCAGTGTCTTTCTCGACCATAAGATTACCCTTCGGAATTGATTCTACTAATTCCTTCCGAACTCGAAAAAAATTGTTGTTTATATTTAAAAAGATCATTAGGTCAAGTGAGTTACTAACAGTGACTTCATCTTTGAAATTTACATCGCACTAGTCATCTTCTCTCCAACCTAAAACCTAAAAATGTATTTAATATAAATCCAGGCCATTCTGTTAATCATCACAGACCTGATCTATTTAGACTTAAGAATTTTGTCGTCCAAATTTTTTTGTAGTAATCTTTTAACCTCCCTTCATTGTGCGCATTAAAAAAGTTAAAAAGAGATAAGGTAACTGTATGTTTCAACGATCTGGTATGCAGAGACATACCTATAAAAGTTATAGAAGTCTCCTGGTACTACTTTTTTAACTTTCTATATTTTTTCTACCTGCATCTCTGTCATGAGCTCCATTTGTTCTGAAAATTAGTTTTCTCTGCAAAGTTGAATAATTTCTTCATTTTTAGGAAATTCAAACGGTGTAAGATAAATTATTTCCGTAAGAAAAACACCGAATTTTAAGAGTATAGTCAGTTTTTATTGAGGAGTGAGGAGTTTCATTGAAATGTTGTCGTTGCAATCAGTGTCTTTCTCGACCATAAGATTACCCTTCGGAATTGATTCTACTAATTCCTTCCGAACTCGAAAAAAATTGTTGTTTATATTTAAAAAGATCATTAGGTCAAGTAAGTTACTAACAGTGACTTCATCTTTGAAATTTACATCGCACTAGTCATCTTCTCTCCAACCTAAAACATAAAAATGTATTTAATATAAATCCAGGCCATTCTGTTAATCATCACAGACCTGATCTATTTAGACTTAAGAATTTTGTCGTCCAAATTTTTTTGTAGTAATCTTTTAACCTCCCTTCATTGTGCGCATTAAAAAAGTTAAAAAGAGATAAGGTAACTGTATGTTTCAACGATCTGGTATGCAGAGACATACTTATAAAATTTATAAAAGTCTCCTGGTACTACTTTTTTTAACTTTCTATATTTTTTCTACCTGCATCTCTGTCATGAGCTCCATTTGTTCTGAAAATTAGTTTTCTCTGCAAAGTTGAATAATTTCTTCATTTTTAGGAAATTCAAACGGTGTAAGATAAATTATTTCCGTTAGAAAAACACCGAATTTTAAGTATAGTTAGTTTTTATTGACGAGTGAGGAGTTTCATGGAAATGTTGTCGTTGCAATCAGTGTCTTTCTCGACCATAACATTACCCTTCGGAATTGATTCTACTAAATCCTTCCGAACTCGAAAAAAATTGTTGTCTATATTTAAAAAGATCATTAGGTCAAGTGAGTTACTAACAGTGACTTCATCTTTGGAATTTACATCGCACTAGTCATCTTCTCTCCAACCCAAAACATAAAAATGTATTTAATATAAATCCAGGCCATTCTGTTAATAATCACAGACCTGATCTATGTAGACTTCTTAAGAATTTTGTCGTCCAGATTTTTTTGTAGTAGTCTTTTAACCTCCCTTCATTGTGCGCATTAAAAAAAGTTAAAAAGAGATAAGGTAACTGTACGTTTCAACGATCTGGTATGCAGAGACATACTTATAAAATTTATAAAAGTCTCCTGGTACTACTTTTTTTAACTTTCTATATTTTTTCCAGCGGCATCTCTGTCATGAGCTCCATTTGTTCTGAAAATTAGTTTTCTCTGCAAAGTTGAATAATTTCTTCATTTTTAGGAAATTCAAACGGTGTAAGATAAATTATTTCCGTTAGAAAAACACCGAATTTTAAGAGTATAGTCAGTTTTTATTGAGGAGTGAGGAGTTTCATGGAAATGTTGTCTTTGCAATCAGTGTCTTTCTCGACCATAAGATTACCCTTCGGAATTGATTCTACTAAATCCTTCCGAACTCGAAAAAAATTGTTGTCTATATTTAAAAAGATCATTAGGTCAAGTGAGTTACTAACAGTGATTTCATCTTTGGAATTTACATCGCACTAGTCATCTTCTCTCCAACCTAAAAATGTATTTAATATAAATCCAGGCCATTCTGTTAATAATCACAGACCTGATCTATGTAGACTTAAGAATTTTGTCGTCCAAATTTTTTTGTAGTAATCTTTTAACCTCCCTTCATTGTGCGCATTAAAAAAGTTAAAAAGAGATAAGGTAACTGTATGTTTCAACGATCTGGTATGCAGAGACATACTTATAAAAGTTATAGAAGTCTCCTGGTACTACTTTTTTAACTTTCTATATTTTTTCTACCTGCATCTCTGTCATGAGCTCCATTTGTTCTGAAAATTAGTTTTCTCTGCAAAGTTGAATAATTTCTTCATTTTTAGGAAATTCAAACGGTGTAAGATAAATTATTTCCGTAAGAAAAACACCGAATTTTAAGAGTATAGTCAGTTTTTATTGAGGAGTGAGGAGTTTCATGGAAATGTTGTCGTTGCAATCAGTGTCTTTCTCGACCATAAGATTACCCTTCGGAATTGATTCTACTAATTCCTTCCGAACTCGAAAAAAATTGTTGTTTATATTTAAAAAGATCATTAGGTCAAGTGAGTTACTAACAGTGACTTCATCTTTGAAATTTACATCGCACTAGTCATCTTCTCTCCAACCTAAAACCTAAAAATGTATTTAATATAAATCCAGGCCATTCTGTTAATCATCACAGACCTGATCTATTTAGACTTAAGAATTTTGTCGTCCAAATTTTTTTGTAGTAATCTTTTAACCTCCCTTCATTGTGCGCATTAAAAAAGTTAAAAAGAGATAAGGTAACTGTATGTTTCAACGATCTGGTATGCAGAGACATACTTATAACAGTTATAGAAGTCTCCTGGTACTACTTTTTTAACTTTCTATATTTTTTCTACCTGCATCTCTGTCATGAGCTCCATTTGTTCTGAAAATTAGTTTTCTCTGCAAAGTTGAATAATTTCTTCATTTTTAGGAAATTCAAACGGTGTAAGATAAATTATTTCCGTTAGAAAAACACCGAATTTTAAGTATAGTTAGTTTTTATTGACGAGTGAGGAGTTTCATGGAAATGTTGTCGTTGCAATCAGTGTCTTTCTCGACCATAAGATTACCCTTCGGAATTGATTCTACTAAATCCTTCCGAACTCGAAAAAAATTGTTGTCTATATTTAAAAAGATCATTAGGTCAAGTGAGTTACTAACAGTGACTTCATCTTTGGAATTTACATCGCACTAGTCATCTTCTCTCCAACCTAAAACATAAAAATGTATTTAATATAAATCCAGGCCATTCTGTTAATAATCACAGACCTGATCTATGTAGACTTCTTAAGAATTTTGTCGTCCAGATTTTTTTGTAGTAGTCTTTTAACCTCCCTTCATTGTGCGCATTAAAAAAAGTTAAAAAGAGATAAGGTAACTGTACGTTTCAACGATCTGGTATGCAGAGACATACTTATAAAATTTATAAAAGTCTCCTGGTACTACTTTTTTTAACTTTCTATATTTTTTCTACCTGCATCTCTGTCATGAGCTCCATTTGTTCTGAAAATTAGTTTTCTCTGCAAAGTTGAATAATTTCTTCATTTTTAGGAAATTGAAACGGTGTAAGATAAATTATTTCCGTTAGAAAAACACCGAATTTTAAGAGTATAGTCAGTTTTTATTGAGGAGTGAGGAGTTTCATGGAAATGTTGTCGTTGCAATCAGTGTCTTTCTCGACCATAACATTACCCTTCGGAATTGATTCTACTAAATCCTTCCGAACTCGAAAAAAATTGTTGTCTATATTTAAAAAGATCATTAGGTCAAGTGAGTTACTAACAGTGACTTCATCTTTGGAATTTACATCGCACTAGTTATCTTCTCTCCAACCTAAAACATAAAAATGTATTTAATATAAATCCAGGCCATTCTGTTAATAATCACAGACCTGATCTATGTAGACTTCTTAAGAATTTTGTCGTCCAGATTTTTTTGTAGTAGTCTTTTAACCTCCCTTCATTGTGCGCATTAAAAAAAGTTAAAAAGAGATAAGGTAACTGTACGTTTCAACGATCTGGTAAGCAGAGACATACTTATAAAATTTATAAAAGTCTCCTGGTACTACTTTTTTTAACTTTCTATATTTTTTCCAGCTGCATCTCTGTCATGAGCTCCATTTGTTCTGAAAATTAGTTTTCTCTGCAAAGTTGAATAATTTCTTCATTTTTAGGAAATTCAAACGGTGTAAGATAAATTATTTCCGTTAGAAAAACACCGAATTTTAAGAGTATAGTCAGTTTTTATTGAGGAGTGAGGAGTTTCATGGAAATGTTGTCGTTGCAATCAGTGTCTTTCTCGACCATAAGATTACCCTTCGGAATTGATTCTACTAATTCCTTCCGAACTCGAAAAAAATTGTTGTTTATATTTAAAAAGATCATTAGGTCAAGTGAGTTACTAACAGTGACTTCATCTTTGAAATTTACATCGCACTAGTCATCTTCTCTCCAACTTAAAACCTAAAAATGTATTTAATATAAATCCAGGCCATTCTGTTAATCATCACAGACCTGATCTATTTAGACTTAAGAATTTTGTCGTCCAAATTTTTTTGTAGTAATCTTTTAACCTCCCTTCATTGTGCGCATTAAAAAAGTTAAAAAGAGATAAGGTAACTGTACGTTTCAACGATCTGGTATGCAGAGACATACTTATAAAATTTATAAAAGTCTCCTGGTACTACTTTTTTTAACTTTCTATATTTTTTCCAGCTGCATCTCTGTCATGAGCTCCATTTGTTCTGAAAATTAGTTTTCTCTGCAAAGTTGAATAATTTCTTCATTTTTAGGAAATTCAAACGGTGTAAGATAAATTATTTCCGTAAGAAAAACACCGAATTTTAAGAGTATAGTCAGTTTTTATTGAGGAGTGAGGAGTTTCATGGAAATGTTGTCGTTGCAATCAGTGTCTTTCTCGACCATAAGATTACCCTTCGGAATTGATTCTACTAATTCCTTCCGAACTCGAAAAAAATTGTTGTTTATATTTAAAAAGATCATTAGGTCAAGTGAGTTACTAACAGTGACTTCATCTTTGAAATTTACATCGCACTAGTCATCTTCTCTCCAACCTAAAACCTAAAAATGTATTTAATATAAATCCAGGCCATTCTGTTAATCATCACAGACCTGATCTATTTAGACTTAAGAATTTTGTCGTCCAAATTTTTTTGTAGTAATCTTTTAACCTCCCTTCATTGTGCGCATTAAAAAAGTTAAAAAGAGATAAGGTAACTGTACGTTTCAACGATCTGGTATGCAGAGACATACTTATAAAATTTATAAAAGTCTCCTGGTACTACTTTTTTTAACTTTCTATATTTTTTCTACCTGCATCTCTGTCATGAGCTCCATTTGTTCTGAAAATTAGTTTTCTCTGCAAAGTTGAATAATTTCTTCATTTTTAGGAAATTGAAACGGTGTAAGATAAATTATTTCCGTAAGAAAAACACCGAATTTTAAGAGTATAGTCAGTTTTTATTGAGGAGTGAGGAGTTTCATGGAAATGTTGTCGTTGCAATCAGTGTCTTTCTCGACCATAAGATTACCCTTCGGAATTGATTCTACTAATTCCTTCCGAACTCGAAAAAAATTGTTGTTTATATTTAAAAAGATCATTAGGTCAAGTGAGTTACTAACAGTGACTTCATCTTTGAAATTTACATCGCACTAGTCATCTTCTCTCCAACCTAAAACCTAAAAATGTATTTAATATAAATCCAGGCCATTCTGTTAATCATCACAGACCTGATCTATTTAGACTTAAGAATTTTGTCGTCCAAATTTTTTTGTAGTAATCTTTTAACCTCCCTTCATTGTGCGCATTAAAAAAGTTAAAAAGAGATAAGGTAACTGTACGTTTCAACGATCTGGTATGCAGAGACATACTTATAAAATTTATAAAAGTCTCCTGGTACTACTTTTTTTAACTTTCTATATTTTTTCTACCTGCATCTCTGTCATGAGCTCCATTTGTTCTGAAAATTAGTTTTCTCTGCAAAGTTGAATAATTTCTTCATTTTTAGGAAATTGAAACGGTGTAAGATAAATTATTTCCGTAAGAAAAACACCGAATTTTAAGAGTATAGTCAGTTTTTATTGAGGAGTGAGGAGTTTCATTGAAATGTTGTCGTTGCAATCAGTGTCTTTCTCGACCATAAGATTACCCTTCGGAATTGATTCTACTAATTCCTTCCGAACTCGAAAAAAATTGTTGTTTATATTTAAAAAGATCATTAGGTCAAGTGAGTTACTAACAGTGACTTCATCTTTGAAATTTACATCGCACTAGTCATCTTCTCTCCAACCTAAAACCTAAAAATGTATTTAATATAAATCCAGGCCATTCTGTTAATCATCACAGACCTGATCTATTTAGACTTAAGAATTTTGTCGTCCAAATTTTTTTGTAGTAATCTTTTAACCTCCCTTCATTGTGCGCATTAAAAAAGTTAAAAAGAGATAAGGTAACTGTATGTTTCAACGATCTGGTATGCAGAGACATACTTATAAAATTTATAAAAGTCTCCTGGTACTACTTTTTTTAACTTTCTATATTTTTTCTACCTGCATCTCTGTCATGAGCTCCATTTGTTCTGAAAATTAGTTTTCTCTGCAAAGTTGAATAATTTCTTCATTTTTAGGAAATTCAAACGGTGTAAGATAAATTATTTCCGTTAGAAAAACACCGAATTTTAAGTATAGTTAGTTTTTATTGACGAGTGAGGAGTTTCATGGAAATGTTGTCGTTGCAATCAGTGTCTTTCTCGACCATAACATTACCCTTCGGAATTGATTCTACTAAATCCTTCCGAACTCGAAAAAAATTGTTGTCTATATTTAAAAAGATCATTAGGTCAAGTGAGTTACTAACAGTGACTTCATCTTTGGAATTTACATCGCACTAGTCATCTTCTCTCCAACCTAAAACATAAAAATGTATTTAATATAAATCCAGGCCATTCTGTTAATAATCACAGACCTGATCTATGTAGACTTCTTAAGAATTTTGTCGTCCAGATTTTTTTGTAGTAGTCTTTTAACCTCCCTTCATTGTGCGCATTAAAAAAAGTTAAAAAGAGATAAGGTAACTGTACGTTTCAACGATCTGGTATGCAGAGACATACTTATAAAATTTATAAAAGTCTCCTGGTACTACTTTTTTTAACTTTCTATATTTTTTCCAGCTGCATCTCTGTCATGAGCTCCATTTGTTCTGAAAATTAGTTTTCTCTGCAAAGTTGAATAATTTCTTCATTTTTAGGAAATTCAAACGGTGTAAGATAAATTATTTCCGTTAGAAAAACACCGAATTTTAAGAGTATAGTCAGTTTTTATTGAGGAGTGAGGAGTTTCATGGAAATGTTGTCGTTGCAATCAGTGTCTTTCTCGACCATAACATTACCCTTCGGAATTGATTCTACTAAATCCTTCCGAACTCGAAAAAAATTGTTGTCTATATTTAAAAAGATCATTAGGTCAAGTGAGTTACTAACAGTGATTTCATCTTTGGAATTTACATCGCACTAGTCATCTTCTCTCCAACCTAAAAATGTATTTAATATAAATCCAGGCCATTCTGTTAATAATCACAGACCTGATCTATGTAGACTTAAGAATTTTGCCGTCCAAATTTTTTTGTAGTAATCTTTTAACCTCCCTTCATTGTGCGCATTAAAAAAGTTAAAAAGAGATAAGGTAACTGTATGTTTCAACGATCTGGTATGCAGAGACATACTTATAAAAGTTATAGAAGTCTCCTGGTACTACTTTTTTAACTTTCTATATTTTTTCTACCTGCATCTCTGTCATGAGCTCCATTTGTTCTGAAAATTAGTTTTCTCTGCAAAGTTGAATAATTTCTTCATTTTTAGGAAATTCAAACGGTGTAAGATAAATTATTTCCGTAAGAAAAACACCGAATTTTAAGAGTATAGTCAGTTTTTATTGAGGAGTGAGGAGTTTCATGGAAATGTTGTCGTTGCAATCAGTGTCTTTCTCGACCATAAGATTACCCTTCGGAATTGATTCTACTAATTCCTTCCGAACTCGAAAAAAATTGTTGTTTATATTTAAAAAGATCATTAGGTCAAGTGAGTTACTAACAGTGACTTCATCTTTGAAATTTACATCGCACTAGTCATCTTCTCTCCAACCTAAAACCTAAAAATGTATTTAATATAAATCCAGGCCATTCTGTTAATCATCACAGACCTGATCTATTTAGACTTAAGAATTTTGTCGTCCAAATTTTTTTGTAGTAATCTTTTAACCTCCCTTCATTGTGCGCATTAAAAAAGTTAAAAAGAGATAAGGTAACTGTACGTTTCAACGATCTGGTATGCAGAGACATACTTATAAAATTTATAAAAGTCTCCTGGTACTACTTTTTTTAACTTTCTATATTTTTTCTACCTGCATCTCTGTTATGAGCTCCATTTGTTCTGAAAATTAGTTTTCTCTGCAAAGTTGAATAATTTCTTCATTTTTAGGAAATTGAAACGGTGTAAGATAAATTATTTCCGTAAGAAAAACACCGAATTTTAAGAGTATAGTCAGTTTTTATTGAGGAGTGAGGAGTTTCATTGAAATGTTGTCGTTGCAATCAGTGTCTTTCTCGACCATAAGATTACCCTTCGGAATTGATTCTACCAATTCCTTCCGAACTCGAAAAAAATTGTTGTTTATATTTAAAAAGATCATTAGGTCAAGTGAGTTACTAACAGTGACTTCATCTTTGAAATTTACATCGCACTAGTCATCTTCTCTCCAACCTAAAACCTAAAAATGTATTTAATATAAATCCAGGCCATTCTGTTAATCATCACAGACCTGATCTATTTAGACTTAAGAATTTTGTCGTCCAAATTTTTTTGTAGTAATCTTTTAACCTCCCTTCATTGTGCGCATTAAAAAAGTTAAAAAGAGATAAGGTAACTGTATGTTTCAACGATCTGGTATGCAGAGACATACTTATAACAGTTATAGAAGTCTCCTGGTACTACTTTTTTAACTTTCTATATTTTTTCTACCTGCATCTCTGTCATGAGCTCCATTTGTTCTGAAAATTAGTTTTCTCTGCAAAGTTGAATAATTTCTTCATTTTTAGGAAATTGAAACGGTGTAAGATAAATTATTTCCGTTAGAAAAACACCGAATTTTAAGTATAGTTAGTTTTTATTGACGAGTGAGGAGTTTCATGGAAATGTTGTCGTTGCAATCAGTGTCTTTCTCGACCATAAGATTACCCTTCGGAATTGATTCTACTAAATCCTTCCGAACTCGAAAAAAATTGTTGTCTATATTTAAAAAGATCATTAGGTCAAGTGAGTTACTAACAGTGACTTCATCTTTGGAATTTACATCGCACTAGTCATCTTCTCTCCAACCTAAAACATAAAAATGTATTTAATATAAATCCAGGCCATTCTGTTAATAATCACAGACCTGATCTATGTAGACTTCTTAAGAATTTTGTCGTCCAGATTTTTTTGTAGTAGTCTTTTAACCTCCCTTCATTGTGCGCATTAAAAAAAGTTAAAAAGAGATAAGGTAACTGTACGTTTCAACGATCTGGTATGCAGAGACATACTTATAAAATTTATAAAAGTCTCCTGGTACTACTTTTTTTAACTTTCTATATTTTTTCCAGCTGCATCTCTGTCATGAGCTCCATTTGTTCTGAAAATTAGTTTTCTCTGCAAAGTTGAATAATTTCTTCATTTTTAGGAAATTCAAACGGTGTAAGATAAATTATTTCCGTTAGAAAAACACCGAATTTTAAGAGTATAGTCAGTTTTTATTGAGGAGTGAGGAGTTTCATGGAAATGTTGTCGTTGCAATCAGTGTCTTTCTCGACCATAAGATTACCCTTCGGAATTGATTCTACTAAATCCTTCCGAACTCGAAAAAAATTGTTGTCTATATTTAAAAAGATCATTAGGTCAAGTGAGTTACTAACAGTGATTTCATCTTTGGAATTTACATCGCACTAGTCATCTTCTCTCCAACCTAAAAATGTATTTAATATAAATCCAGGCCATTCTGTTAATAATCACAGACCTGATCTATGTAGACTTAAGAATTTTGTCGTCCAAATTTTTTTGTAGTAATCTTTTAACCTCCCTTCATTGTGCGCATTAAAAAAGTTAAAAAGAGATAAGGTAACTGTACGTTTCAACGATCTGGTATGCAGAGACATACTTATAAAATTTATAAAAGTCTCCTGGTACTACTTTTTTTAACTTTCTATATTTTTTCCAGCTGCATCTCTGTCATGAGCTCCATTTGTTCTGAAAATTAGTTTTCTCTGCAAAGTTGAATAATTTCTTCATTTTTAGGAAATTCAAACGGTGTAAGATAAATTATTTCCGTAAGAAAAACACCGAATTTTAAGAGTATAGTCAGTTTTTATTGAGGAGTGAGGAGTTTCATGGAAATGTTGTCGTTGCAATCAGTGTCTTTCTCGACCATAAGATTACCCTTCGGAATTGATTCTACTAATTCCTTCCGAACTCGAAAAAAATTGTTGTTTATATTTAAAAAGATCATTAGGTCAAGTGAGTTACTAACAGTGACTTCATCTTTGAAATTTACATCGCACTAGTCATCTTCTCTCCAACCTAAAACCTAAAAATGTATTTAATATAAATCCAGGCCATTCTGTTAATCATCACAGACCTGATCTATTTAGACTTAAGAATTTTGTCGTCCAAATTTTTTTGTAGTAATCTTTTAACCTCCCTTCATTGTGCGCATTAAAAAAGTTAAAAAGAGATAAGGTAACTGTACGTTTCAACGATCTGGTATGCAGAGACATACTTATAAAATTTATAAAAGTCTCCTGGTACTACTTTTTTTAACTTTCTATATTTTTTCTACCTGCATCTCTGTCATGAGCTCCATTTGTTCTGAAAATTAGTTTTCTCTGCAAAGTTGAATAATTTCTTCATTTTTAGGAAATTGAAACGGTGTAAGATAAATTATTTCCGTAAGAAAAACACCGAATTTTAAGAGTATAGTCAGTTTTTATTGAGGAGTGAGGAGTTTCATTGAAATGTTGTCGTTGCAATCAGTGTCTTTCTCGACCATAAGATTACCCTTCGGAATTGATTCTACTAATTCCTTCCGAACTCGAAAAAAATTGTTGTTTATATTTAAAAAGATCATTAGGTCAAGTGAGTTACTAACAGTGACTTCATCTTTGAAATTTACATCGCACTAGTCATCTTCTCTCCAACCTAAAACCTAAAAATGTATTTAATATAAATCCAGGCCATTCTGTTAATCATCACAGACCTGATCTATGTAGACTTAAGAATTTTGTCGTCCAAATTTTTTTGTAGTAATCTTTTAACCTCCCTTCATTGTGCGCATTAAAAAAGTTAAAAAGAGATAAGGTAACTGTATGTTTCAACGATCTGGTATGCAGAGACATACTTATAAAATTTATAAAAGTCTCCTGGTACTACTTTTTTTAACTTTCTATATTTTTTTCTACTTGCATCTCTGTCATGAGCTCCATTTGTTCTGAAAATTAGTTTTCTCTGCAAAGTTGAATAATTTCTTCATTTTTAGGAAATTCAAACGGTGGAACATGAATTATTTCCATTAGAAAAACACCGAATTTTAAGTATAGTTAGTTTTTATTGACGAGTGAGGAGTTTCATGGAAATGTTGTCGTTGTCAGTGTCTTTCTCGACCATAAGATTACCCTTCGGAATTAATTCTACTAAATCCTTCCGAACTCGAAAAAAATTGTTGTCTATATTTAAAAAGATCATTAGGTCAAGTGAGTTACTAACAGTGACTTCATTTTTGGAATTTACATCGCACTAGTCATCTTCTCTCCAACCTAAAACCTAAAAATGTATTTAATATAAATCCAGGCCATTCTGTTAATAATCACAGACCTGATCTATGTAGACTTAAGAATTTTGTCGTCCAAATTTTTTTGTAGTAATCTTTTAACCTCCCTTCATTGTGCGCATTAAAAAAGTTAAAAAGAGATAAGGTAACTGTATGTTTCAACGATCTGGTATGCAGAGACATACTTATAAAATTTATAAAATTCTCCTGGTACTACTTTTTTAACTTTCTATATTTTTTTCTACTTGCATCTCTGTCATGAGCTCCATTTGTTCTGAAAATTAGTTTTCTCTGCAAAGTTGAATAATTTCTTCATTTTTAGGAAATTCAAACGGTGTAAGATAAATTATTTCCGTTAGAAAAACACCGAATTTTAAGAGTATAGTCAGTTTTTATTGAGGAGTGAGGAGTTTCATGGAAATGTTGTCGTTGCAATCAGTGTCTTTCTCGACCATAAGATTACCCTTCGGAATTGATTCTAGTAAATCCTTCCGAACTCGAAAAAAATTGTTGTCTATATTTAAAAAGATCATTAGGTCAAGTGAGTTACTAACAGTGACTTCATCTTTGGAATTTACATCGCACTAGTGATCTTCTCTCCAACCTAAAACCTAAAGCTGTAGTTAATATAAATCCAGGTCATTCTGTTAATAATCACATACCTGATCTATGTAGACTTTTTAAGAATCTTGTCGCCCAAATTTTTTTGTAGTAGTCTTCTAACCCCCCCTTCGTTGTGCGCATTCAAGAAAGTTCAAAAAGAGATAAGGTAACTAACTTTCAACGATCTGATATGCAAAGACATACTTATAAAATATAAAAGTCTCCTGGTACTACTTTTTTTAACTTTCTATATCTTTTCTACCTGCATCTGTCATGAGCTCCATTTGTTCTGAAATTGAGTTTTCTCTGCAAAGTTGAATAATTTCTTCAATTTTAGGAAATTCAAACGGTGGAACATGAATTATTTCCATTAGAAAAACACCGAATTTTAAGTATAGTTAGTTTTTATTGACGAGTGAGGAGTTTCATGGAAATGTTGTCGTTGCAATCAGTGTCTTTCTCGACCATAAGATTACCCTTCGGAATTGATTCTACTAAATCCTTCCGAACTCAAAAAAAATTGTTGTCTATATTTAAAAAGATCATTAGGTCAAGTGAGTTACTAACAGTGACTTCATCTTTGGAATTTACAACGCACTAGTCATCTTCTCTCCAACCTAAAACCTAAAAATGTATTTAATATAAATCCAGGCCATTCTGTTAATAATCACAGACCTGATCTATGTAGAATTCTTAAGAATCTTGACGCCCAAATTTTTTTGTAGTAGTCTTTTAACCTCCCCTTATTGTGCGCATTCAAGAAAGTTGAAGAAGAGATAAGGTAACTAACTTTCAACCATCTGATATGCAGAGACATACTTATAAAATTTATAAAAGTCTCCTGGTGCTACTTTTTTTAACTTTCTATATTTTTTCTACCTGCATCTCTGTTTTGAGCTCCATTTGTTCTGAAAATGTGTCTTCTCTGCAAAGTTGAATAATTTCTTCATTTTTAGGAAATTCAAACGTGCAACATAAATTATTTCCATTAGAAAAACACCGAATTTTAAGTATATATTCAGTTTTTATTGACCAGTGAGGAGTTTCATGGAAATATTGTCGTTGCAACCAGTGTCTTTCACGACCATAAGATAGATTACTCTTCGGAATTGATTCGAATAAATCCTTCCGAACTCGAAAAAAATTGTTGTCTATATTTTGTCGTCCAAATTTTTTGTGGTAGTCTTTTAACCTCCCTTCATTGTGCGCATTCAAGAAAGTTAAAAAAGAGATAAAGTAACTATATGTTACAACGATCTGGTATGCAGAGACATTCTTATAAACTTTATAAAAGTCTCCGTGTATTACTTTTTTTAACTTTCTATATTTTTTCTACCTGCATCCCTGTCGTGAGCTCCATTTGTTCTAAAAATGAGTTTTCTCTGTAAAGTTGAATAATTTCTTCATTTTAAGGAAATTCAAACGGTGTAAGATAAATTATTTCCGTTAGAAAAACACCGAATTTTAAGAGTATAGTCAGTTTTTATTGAGGAGTGAGGAGTTTCATGGAAATGTTGTCGTTGAAATCAGTGTCTTTCTCGACCATAAGATTACCCTTCGGAATTGATTCTAGTAAATCCTTCCGAACTCGAAAAAAATTGTTGTCTATATTTAAAAAGATCATTAGGTCAAGTGAGTTACTAACAGTGACTTCATCTTTGGAATTTACATCGCACTAGTGATCTTCTCTCCAACCTAAAACCTAAAGCTGTAGTTAATATAAATCAAGGCAATTCTGTTAATAATCACAGACCTGATCTATGTAGACTTTTTAAGAATCTTGTCGCCCAAATTTTTTTGTAGTAGTCTTCTAACCTCCCTTCATTGTGCGCATTCAAGAAAGTTAAAAAAGAGATAAGGTAACTGTATGTTTCAACGATCTGGTATGCAGAGACATACTTATAAAATATAAAAGTCTCCTGGTACTACTTTTTTTAACTTTCTATATCTTTTCTACCTGCATCTGTCATGAGCTCCATTTGTTCTGAAATTGAGTTGAATAATTTCTTCAATTTTAGGAAATTCAAACGGTGGAACATGAATTATTTCCATTAGAAAAACACCGAATTTTAAGTATAGTTAGTTTTTATTGACGAGTGAGGAGTTTCATGGAAATGTTGTCGTTGCAATCAGTGTCTTTCTCGACCATAAGATTACCCTTCGGAATTGATTCTACTAAATCCTTCCGAACTCAAAAAAAATTGTTGTCTATATTTAAAAAGATCATTAGGTCAAGTGAGTTACTAACAGTGACTTCATCTTTGGAATTTACAACGCACTAGTCATCTTCTCTCCAACCTAAAACCTAAAAATGTATTTAATATAAATCCAGGCCATTCTGTTAATAATCACAGACCTGATCTATGTAGAATTCTTAAGAATCTTGACGCCCAAATTTTTTTGTAGTAGTCTTTTAACCTCCCCTTATTGTGCGCATTCAAGAAAGTTGAAGAAGAGATAAGGTAACTAACTTTCAACCATCTGATATGCAGAGACATACTTATAAAATTTATAAAAGTCTCCTGGTGCTACTTTTTTTAACTTTCTATATTTTTTCTACCTGCATCTCTGTTGTGAGCTCCATTTGTTCTGAAAATGTGTTTTCTCTGCAAAGTTGAATAATTTCTTCATTTTTAGGAAATTCAAACGTGCAACATAAATTATTTCCATTAGAAAAACACCGAATTTTAAGTATATATTCAGTTTTTATTGACGAGTGAGGAGTTTCATGGAAATATTGTCGTTGCAACCAGTGTCTTTCACGACCGTAAGATAGATTACTCTTCGGAATTGATTCGAATAAATCCTTCCAAACTCGAAAAAAATTGTTGTCTATATTTTGTCGTCCAAATTTTTTGTGGTAGTCTTTTAACCTCCCTTCATTGTGCGCATTCAAGAAATTTAAAAAAGAGATAAAGTAACTATATGTTACAACGATCTGGTATGCAGAGACATTCTTATAAACTTTATAAAAGTCTCCGTGTATTACTTTTTTTAACTTTCTATATTTTTTCTACCTGCATCCCTGTCGTGAGCTCCATTTGTTCTAAAAATGAGTTTTCTCTGTAAAGTTGAATAATTTCTTCATTTTAAGGAAATTCAAACGGTGTAAGATAAATTATTTCCGTTAGAAAAACACCGAATTTTAAGAGTATAGTCAGTTTTTATTGAGGAGTGAGGAGTTTCATGGAAATGTTGTCGTTGAAATCAGTGTCTTTCTCGACCATAAGATTACCCTTCGGAATTGATTCTAGTAAATCCTTCCGAACTCGAAAAAAATTGTTGTCTATATTTAAAAAGATCATTAGGTCAAGTGAGTTACTAACAGTGACTTCATCTTTGGAATTTACATCGCACTAGTGATCTTCTCTCCAACCTAAAACCTAAAGCTGTAGTTAATATAAATCAAGGCAATTCTGTTAATAATCACAGACCTGATCTATGTAGACTTTTTAAGAATCTTGTCGCCCAAATTTTTTTGTAGTAGTCTTCTAACCTCCCTTCATTGTGCGCATTCAAGAAAGTTAAAAAAGAGATAAGGTAACTGTATGTTTCAACGATCTGGTATGCAGAGACATACTTATAAAATATAAAAGTCTCCTGGTACTACTTTTTTTAACTTTCTATATCTTTTCTACCTGCATCTGTCATGAGCTCCATTTGTTCTGAAATTGAGTTTTCTCTGCAAAGTTGAATAATTTCTTCATTTTTAGGAAATTCAAACGGTGGAACATGAATTATTTCCATTAGAAAAACACCGAATTTTAAGTATAGTTAGTTTTTATTGACGAGTGAGGAGTTTCATGGAAATGTTGTCGTTGCAATCAGTGTCTTTCTCGACCATAAGATTACCCTTCGGAATTGATTCTACTAAATCCTTCCGAACTCAAAAAAAATTGTTGTCTATATTTAAAAAGATCATTAGGTCAAGTGAGTTACTAACAGTGACTTCATCTTTGGAATTTACAACGCACTAGTCATCTTCTCTCCAACCTAAAACCTAAAAATGTATTTAATATAAATCCAGGCCATTCTGTTAATAATCACAGACCTGATCTATGTAGAATTCTTAAGAATCTTGACGCCCAAATTTTTTTGTAGTAGTCTTTTAACCTCCCCTTATTGTGCGCATTCAAGAAAGTTGAAGAAGAGATAAGGTAACTAACTTTCAACCATCTGATATGCAGAGACATACTTATAAAATTTATAAAAGTCTCCTGGTGCTACTTTTTTTAACTTTCTATATTTTTTCTACCTGCATCTCTGTTGTGAGCTCCATTTGTTCTGAAAATGTGTTTTCTCTGCAAAGTTGAATAATTTCTTCATTTTTAGGAAATTCAAACGTGCAACATAAATTATTTCCATTAGAAAAACACCGAATTTTAAGTATATATTCAGTTTTTATTGACGAGTGAGGAGTTTCATGAAAATATTGTCGTTGCAACCAGTGTCTTTCACGACCATAAGATAGATTACTCTTCGGAATTGATTCGAATAAATCCTTCCAAACTCGAAAAAAATTGTTGTCTATATTTTGTCGTCCAAATTTTTTGTGGTAGTCTTTTAACCTCCCTTCATTGTGCGCATTCAAGAAAGTTAAAAAAGAGATAAAGTAACTATATGTTACAACGATCTGGTATGCAGAGACATTCTTATAAACTTTACAAAAGTCTCCGTGTATTACTTTTTTTAACTTTCTATATTTTTTCTACCTGCATCCCTGTCGTGAGCTCCATTTGATCTGAAAACGAGTTTTCTCTGTAAAGTTGAATAATTTCTTCATTTTTAGGAAATTCAAACGGTGTAACATAAATTATTTCCATTAGAAAAACACCGAATTTTAAGTATATAGTCAGTTTTTATTGACGAGTGAGGAGTTTCATGGAAATGTCGTTGCAACCAGTGTCTTTCTTGACCATAAGATAGATTACCCTTCGCAATTGATTCTACTAAATCCTTCCGAACTCGAAAAAGTTGTTGTCTATATTTAAAAAGATCATTAGGTCAAGTGCGTTACTAACAGTGACTTCATCTTTGGAATTTACATCGCACTGGTCATCTTCTCTCCAACCTAAAACCTAAAGATGTATTTAATATAAATCCAGGCCATTCTGTTAATAATCACAGACCTGCTCTATGTAGACTTCTTAAGAATCTTGACGCCCAAATTCTTTTGTAGTAGTTTTTTAACCTCCCCTCATTGTGCGCATTCAAGAAAGTTAAAGTAAAAGTCTCCTGGTGCTACTTTTTTAACTTTGTATATTTTTTCTATCTGCATCTCTGTTGTGAGCTCCATTTGTTGTGAAAATATGTTTTCTCTGCAAAGTTGAATAGTTTCTTCATTTTTAGGAAATTAAAACGGTGTAAGATAAATTATTTTCGTTACAGTTTTAGATTTTACGAACACCGAATTTTAAGAACATAGTCAGTTTTTATTGACGAGTGAGGAGTTACATGGAAATATTGTCGTTGCAACGAGTGTCGTTGACGACCATAAGATAGATTACCGTTCGGAATTGATTCTAATAAATCCTTCCGAACTTGAAAAAAATTGTTGTCTATATTTAAAAAGATCATTAGGTCAAGTTAGTTACTAAGAGTAACTTCATCTTTGGAATTTACATCGCCATGGTCACCTTCTCTCCAACCTAAAACATAAAAATGTATTTAATATAAATCCAGGCCATTCTGTTCGTAGACTTCTTAAGAATCTTGTCGTCCAAATTTTTTTGTGGTAGTCTTTTAACCTCCCTTCATGGTGCGCATTCAAGAGAGTTAAAAAAGCGATAGGGTACCTGTAACTTTCAACGATCTAATATGCAGAGACATACTTATAAAATTTATAAAAGTCTCCTGGTACTACTTTTTTTTTAACATTCTATATTTTTTCTACCTCTATCTTTATCGTGACCTCCATTTGTTATGAAAATGAGCATTCACTGTAAAGTTGAATAAGTTCTTCATTTTTAGGAAATTCAAACGTGCAACATAAGTTATTTCCATTAGAAAAGCACCGAATTTTAAGTATATAGTCAGTTTTTATTGAGGAGTGAGGAGTTTCATGGAAATATTGTCGTTCCAAGCAGTGTCTTTCACGACCATAAGATAGATTACCCTTCGGAATTGATTCTAATAAATCCTTCTGAACTCGAAAAAAATTGTTGTCTATATTTAAAAAGATCATTAGGTCAAGTTAGTTACTAACAGTAACTTCATCTTTGGAATTTACATTGCTCTGGTCACCTTCTTTCCAACCTAAAAGATAAAAATGTATTTAATATAAATACAGGCCATTGTGTTTGTAATTACAGACCCGATCTATGTAGATTTCTTAAGAATCTTGTCGCCCAAAACTTTTTTGTAGTAGTCTTTTAACCTCCTTTCATTGTGCGCATTCAAGAAAGTTAAAAAAGAGATAATCCTTGAATGGTATTGAAACGATAAACCTTCGGTTGATATCTCGTTTCGTAGTATTTTTGAAATGTTTTTCACAAAATGTATTTTCATCCGAATTAGTGGATAGAGGTGATAAGTCTTCTACTTCCCAGAATTTCATTAACAAATCTTGGACATTGTCCACATCTTTATTGTGGACAAAATTGCAAGTAATGGAATTTGTTTGTAAGTTGATAGGTCCCGATTCAACCCAACCCATTTTAGTCTTTTGTAAAATAGGATTGTTTTTGCCTAAACTTACTTGACCAACCGAAAGTATATTCCAAAACAAATCAGAACCAATTAATAAATCAATCTCGCCTGCTTTATAAAATGTTGGCTCACCTAAATTTATATATTCTGAAATTGAAAGTTTTGATATGTCAATATCTACTGAAGGTAAACTTCTATTTATTATATCCACTACGAAAAACTACTACTTATTGCATGTATAGTCAGTATGAATAGAATGTAAGGATATAGCACACTTAGAATTTATATTTGAAGATACATTATTGAAGCCTTTAACTGAAACAGTAACCTTTTTTCTTTTGAGTTTTAATTTATCACAAAGATATCCTGTAATAAAAGTAGATTGCGCGCCGCTGTCCAATAATGCCCTTGCAATATGCATATTGCCTTCTGAATCCGCAACCTTAACATATGCAGTTGACAAAAATACATGATTAACAGAACTACATGCAGATAGTACTATTTCGCCTTCATTGGTTTTATTCTCATCTTCAGTATGATGTGCATCACTATTCGATTGATGGTGTTTAGATGAACCTTGTTTACGATGTAATAATGGTGGTGCTTTTTATGACACCTCTTGCATGTTCCACGTTGACACATTTTACCATAGTGACCCTTTCTTAAACAATTTATACAGAGTTTTAACATCCTTACCTTTTTGTCGCGATCAAGGACGGATAAATTTAAAAATTGTTCGCAATTTTGAACATAATGATTACATCCGCATACGATGCATGATCGGCTGTCACTCGTGTTATCCATTGTAAGAAATCCCATAGAAACCTTTAGTTTCTCCGTCTGATTTTGCTGTATCATTTCAAGCGTATCAGCCCTAGCCTTTAGAAAACATTTTATATTCTCGAATTTAGGATCATCTAAATCTGCCTTTACATTTTCCCACTCTCTTAAGGTAACACTGTCCAATTTGGACGTTATTAAATAAACTAATAGCGTGTCCCAGTGCGAGACAGGTTGATTCAACTGATCGAGTGATCGGATATTTTTTGAGAAATCATCGATTTGCTTTCTCAAACTACTTGTAGATTCCTTACCTACCGATTCGGTATTGAATAACTCCTCAACGACGTTCTACACCTTCGGCAAAGAATTAAAGATTTGCATGAAATTTTAGTATGTTATAGTTTACTTAAAAAAACTAAGACTTGATTTAAAAAAAATGTTTTACCGTGCCGTTTAATTACTATTAAGGGTCAAAGTTAAGTTTTAACATGGGCTCTTATGGGAATTCTTAAAAAGTTAATAACTGTTGACCCAAATTTAACATTTTTAATTATTTGTGCTTAAATTAAACGTTTTTTTGTAAGGAATAACATATTAAAAAATGAGGATTGTTTACCGTACCATTATTAAATAAAAGTGAAATTACTGTTTCGAAATTTAACAAAGTTGGTAGTAGGTAGTAGTGAGATTAGCTGCACTCGTGGTCGTCAATGCGCAGACACACTAAATACGCGTCAGCAATTTAAACTGTGTATAATTCAAAGTCGATATGATGAATCATAAATAAACTGAAATAATTATTTTAAATATTAATTAAAGCTAATTGGAAGTTAAAAAATATGTAGATTATTAGAATAAAACGGTTATGAAAGTTATTTAAATAAAAAAATATATATACACTCATTAATATTTTTATTATAATTTATTTTTATAAAGTATTCAATACTGAAACATATCATTTATCACATTTTTTAATTTACTCTATAATATTAACTAAAATTTTCTTAGATTTAATTATTGTTGATTTACCATCAACCTCTCCTTTCAGGTACACTTTTTTCTCCTTTACCTTTAAAATATCACCCCACGAAATATTATTATCAGCTAATCTTTCGATTATTGCTTTGCTAATAGTCTTATCCTTACATAAAGGATAAAATGTTTTCTCAATTTCTTTTTTCTTAGTATTTCTATCAGCATTTTCAATAATTTCACTTATAGTTAATTTTGTCTTAATAAAATCATTAATGTCAATGTATTTTAAGCTCAACTTTTCTAAAATATCTATGTCGAACATAGCATTATGAGCTGCACTCATAGAAATATTCAATAAATCTTTTCCTAAATCATTTAAATTAAATTTATTTTGTCTCTTTGGTAATGCCTCTTTGAATAGCGGTATAGAATCACAAAATCCTAAAATAATTTCAGAAAACTCATAATAATTTCAGAAAACTCATCGAGTAAAGAAAGTTCTTTAGCTGCATATATAAAATGAGTGTAATCAAATTTACAATTATGAGCAATTAAAATTACTTTTTTTCTAATGACTTCAAGAATTCAATAGTTTTTAAAAAGGAAAGTTTTCGTGATACACTCGGTACTTCTGTACCATTAAGAAAAAGCTGTCTTCCGATTCGAGTTAGTCCAGTAACTAAAGAAGCCGAGGTATCTATTGCTTGTCTCGGTGTAATATAAATGTTAAAACATAAATTGCAATTTGCAAAATATCTTTTTTAAATAGTATTTTCTTGTATATAAAAATCAAAAGTAATTGTAAATATTTCTTTTGCGAGTATAAAAATTAAAAATAATTGTAAATATACTTTAAAAAGAACATTCTACGAAGATTGATTAATTTTGTTAAAGAATTTAAATGCTAGATCAAGATTATGGACATTTTTCACATAATATAAAACTTTTTAAATGTTAAAAATTGAATGAACAAATGCATTTCTAAAAATTTACATGATGTATCAACTTGTAGTAGATGTATCATGAATTCACCTTATAAAAATAACACACAATATTTGTAAAATCATAACGATTCATGAAATGTTTTAGATTTAATTTTACAAACATCTTGGTGTATATATTATGTGCAATCCTGTTAATCCTAGATCCAAAATGAAATTAATTCATAAACTTACAATGTTTTTTATAACTTTTCTAAATTTTCTTCTGTCATTTCTTTTTCTACCAACACTGCTTCTACGCATGAATCTTTTGCTACTTCCTCAATGTAAGGTCCAATAAGCCTTTCATGTTTCTTGTATGTTTTGGGACTTGCTAACGGTAAATCAAGCAAAGATAAATATTTATTAGTCTTGGTTATACCGCCACCAGCATGAAGAGAAGCTACAACAATAATTTTTAAAATAAAATCAACATTTATTTATGAAATTCAAAAGAAGTTAAAAAATCTTACCTAAAGCCATTTTAGAATTAATTTTAAATACTTATCGACCAGTTGCAGGGTTATATTTTTCTGAGGAAATTTTTATTTTACCACAGGAATGACATTTTACATCAAAGTAGGATCCCAAACCATGACTTTTTTCTTTCACAACATTTTTCAAAATCAAATCAGCTTTACAAAATGAACAAGTTTGTTCAGATAAATATTTTAAATTTATAATTCTAGATCCTTGGACAGGTATAGTTTTCTGTTTTTCTGAATGTTCAGTTGGTTGTATAGTTTTAAAATTGCTTAAACCAACTTTTTTACTTCTATTATACTTATTAATTTTTTTAATTGTTGTAAATCTGCCTGTAATGCTCGAACGAAGCTGATTCTTTTCCTTTTCCATTTTTTTTAGGTTATGCATGTACGTTTATATCTCCATACTGCCTACGCCGGTGAGCGGGCGAGCACTACGACTACGCGGGCGAGCAGGCATGATGTTTGAGTATTCTGCTATAAATGCATTGTTACCAACTTTCGCTTGCATATAAGTTCCCCCCCCCCCCTTCCTCTGAGAGGCATACCCCGCTACGAAGGTGTAGAACGTCGTTAATATGATTATGAATTAACAATTTGTTATTGTCGTATCGCTCTAACAATGCACTCCACGCTATAGTATAATTTGCAGACGATATTTTCAGACATTTAATTACTAAGGCAGCATCACCTTGTAAAGATGCTCTTAAGTAGTGTAATTTTTGCACGTTACTTAGTACATCATTTTCATGAAATAATGAACGAAATATGTCACGGAACTCGAGCCAACTTGAATATGACCCCTCATTTTTAGGCAAACTGATAGTAGGCAGACGTACATCACGTAAGGCTACGCCTGCATTTGAAGATTCAACATTTAAGCTATGACTGCTATTAGAACTGTCAGTAGTTTGTTTGTGTTTAATTAAAAAATCTTTAGCACTGGAGACCTGATCATAAACATCATCATCAAATGTATTTCTTGTTTCGAATTCGTCCTCTAATAAGTCTTCCTCAACCATAGACTCAATTGTAGTTTGTATATCGTTAAATTCTCTTTTTAATTCTATAATGAACTTATCCTATCATGTAACTCAATTAAGTCAGTACTAACAACAACTTCCTTTGATTTCAACTTTAGCAAAAATTTGGAAAAATTTGTTAATTTCGCCCTAACTGAACCTCTTTTAGGTTTGTACGTAGCTAAGTCCGTCATATTGATATTTAAAATAAAAAATATTTAATATTCCCTAATATAAAATGTAGTGTGAACGTGCCTTAGATTAATAAGTGTGGACGCACCTTAGATCAATTATATTGAGTTTTAAAATAAATAATATTTAATATTCCCGAATATAAAATGTAGTGTGAACGTGTCTTTAGCTTAATAAGGCTGGATGCACCTTAAATCAGTCATATTGAGTTTTAAAATAAAAAATATTATTTAATAGTCCCTTATACAAAATGTAGTGTGAACGTGTCTTTAGCTTAATAAGGCTGGATGCACCTTAAATCAGTCATATTGAGTTTTAAAATAAAAAATATTATTTAATATTCCCTTATACAAAATGTAGTGTGAACGTGTCTTTAGCTTAATAGTGTGTACGCAGCTTAAATCTATTAAAAAATATCGATAACAATTCCAAATCAATAAATAAATGTATTCAAGACTAAAAAAAGGATAATATTACTCACAGTTTGTTCCAACTTCGCTTGTTTCGTCTAACCTGATTTTCAAGTTTGTTCTGCTTCCACTGGACATGTAAAATAAAAATGCCGGGTACAATAGCTTCCTTTCGTCACGATAAAACTTCTTAAAAATCACATATATTTCTTCAACCAGCTCTGCTACCAAATACGTCGTTGAATTAATCTTTTTATGAAGAATTGTGATTTCTAAATGAAACTTTATTTTTAAAGGTTACAAACGAAAAAACTTAATATTTGTTACAATGAATTAAAAAGCGTGTATGTTCTTCTATGGTCGGTCATCGTCTCTCCGCTCCCTCGCAACGGCCCAATCTTGAAAGCGCGCGTAAGGTGCCGGTAGCTGTTAGCGCACAGTGTTGTCACTTTGTCTTTAGTTTCTGAAAAAAGACGTTTATTACACCCGCTGCAGGCACCTCATATTCATTTTCAACGACCCCAAAAACCCCCGAGTAATGAGTTTAAGCCAATTATATGATAAATTACCACAATACTTCAGAGGAAGACGTTTATTACACCCGCTGCATGCACCAGGTAGTTTGCACACTCTCGCCGACCTCATATTCATTTTCAGCGACCCCAAAAGCCCCCGAGTAAGAAAATTTACCGAGTTGCAAATTTATAATAATTGCCTATTTCAAAATGCACTTTTGAAATGCATTTTTCTTATGCACAAATGCAATTTCAGATTTCTTATTCATTACATTAGTTCACAAAATTTCCTGACATTCTCACGAATCCAACGCACCAAACTGCATTAAAATCCGTCTTACTGCGCCAAAAATCGACAGTAAGGCCTTCTTTTGTGCTTCAATGCCTCGACTATACCTGTAATATCCACAAGTAATTCGTTAAGTATTCAGGAAGCCAATATATTCAATATTAAAGATGTACATTTAGTTCTATTTAATTTTACTTCGTTTAAAACTTCTGATTATTTATCTAAATTCTTTAAAGGTGATACTTGTGGCAATTAAAGGGAAAGCATATGGGATTAACGAAAGCTCCGTTGCTCAGAATCGGTTAGAGATGTGGGAGTGGTTCTTTACATTTTCTTATTAGCTGGGAAACAGGTGATGAATAATAGACAAAAATAACAAAGGGAAAATTGCTACTAGAGCTAAACTAGGACATAATGTACAAAAAAGTAAGTAAATAATGAAGCAAAATAAAGCCAAAAGGGCGCCACTTTGTTTTTTAGATTTGAAAGGGAACACAAAGAAAAACCCTTTAGACAAACAACTCAAAGGAAAATTAATTAAATATAAATAATTGTCTCAAGCTAAATATAAATTTATATAATAATATAAAGATAAATAATAAAGATAATCAAGATAAATATGTTCCCTAGGGTCGCTGGTTGGCGCAGAATGGGCCATACCGGACTCCTGGAACTCCTTTCGGTCCTGTGAATTAGACCGAGATGAATTTCTGGTACCTACCATGGTTCTCTGAGATTTTCTCGTGTGTACAGTACACTGAGATAACACAAGAAATCTCACTAGGGCAGTATGATATCGAAAATCAGACAAGTTATATACGCAAAAATGTAGAGGAATGCGAAAAATACTACAAGTGCTTAACCTGTGAAAGGAGTACCACAAGGCTAGTATTTTTCGAGAAATAAGAATTGAGACAAGTAAATAAGTGTCAGAAAATAGCTTAGACACAATATATCTATCAGTGTCCTTAACTTACGGAAGAACAACAGTTAGTCAACAGAAATATATGCATAAAGAAATACTTCTAAGTGTTTTCTTACAACAAGAAAGAAAAATTAGAGAGAAATAAACAGAAAAACAAATAAATGTCGTAAGTGTTTCTTAACTTACGACGAAGAAAAGAGAAAAAAATTAAATGCAAATATGAAATGGCAATATTCAGGATAAAAAAAAACAAACATGAAATGTTTTTCATAGGAGACTTCTAAAATGCGTGGAAAATATTCTCAAGTAGGTAGTTTTTAATAAATATTAAATAAGACTTGTATGATACTGTCATCGCAGCTCACGCTCGCGATGTGCATCGCCCCGCCTTCTCTCCTCTGACGCGAGTCACAGGCTCCACCCGTCGAGACATTGGAATTCCCAGCTTGCCGCACGCGTCACAGCGACGCTTCTATAAAAGCTGGCGGTTCCAATCCTCGACATCTCAGTCCGCAGTCGTCCTCCGGCCTGCACGGGCTTGCCCGTCAGCCTTGGGCGCTGCACCTACCTTCCCCGACTCTGTGGTCTGGGGTCATTCTACACCAAAGAAGTTGTTTTTATTTCTTCATTTAGAATAGTTCCAGTGTTCTCTTTTAGGGTTCTTGTTCAAATGTTTTTAGGGTTCTTGTTCAAATGTAAGAAAGCAATAGCTTTGGCTTGGTTCTTTTTAGAACCAGCCAAACGCTACCAGAGTAGCTGTATCTGTTTATTTTAGGTTTTATTAATGTAAGAAACGACAATGAGTTCTTGTTAGAACTCAGTGTCCCCCTTTGCACTCGCCGTTGTCAAGGCCTGTTGTATCTCCACATTGCCTTAGCCCTGGAGGGCTGAGGCGTAGCTGATGACCAGCGAAGCCGTGCCATATTTTGAAAATGGACGAGGATACGGATAGGCCGGGGGTGAATTGAGTAGCTCCTTGTATGGAATAAGTTAGAGACCCAGACTTTTGCCTAACTTATTCCCCCTATCCGTAACAATACACAGGGTAAAATGAAAGATAATATTTCCTGCAAAAGATAAAAAAATATGAAATGTTTTCGTATCCTTACACAGCCTCCGCACGATTTTAACTTGGTGTAAATCGCAGCTTGAAATCAGAATAGGTTCCATACAAAACAATGGAACGATACCAAAAAAAGGATTAACTCCTTGAAATCTCATGACACAACGTTACATAACTAAAATAAAAATCAACAAAAGCAAACTAAATACAAAAGAAAGCTCAATAAAAGCTAACTTAATACACAAAAAATTGTTATGGTGCACTAATAACAAAAAAAACTCAACCAAATAAACTATCTACAAAAGTACCATGGAATATTTCATCCTGGACAAATAAAATAATTTGTGACAATCATAAAGCAATGTGCAAATGAATTTGACACAAAGACTACATTCTCGAAAATTAAAAATAAAAATGCCTCGGAGTCTCTCATCCGGGACTTACATAAACCATAATCAACAGAGGTAAACGCACTAACCAAAGCTAGTGGTGCGGATCTGACCACAACGAAGGTAGTTTCAAGTTCCAACCAGTAAAAAAAAAATCGAAAATTAAACGCAAGGATTGCCAAAAAAATTATGTGGGCTTGCTCAAAGACAAAATTTTCGAAAATTAACATCAACAATGACATACATACCAGAGGTATGCAAATAAACACAGTCGAAATCAGCAATGTCACGGATTTATTTTTGTATCACGTGACATATTCACCCGCGGTGTGCTAATCGACAAAATGTATGGAAATAGCCAAAATAAAGGGTATATTCCCACCAACGCCACTTGTATGGGAATAACCAAAATAAACTCAACCGAACTACGTATAACGAAGAGATGTACGCTCAAAAATGTTAATGCGAATACGTTACACGCAATTAAAAAAACAAATGTAAAACTCTTAAACATAAAGAAAATATGTACCAATCTTTTAAATTTAGTTTTTTTTATTCTGGTTTAAACTTTAGAGAATCTTAAAAAGCATGGTGATCTTTTTCAATGACGGATTTTAGCTCTTGAAGATGACGACATTTGGATTCTGCTATTGGAAGTTCTGAGCTGTACAATTTTTTAGGTATACTTGCGCCAGTTTTTCTTCTTCTTTGAGGTAGTGGATTCCTATCACCTGTGTATCCTAGTTGAAAACAAATTTCTCCTGGGTAAATATCTCAGTTGGCGTATGTCTGTAACTTTAGGGTCACCCGTTTTCTTCCCTGGTCTCAATGACTAAGTTTGTACCTAGACTTTCGTACTTCAGTAAAAAGTTGAAATCAACCACATTAACATTATAAGGCTGCTTAGGTCTGGCCAGCCTCATCCGAGCAATGTGAATTCCGAGTCCGATGGTGAATTTATCGGTGGCTTAAAGCATTGTTCCAGGGTAGCATGGACACTAGCTGCCTCCATCATTGTATGACCCTTTTCTAAAAATAACTGCTCAATGAGGATTGATTTTCCCTTTGCAAGGTCACTTAAAGCGCTGGCTAATACTTTATTCCTGTTCTGGTAATTGCAACCATCTGAAATCAGGACCACATGTTTAAAAGTCTCGGATATCATTGTAGAAATGTAGTGAACTATGCATGAAGTGAATTCATTGCAAGAGACACTCCCATTAGCCTCATGCCAAACATACAGATGAACGTCTCTTTTATTGAGCTCCTAAATTGTAAAATTGTGAACTTTTTTGTTTGTAGTACATTGCCGATGCTTCTGGTTTTGGGCAAAGGAGGACACTCTGCAAATCCGTTGTTACGACCAACTTTTCCTAGTTAGCGCTATCCTTAGCAGATCGTTTAGCAGTGCGAGCATCATCTTTTCTTTTGATATGATTGTTGTACTCCTCATTATCTACAGTACCAACTTTGAATCCACAGCATGTATCACACTGGTTTTTTTCTGGGATGGTGAATTGCTATTTTATCTTTTTTTAAGAGACCTGTGAAATATGTTCGTCCAACAGGTGCCAGTTTAGATTCCGTGCACCATTTTTTGTAGACAGCATACATGTGAAGACAAGGTCTAAAAGTTGACTCGACATATAATTTTGTTGACGAAGTCCGGCAATAATGGCTGGGTACCTTAGGGAGTAAATCCAACCATTCTTTAACTTTTTCTGCTCTATTAATTGTAAGTGTGTCGTTACCTAACCGTTATAGTTTCTTCGTCATTATCACTGGACCTTGGGCTGGGAGAACGAGCATCCCTTTTTACCCATCTCATAAAAGTGTCTCGTCCTTGGTATTCAAGTCAATGGTATTTAAGAAGAACCTTCGACCAACTCTTACTTTTTCCCTGTTTCCTTTGTTAAAAATAAATCATGGCCTTCGCCTTTAAAACGTTTTCCAGTTACTTCTTTTCTTCTTCTTTTAATATCTCTTGTGGCTACTAATCCCTTAATATAGGCTTTCTTCTCAAGCCATGTTTTTAGTTTCTTCCAAAAATTGTCAAACATTTTTTTTTCTGCCTTCATCAGTTATTTGAACACACATACATGAGCTCATCCCTTTTCTTTTTGGCAGGGAATTATGAAGACAGCGACCTTTGATAGCCCTAGCATCTCTGTCTTGGTTGTGGGTAATTACTCGTAAGGGCGTTCTTTTGTAGCCAATATAACTTTCACCGCTTACTCTTTTTTTAAACGTTTCTCTTGTTTTGCCAAAACAGTTTTCTTGTTTCTGTGGAAATTATCTATATATTTCGCTTTATCGGTACTTTCTATAACTACCTCATTAAAAGCAAAGTTTGTCTCTGCAGAATTATTTTCGTATACATGCCCTCTATTCACAATTCCATGTTCTCTAATAGAATCTCCTGCTCCCTCCTCTATATGCATATTTTCTGTACATTCCTTCAGAGGTTCTGTACCTTCATCAACGTTTCCAAGAGCGTTATTGAACACCAAAAGTAGATCTTCATAAGAAATCAATATTGTTTGAAAATCAGACTCATTTACTCCGCCTGTAACGGTTTCAGGAAGTGAAGGTTCTTGTAAAGTGCTTGCAATAGCCAATATTCTTTTAGTCCGAGATGACATCTGCAAAAAAACATTATATAAGCTGGTACCTGAATTATATTAATTAACTTTTAGTTATCCAACTTTTACATAAAATGTGCCGTACATGAATGTACTGTAGACAACTAAAAGCCTGATTGTATTAAGCGAACAGTGTTTAAATAATCTTTTTGGGACCAGTACTACAATAATAAAAGAGCACAGCGAATAAATTACTTACAATAACTTACAAACTGCTTAAGTTCCTACAGGTTTTGTTATGGGGGCTCAGCCCACAAGCAAAATCGCTATGGGTGCTCGGGCACCCAATGTTTATGTAATTTTAATGATTATTGAGTTTACTATTAAAACTACTTCAAAAACATTTTGTTCCTTTAATGGTTTTCATGCATGCTCGTTTAAGTGCACTGCACTAAACACCATTATATTTTTTAATCTGACCTGTAGTTTTTTAGTCACTCGTTTTGATTTATAGGTTAGGTATAAGTTAAAATAATTTTACTCACAATCGGTTAGTAATTTATGGATTTCTAATCTTTGAAGTAATCAGGAAGCGACTTATTACTTACTTTACTTTCCCAGCTAGCCGGGAAAGTACTTTCCCGGCTAGCATCTGTCACTTTTCTACCTGCAAATTGTTGCTTAATTATTTCATAATTTTTGTTGAATAATTATTTTTACCTTGTTAAATAATAATTTTCCGAATTTTTATATGTAAAAATTCATAAAGTAAATTAAGAATAAAAATAAAAGATTCTATGATTTGATAATTTCCTTTATTTGCTTTATTTACTATTAACCCCAGAGCCTCTAGTTACGCCACTGGAGTTGCAACGGAACGCCTTGCATAAAGTAATGACATTGCCTAACCTACACTGAACACTGACATTTTAATAACTAAACATGCAAAGTTTGGTTATGTTACTGTTTAATGAAATGAAAACGATGCACATGCAACAATTGAAAACTTATTTATATGCAGATGGTGGAATTAATCTTTATGAGAATCTGAATTATATAACCCTGTATGGTATCAACCAATTTAGTACTTTTAAAACGTTCTTCAAGCTTACAAGTGAAAATGGTTGTTAAATTATGTTAATATCAAGACTGCTGCAATTTCTATTTAGGTATGTTACATTTATATTACTTCCTGTTATCCTAGTTCTTTAGACAAAACTCTACTATAAGTTATCTCTAATTATTACACACTTAATTGTGCCCTTATTTAATCAACCTTCACAACTATAGTAAGTTCATATTCTGACGGAATGTCTCTTTTTAGGAAATGTGACACTGGAAGGGCCTTAAGCTGACTAGGCCATGTTCATACAATCAAATTATAAGGATAGAGCCTACCTTGATTAGTGGATTACTGCGTAGAATTAGTCCTACCACTAAGCTCGTAGTCCGTAGCCACCAAGTTTAATTGATTTTGAAGTGCGGTACTCCATTGGTGGTATCTGGGGCTTCTGCTGAGTGCAAATGAACCAACCAAGACCACAGATTCAGGTGTTTATCTGTTCAACCAACGATAAGCTGCTACTATATGCCCAAAACCCATTCCAGTCCAGTACAAATTGGAGACTAATGCCAAAACTTGAAATCGGACATAGCGAAAACCAACCAAGCGGAAAATTAACCAAACAACCCAACAAAGCAAACAAGGCCTAAAACAAACCAAGCATTATGACAATGGTTACAGCGTTAAAGTTAAGTATTATTTGTACTTCTAGAAAATAAATTAGTGAATTCTGCTAATAATGAATGTAAAATGTGTTCTACTAAGCTAGCTTAATTCACTAAAATAATTCTACCACTTTAATATGAATTGATAATATATTCCTCCTCACCCTGTGATGTAATGTGGCCAAAATTGTAGGTTTCACTTCGAAACTTTGTAAAATATCTAGGAAGCTATAAATCCCTGTCTTCCTGGTTCCTTATTTTCAAACCGATTTGAGAAATAAGTTCATACTTCCTAAGGTTACTTCGGATAAAATTTGGGGTGTAAATCCTCTAACTAAGAGAAGTAGGACCTCCTATCATATCACCAGTCAAATTCCATCTGAAGGAAGGAAATGTGCAAATGTCAGTCAAATCTGACACTAAGAAAAATATAATTACCAACTCATGTTTTGAAATCTGCATTAAAGCTAGGTTCACCTAAATGTTTACTAAATTTTAGGGTACTTTGTGTACTAATTTACTTCTGGTACTACTGTAACCTTTGACACAATGACTTGACAAGACAAGGACGTGACCTTAACCTATGTTTACCAATCATGTAAACATTGTCTGTATACATTTATTTACTATAATTATTTTTAGATTCTTTAAACCAAAGAGGCTTCCTACCTCCAAAGGCTATAACAGCCAGAACAGATCTAACCGAACCAACAGAAAGGTCAGTAGTTCTCTTCAAATCTTAAAGGAACACTCTAAGGTATGATATTTTATTTATTTCAGCTTTTACTACCAAAGTAATCGCTTTCTACATACTTGCAACCAGATAAAACTACATCCTCATCTGAAAAACTTTATTAAGATATACAGGGTGAGGCAGATAAAGGGCCTATTAGAAATATCTCGAGAACTAAAGGTAAGAAAATCATGAAAATTGTTATATGGGGGTTTTGAGGTGTGAACTATTTAATGAAAATATTTTGGTCTCTTTGCTACTTCCGGTTATACCGGAAGTTGATTGTAACATCGTTTTTTTTAATGGGACACCCTGTATATTTTCACATTTTTTAATTCTCCTCGATTTCTTCTTTCTTTAAATATAAGGTTTTGTAATATTATACAGGGTAGGTTAAAAGATAATTACGTTTTCTTATTAATTTCGTAGCAACATTCACACCCTGTAGGCTTGTAGTAGTTTGACATAATAAATTCTATTTATGTTCAAATGATTTTTAATATAGTCTTCTATTGTTAACAGTTATTAGTATAGCTAAATTTTTCGTTTTAGTACTCGTATACAGGGTTGGTCGAAACACGGAATGAGTATTTTCTGAGTTTTCTTAAATGGAACACCCTGTATTTTAGTATTGTAATGAAATGTTGTTTTATGGTACATTTTAATTACTTAAGCACTCCCTATACTTAACTGCTTTAATTTGTGAGTTATTGGTGATTCAAACAAAACATTAATTGCAACACACAATATGTAAAATTGTATTAGGTTGGCCGTGAAAATATTCAGTCACAAATAATTTTTTGGAAATAAATACATATTAATCTAGACTGATACTTAAAATTGCCAATAATGGTTGAACTGTCAAAATACCATCGAAGTTAAGATTGTTGGTGCGATTAACAATTAAGCACAAATTAACCCATATAGCGCCAAAGGTGCGAAAACGCACCATTTTTTTGTAGAATTTTTTTTTGACAATTCGTTAATTTTTTTTAAATCGTTGTATTTTTTAAGCAACAAGAAGATATAAGTGTAACTAAATTTAATTTTGTTTAATTTCTAAACTCATGCTTTCAGCACAAAAATATTTTCTAAATGTCCGACATTTTCAATCCTTCGACACAACTTTATTTTTACTCTAGTAATTTTATTGGCATAACACTTTTGTGGTCAAATAAATTAAAACATTATTTTTTAACCTATTTGTACACCAATTGTTATAAAAATACAAAAAAAATTTTTTCTGAGTCATCAAATCTTGTGTTTGAAAATAATGGTTCGATAACGAACCATTGGCGGAAGTCGACATATAATCCTGTCTGATCAGGAATAAGTTCAAGGTGATGCACAGGCAGTAATTTGTTGGGGTATTTATTTATTATGTGTAAAAACACGTATCCACTATGCTTGTGCTCCGAACTCCTGCTACTGCTCCACATAGTAGACACGTTTGGCGCTCCCGGACTGTGCAATTGTGCGCATTCTGCCTCGGCGTTCCAATCTGGCGGTTTATATGTAAGGGAGCGCATACCGTATCGATTGGAGCAGTTGCAGGGAGCGCGGAGCGCAACAAGTTCGTGAACATAGTGGATGGTTGGCGCTCTCGGACCATGCAACAGTGTGCGCTTCGCCTCAACGCTCCAATAGGTGGCGGTTTATATGTATAGGATGCATGTAGATGGGAGCAGTTGCAGGGAGCGCGTAGCGCAAGATGTTTGTGAACATAGTGGATGGTTGGCGTTCCCGGACCGTGCAAAAGTGCGCGCTTCGCCTCGGCGGTCCAATAGGTAACGGTTTATATGTAGAGGAGCGCATGCCGTATCGATGGGAGCAGTTGGAGGGAGCGCGGACTGCAAGGGGTTTGTAAACCTAGTGAATGGTAGGCACTCCCGGACCGTGCAACAGTGCGCGCTCCGCCTCGGCGTTCCAATTGGTGTCGGTTTATATATAGAGGAGCGCATACAGTATCGATTGGAGCAGTTGCAGGGAGGGCGGAGTGCAAGAGGTTCGTGAATATAGTGGATGGTTGGCGCTCCCGGACCGTGCAACAGTGCGCCAACGACCGTGCGGCATTGCCTCGGTGGTCCAATATTACGAACGTAGTGGAAACGTACCTTTAGAAAGACGGGTATTCGGGTATTCAATTTTGTTACAATCTAGGGTGGGGAGGGGGCTACATAAGGGAGGTTGTGTAGTGTTGTAGACAATATGTAGATTTGTCGAATTTATGCAACTGGCACACTGGATACAGGATTGGAAAGTGTAAACTGGAAATATCTAAAATAATATCTAAAAAAATAGAGGACCGTTCGACTTCGTTTTTGAGAAAGAAGCTGAAGAAGGTTAAGGCCGTAGGCAATGTTCTAACAATACTATTTTTGTTTATCAAAACTTCCAGGTCCATTTACACTCTAAATGTTTTGAGACTTTTCACAAAAAATAAAATTGTGTATTTCAATTTTTATATCTCATTTCCGCCAAAGGTTCGAAAACGAACCATTTTGTTGTTGTGACACCTGCCATTATCAAAGTGTAAAACAATTTTTTTACAAATGTTTATGTTTATTTTACTCTAGTTAATCAAATATATTATATATTATTGCAGTATTTCTTTGCTTGGCGGTTAATGGGTTAAAGCAGTTAGGTATAGGGAATGCTTAAGAAATAAAAAAGTACCATTAAATATCATTTCATTACAATACTAAAATATAGGGTGTTCCATTTAAGAAAACTCAGAAAATACTCATTCCGAGTTTAGACCCACCCTGTATAATAAAATTAAAAATTTAGCTATACTAATAATTGCTAACAATAGTAGACTATATTGAAAATCATTATGTCAAACTACTACAATCCTACAGGGTGTGAATATTGCTACGAAATTAATAAGAAAACGTAAATATCTTTTAACCTACCCTGTATAATGTTACAAAACATTATATTTTAAGAAAGAAGAAATCGAGGAGAATCCAAAAATGTCAAAATATACAGGGTGTCCCATTTAAAAAAACGAAGTTATAAGCAACTTCCGGTATAACCGGAAGTACCAAGTAGATGAAAATATTTTCATTAAGTATATCAGTCTTCAAAACCCCATTATTCCAATTTTCATAATTCAGTTACCTTTATTTCTCGAGATATTTCTAATAGGCCCTTTATCTGCCTCACCCTATATAAAATATAACATTATTAAGCTGTTAATATATAAGCAAATAAAATCATTTTTAACTTTATATTTCTATTATTTACTATTGGAAAACAGAATCAATTATATACTACTACTTATATTTGAGCAATTAATATTCTGTGAGTGAATATTGTATTTACATGAATTTTCAATAGTTAACAATACAACCATAGCAATTGTAGCATTTCAAGCGTAACAAAATGTCAATGTCATTTTTGATTAAAAGATGGTTTAGAAAGAATAGAATCCACTCAACATTTATTTAATTAAGAAACAACAATAACAAAAAGAAAACTATTTGGAATTATAAATATTAATAGTTACATTGGAATTATGATTACTATTAACGGTTAAAGTAAGACCGTGTTGCTCAAAATTATGAGTTTCAGAAATAGATGATGACGCCGACGTTTCTGGATTTTCTACATGAGACAACATATTAGCAATTTTTATTTGTCCATGTAATGAATTCTCCACATATCCCTCTGCTACGGTGTTGGATTTCCAACCCCCCAACTTTTTCAACTGTAGGATGTCTCCACCTGTATTTGCTAATAATGTTGCTGAAGTACGTCTAAAACAATGTCCTGTAAACCTGTTAACATTTTCCAACTGTAAATAAATTGCTATTTTTTTGGGCAAACTTCCTATAGCATTATGCCCAAAAGACTGTCGTGTAATTTTACCAAATCTTATTTGTAAAAAAAATCTATCACGAGTCAATGATATTACGAAGGTCACAGTATTGCTTTATTATTTTCCATTCCGATTTTGTAATTACAAATGTACAGGAAGAGTAGGTTTTTGTGACAGGAATCACTATTATAATTCAATTTTCTAAAATATCCAGGTCACTTATTTTCATTTTTAAAAGTTCATCGCACCTACAGGCTCCGGAAATGCCAATAATTAAAGCAACCTAAAAAAATTTAATATAACATATATTTAATATGCACTAAATAAATTAAATAAATTAAAATTACCTTTTGAGGAAGGTATTCTATCGGGGCATTGTTTAAAAATGTATCGATGCTTCAGAAAAAACACTTGACTTTTTAGCTTGATATCCCACATTCTGCCTTTTCAAAAATGCCCGCAATTTTGCGTATTTACTAATATCAACATTATGCCTAAAGTTTAATACTGCTCGCAACATCGAATATCTTGACCATAATGTGGAGGCTTTACTTTGTTTGCTTATTTCACAAAAATAAGCAAGAAGTACCGTCTCAGAGGTATGCTGCACACTAGGGTGGAGTGAAAATAAAACAAAATTTTTTTTTTTCTCAAATTTTTTCGCCTGTATGCGGAAAAGTGGTCTCACGTGTAGTGTAAGTAGCTTGCAAAAAATGAATTTGATGGGATAATTTTTTCCGGTGCCCCAAGCCACCTAAAAATTAAGATAACGTGAAAATAAAACAAAAATTTTTTTTTCTCAAATTTTTTCGCCTGTATGTGGAAAAGTGGTCTCACGTGTAGTGTAAGTAGCTTGCAAAAAATGAATTTGATGCGATAATTTTTTCCGGTGCCCCGAGCCACCTAAAAATTAAAATAAAGTGATTTTTTTTGCAGCTCTTCGCTTGTTTTCCGTGAAAACAACCCAGAACTCACCACGAGGAGGTGGCTGCAATTCGAGTTCCACCCACCCACCCACCTTTAAAACGTTTATGATTTAATGCTTGAGATTAGCTAAAAACTCAACTTTTGTGTTAAATTTAGGTAATGCTTGTCGGGAAACTATTTGGGACCTTATGAAGCCATCTCTTGCTTCAGGCCCACATACTTTTAAGGATGCCTCTGTTACCAACTTAACGCAGCGTTCTATAGCTTGGGAGTGACAGGGAAAACGTAGTATCTCCATTTCTTCAGGAACATCTTTAATCATCTGTTTTAGATCTTCTGTTGAAATTTTTTTTGTCATTGGAGGTTCGCTTATCACTAATTGTTGCCAGTCAATCATTTCAATGTAGTCATTTGCGTTAAAGTTAATTTCTGGGACTTTAAATTTTCTTATTTCATGGGAGTTTCTGGATTTTAAGATTCGCCGCAAACCTAACTCTCTGATATGCTGCCGTTCATCACAAAGCATTGCTATCAACACATTTTCAGGATGTGCAAAATAACCATTAATTTGTATTATCCTGTCCACTATTTTTTGCAGTTCAGGTGACAAATACCTCGTCCTTTTTACTAAATTAAATAAATGTACTGGTCCATCAAAACAAAATGGTCTTGCTTTAATCTCGAACCACAGTGGGGCATATACGTTTTGTATATAGCATACCAAAGATTTTAGGTTTTCCGAAGGAGGATCTGTTGCTACGTAAAGACGAAGAATTCTGCTTGCAGTTGTTAGCCATCTAGCATGTGAAATTTTTCCCGGTTGTCTTCTTGCTAAGTCACTCGAGATTTTACCGTTAGATACTGAATTACTAATTTCAAATAAATATTTCTGATCCGTGCTAAGCTTCTCGATTTCCTTTGCATCATATTTGGGTAAAACTGATCGAATTTGCTCAAATTTAACTACAGGAAGATGCTCGCAGTTTTGTAGTCCTTTTCCAATTTGTCCTGAAAACTCACGTGGTCCGGTAGTTTCTCCATCCAAGTGCTTTATTAGATGGCGCAGAGGTAGTTCATTGGTATGTAATATGCAAATAAACCATTGCATTGATCGACCAATTGCAAGTTCTACTTTACGGATAACACCATTGTGAATACCTGTATTGACAGCAGTTCCGTCGCATCCAACAGCTACCAAATTATCAAGGTCTACATTTTTATTTAGAAAGTCCAACATTGTCTTGCTGATTTCTTCTGCACTACCCGACGATACACTAATATGTCCTATATATTTTGACTTGGGCTCAGAGACTAAGACAATATGTTCTTCAGATATGGTAGTTTTGTAGTATTTATTATCCTTCATTTCATTTTGTAGAGTTCTATCTTTTCTACCATCAAAATAGATTCCATGAAGAAATTTAAAAATTTTTGTATCATCAATTTTAATCTGGTTGCGCCTTTTTTTTCTCTCCCGCCTAATTTTACTCCGATCTATGATTTTGTCATGACTTTCTACCGAGATGAAACTTAGATCTTGCAACACCGAGTTTGTTATTATGGATGCTACTCTATCAGATACTCCTGTACGATCGCATGCTTGAGCTAAGTTTGGCAAACTAATTCGCATTTGTTTTGTTTTTTTTGTATTCGGTAAATCGTCTTTTGTTCCGGTTTTTGTATTTTTCTCGTAGACACTTGTGGCACTTTCATCTGAAGACTCACTTATAATTTGTTCTACTGGAAGATGTGTTTCGGATCTTGATGAAGAAGATGTAGCTATTGGAGATTGTGTTTCCACAATTTTCCGGTAAATAGAGCGTTCTAGTTTTTTGGTAATTACTTTATCCACCGAACCAATTACCATTTTTCTATCATGCCTCTGATCTTTAATGAAGTCATGCTCTCGAGCCGGTATTTTATTTTTGCATTTGCATAATAAATAGTCAGAACATTTGCATGATGCAATATCAAACAATTTCTTTTCCAATAAATCTCTAAAATCTTTAACCTTTCTTTGCATATTGGCTGAGTTTCTACTTTTCATAGGTTTTTTAATATTTCTGTATTTTTGATGTAATTCCTTTAATTTAGATTTAATTTGTTGATCGGATATTATCGGAATGGATGCTTTAACCCACAGCAATTTTAATTCAACAAGAAGAATTTCATTAATGTCACTAACAGTTGGTTCAGCATTATTTGCTGCAGCTTCTTTCATAAACTGGCGAATACACAAAAAGTTTCTGATAACATCAGCACAGGTCGGTAACATATTGTCTTTAAACTTCCTTGGTGCTCCAAAAACACAACAAGCGACGTCTGTTCGTGTTTTAGGCATGTTTTCTTTTTTTACGGATCTCACGGACACAGTTTAACAACACAGAATAAAACAACGGTTCACTGTATTGCATCTAAATTGATACTAATACAAGAAACGCAGTTTGCTCTCGAATCGAACTACTACCAAAATTAACCAAGTAAGTATTAACGAAGGCGGGCGCATCGGCGCATTACTTTAGTGGGAGGCCAATAGCCTCAAATTTCGAAGTAGTGGGGGCACCGCTAAACGAAGTCCGATCGATTTGAAATTTTGCAGGGTATTACAACAAATATGCAGACCACTTTTCCGCATACAGGCATTTTAAATTTTAAAAGTTGATTTTTTCGCTCCACCCTACTGCACACCTTTAGCCACGCACCATTTACTGTATAGTTCATAGGTGTTTTCATACCTCTCCCTGCTTTTTTCAGGAATTATTCCTTCAATAGCTCTCTCTGCAGCTACCCGCAGTTCTGGTGGCGTACATTCAAATTCACTATCAGACATTTTTGTAAAACAAACACAATTTGATTATATGTACAATTAATGGCGTCGTATATCGCCTAAATGTCAGATTCAACAAACTTGTTTTGTTACCTAGCAACGATCTCACAGGTTACTTAAAATAATTCATCTTATCACATAATTAAAATGGATACAGATATTTGAAACGAAATTATTATTGGTAGATTGTGAGTATTAGAAATCCATAAACTACTAACCGATTGTGAGTAAAATAGTATACAAACCTCGCGGGAACTCATTCTAGCCTCGCGTCTGTAGTTTACCTCGGTGCTTCGCACCTCGGTAAACTACCTTGCCGCTCGGCTGAAATAGAGTACTTTCCCGCTAGGTATGTAATATACTATTGTCAATATTATCGGTATTAAATTAATTCATGTGGGCCGTGATAAACATTGTGCATTCATACATACAAACACAATTTTATACTTACTGTGGATATATTTTGTGGGTAGGAACACTAGTTAAATTAGTAAAAAACACAAATACGCCTTATTACTTCACTAAACTTGATGTAAGGTATGCTTTATTGTCAAAAAATTTTACCAATTTGTGGACAAAGCTTATACAAAATAAAAAAAATACAATAAAAAACAAAAAATAATAAAAAACTACAAACAAAACAGAAACAGACACCAAGTAAATGGTTATACTACTTAATATAATTTTATAGTTATTAAGTACACATTAAAAATTTTTAAAAATTTTGCAAACAATATGTATACAACGTCAGAGCAAAAAGAAGGCGAACGAGGAAAAGGGAAAGGGAAAGTAAATCAAAAGTTCTATGCCGCTGTAAATATGTATAAAAGTACTCGAAAGTAATAATCCTGCAAGTCAATTTGCTGAATTCAAATCGTTTATAAAAAAGTCATTCACTGTATAAAAAGCTCTCTCCAGCAAATAAGCTTTCAAGGCCTTGCGAAAAGCGGGAAATGCTGCAATAGATTTGATGTTAATAGCAATATACATAGTAACATAATATAGATAAGCAACAACAAACTGTAATGCAAATCGTTTTGAAGCGACTACGTTCGCACGTATGTATGTATGTACATAGCAGATTTTACAGGATATACTAACTGCTATGTGCAGGGTCACCGGACAAGTCGGCTAAATAATATCTGCTATGTGTATTCCGATACACAACTATTACTGTCCATCATTCGAAACTTAGCACATAACAGGTTTTTATTATTAAATAATAATTGATTTCAAAAATTTAACGGACCTTTTTATCACATATCTCATATTACCATCCGATGCGCAGACGTAAATATAGTCTGAATATAACAAAACATAAAAATCACCAAACAGTGCACATAGCAGGTATTGCAGAATCAACGGCGATATACTGGGTGTAACAAAAATACAGGTCAAATATACAGGTCATAAATTAAATCACATATTCTGGGACCAAAAATAGTTCGAATGAACCTAACTTACCTTAGTACAAATATGCACATAAAAAAAGTTACAGCCCTTTGAAATTACAAAATGAAAATCGATTTTTTCGAGTATATCGAAAACGGTTAGAGATTTTTTTATTGAAAATGGACATGTGTCATTCTTATATAAAGAGCATCTTAAAGAAAAATTATAGTCAAATTTGTGCACCCCATAAAAATTCTATGGGGGTTTTGTTCCCTTAAACCCTCCCAAACTTTGTGTACGTTCCAATTAAATTATTGTTATGGTACCATTAGTTAAATTTAATATTTTTAAAACTTTTTGCCACTTAGTATTTTTTCGATAAGGCAGATTTTATCGAGTTGCGGCTTCGTGTTTAATATGTTTACATAAAAATTTTATGGGGGTATTGTACCTTTAAACCCCCCAAATATTTGTCTACGTTGCATTTAAACTATTACTGGGGTACCGTTAATTAAACACAGTGTTTTTAAAACTTTTTTGCCTCTTTGTATTGTTTCGATAAGGCACCTGTTATCGAGATGTGGCTTCTTTTTTAATATGGTTCAAAATATACCAAAAATTGTAAATCATAAATAAATTTTTAACCATGGATAAGTCTCCATAATCGTGCTTAACCATACACAAATATGTGGTGAATTTGACAAATATTCAAAATATCTCGATAAAAACTGACTTTTCGAAAAAGTACTGAGAGGTAAAAAAGTTTTTTAAATATTTTGTTTAATTAATGGTACTAAATTGGAACGTACATAAAAGTTTGGGGGGGGGGTTAAAGGAACAAAACCCCCATAAAATTTTATGTTGTATCCAAATTTCACTATAATTTTTTCTTAAGATACTACTGCCATAAGAATGCTACGTGTCCATTTTCAATAAAAAATCTAGTAGTTTTCGATATATTGGAAAAAATCGATTTTCATTTTGTAACTTCAAAGGGTTGTAACTTTTTTATGTGCACATTTGTACTAAGGTAAGTTAGGTTCAGTCGAACTGTTTTTGATCCCAGAATATGTGGTTAAATTTATGACCTGTATTTTTGTTACACCCTGTATAATTGTTATTTATAGTTTGCCTAATTTCTTTAATTATGTCCACATAAATATCAGTAACATAATTTTTTCTTAAAGTACTTTCGTTATGTATAGTATGTTTGCAATATGTTTGCAAAAACGTTTTAAAACACGGATTTTGTAATTTATTACGTGGAATATTAGCAGCAAGCAAAGCTTTGGTTAAATCGGAATTGAATACTTGTTGTTTACCCTGACTTTTTGTAGATGAAGATGTTGCTATTAGTGCCTGACCTAAAGACATTTGCAACGAATTTGACTGTTTCATTTTTTGCCACCTTCCTCTCTGAAGGTCAGTTGAAAGATGTTGGGTTATTTGGGATTTTTTCTCACATGGAATCTACAAAAGAAAATCATATATTGTAAACTTGATCCGCCACAAAATATGATTTTTACTGTAGATAAATAAGGTTTTTACCCTTAATATACATTCAGCAAACAAGAGTTACCCTCTTATTCATTGACAATAAAAATAATGTGCCCCATAAACTATAGCAATTTAAATAGCTTGTTTAATCGAATTCTCAAAATAAATATCAAATATAATTTTAAAATTATCATTATCAACATACTATTTTATCACATACTTGGCAGAACACTTTTTTCGTTTAAAAATAATTCTGGAACGGTTTTGACCCAAGAGGCTTTCACTTTAGGCATTTTTAAGAATCACTCGATAATACAACTAGCACCTCACTTTGTTGTATGTTTCTGAATAATGACAATTTCTGAATGGGAAATATTTCTTGAAGCTTGAATAACCGGCTAGAGGTGCCGGCATAACATAAATTATGATGAATCATAAATCATAGTCGTAAAATAAATGGAACTATAATACGCATTGCCTGGAATCCAAAAGCGGTCCCAAAGAAAAAACATTACCTGCTATTCAATTTTTATGGTGGGTTTTTCTCTAGGTCTGCGACTATTCTTGTGACATCAACAAAAAGTTTGCTAAAATTTGTTAAAAATATGCCAAAAAATGTCAAACGGTCGAAAATATGTTCAAACCATCCAAATATGTTTAAAAAACGAAAATATTCTAAATATGTCAAATTAAATTAGTGTTAAACGCCTTTAATTATCAGAATTCGTCCACATCCTGAAGCGTTTGATATTTCTATTTTTAAAAGCTCACAAATATTTCCTATTCGATTAAGGTCAGGAATTCTATAAAATATTAAAAAACATAAATATGTAATATTTTCAAATATTTTATTGCTGTTTATTATTAAATATATTATAGTTAACGTACAGCATTAACATTACATAACAATATTAAATTTAAAAATGATTTTTAAACAAAATGTACTTAGTAGAATAGTTGATTTTTATAAAAATTCATAGGTGGTCATAATAATATGGCCATAATAATATTGCTGCGGCAACGGGTGCAACCCGTTGACCTTTATACCATAGTCAGTGCCTTCAAGTGCCTCTGCACAAACATTCTTCACATTGAGATTAAACAGCACAGAAGATAAAATACACCCCTGTTGCACTCCTCTTGAAATTTCAAATTCCTCTGTGTTCGTTGATTTGTTCAGCCTCACTCATGCTTTTTGATTCCAATAGAGATTCTAGACAACTCATATATCTTTCTCATCAATATTGGCATTGTGTATACAATCTTATATTTACAAATGTGGAACATTAGCCAACCTCATTCTTATTATGTCTTGCTATTTTCATTTAATTTTTTCTTTAACTTCCAATTGTAGGAAAGCTGAATCCTAGACTAAATAATATTGTCCAGCTTTTCTCCAATTGAATGTAAGAGCAGCTAGTAAGTATGATCATTTATAACAGCTTTTATTACAGTTTTCTCATCCCAAGTTGGCTTTTTTAACAGTTCGGTAGATTTTTTACTCTTTTTTTTTTTTGTTGAATAGAAGACTGTATGTTTTTTAATTTTTTTATTTGGAGGTTCTGTTCGTACTTCCTCTCTAAAAGTCATTTTATTAGAAAGTAGACTTTCCTCAGGAGTTGAATTTAAAATTGCCGTAGTAGCAGTCAAATTTTTTACCATTGTTTGCAAATGATTATAAGAATAATTTTCTGTTTTAACCTTTGAAGCAATATTTAAAGCCGTTGCTTCAATTTTTCTTTCAGGGCACATTTCTTTTTCTGACTCACACTTTTTATTAATTTATTGATATGCATGTTTCCATCACTAGAATGCAGTTCTTCATTTTCTGATGAAAATTTAACCTTAATATTAATTTCTGCTTCCATGAAATTACCTATGGTCTGTCTGAGTATGTCCGTGTTTGTATCAATTTGCAAACCTTGTATTACGACGTTGTTGGCTTTCCTTTCTTTTTCTAGTTTTTCTAGTCGTAGCTTCGTGTCATTTAGTTCTTTCTTCATTTCATCCTTCTCGATTTGTGACTTTTGGTTTGCCTATTAGACCTTTTCTATTTCGTCTCTGAGTTCTCTTAATTCTTTCCAGTACTCCATTTGGTCTTCTTTTATATCTTTGACTTCTGCTGCTAGATTTTTTGTTTCTTCAGTTAGATCTTGCATCATTCTAATTATTTGATCTAGCTTCTTTTCTTGGTTATGGCTATTAATTGCAGTTCTAGCCGTTTTTTTTACTTTCGTTGAATGTCCCATCGTCTCCTTCTCTGCCTCTTTTTTTGATTTCATCCGATGTATCCATTATTTTTTATTTGTTAACTTCTACTAGCCTTAATATTGTTTGTAGCTATAATGTTTTAGTATAACAGTATATAACAATAATAACACCTATAGTTATTCTTAAATATTTAAATCCAATCCTGCAATATATTTTTCTGTCTATTTGAAAAATAATAAAATATATCTATTGTAATTGACTAATAGGGGAGTGCATTTAGATTTTCACTTCGGAAAAAATCAAACAAGATAAAACTTTCTGTATTTTCATTAAGAAATATTTAATAAACAACATATCAAAAAGTCCTACTCGAGAAGTGGGTGCTTCATTTTTTATTAAACAAATGAACTACGCAATTAGATGTTTTTTTAAATAACTCCGAAAATATAATTTTTAGAAAAAAACTGACTTGACCATTGAAAAATTCAGAAAATTTTACAAAAAAAAACCTTATATAAAGATTTTTCTCAAATTAAATCTCTAGCTTCTGTAATTTTTTATTTATAACGCTAAAGTCACCCTTCTCACACACATTGGCGCACTGTAAACTAGCGTTGGAAGAAGTGCACGGTTGAGTTTTTTTAATGTAAGTCTTTAACTAATGGATCAAAAGAAATTTTACAAATTGGACATGAAAGAAGATGAAATAAGCTATCCTATGGTTGTAATAAAAAGAAATAAAATGTATGGACATAAGTACGGTGTGGGTGGAAAATGAGCCTTACATGAATTTTGTTTAAAAATGATTTAAAAATGTGTAACCAATACAATTGTACTTATAAAACTCTCAAATTTGCACAACTTACCTCTCAATAATCTTACTAAACGATATTTTGTTCAAAAAAAATCTCAAAAATTTAATTCAAATAATACGATGTCTCAAAAAATGTAATTTTTGAAAACTTCGTAGTTTTACAGAATTCCCACCATTTTAAGACGGTATTACTCAAATTTGAATACATCTAATACAATTTTTTTGATATTTTTTTAAAGTTTAGGATGTAATCTTAAAAAACATTAAATTATTATAGTTTAAAAATGAAATAAACAATTTCTTTTTGAGAAAACTAAGAAAGATAACAAAAATGTAATACAAAAACCGAAAATTACCAGCTGAAAAATGTATATACAGAGTGATCAAAACTTTTTGCTGTAAAACTTACCTAAAATACATTTAATAATAAGCTTCAACAATAATAAATGTTCAACAAAAAAATTTTTTTTAGCTCTTATACAGTATGTCTGCGTAACTTGGAACCTATTGATAACTTTTTTATTATCAGTTTTACCAAAAAAAGTTATTCTTTATAAAATACTCTGCATCGTATATAACATAAGATGCAACCATCAAATATCAAATTTTGTTAATTTTGTACGAGGTATGTAAAAAAATATGAATTTCACTCAAGAGTAAAGTACCTTTATATTTCACAATATCGAAAATTTTTATAAAGAAAAGTTGTTTGGAATGAAAAACTATGTTCCAATATGTAATTATATCCTTCTAATCGAAAATTTGTTTTTTTTAATATTGTTTCAAATTAATTATACACATCATTAAATTTTCACATATTATTTATGATAACTGTTTTATTAATCCACGAGGAAAAATTTCCTGTAGTTGGCTGTATACCATTACAAAAACATAAAATCCTTTATAAAAGGTATATTTATTAAAATCACTATACAGGGCTACATCAAAGACAGAACTAGTTTTCAATCGGTTGACCGATCATCATCAGTGCAATCTTAGAATCTACATGCAAGCCACCAAAGTAAAAATAACAGGGTAAAAACCCTTTACAATTGATCCGTCATCGGAACATATGACTAAGATGTGAATTATAACATGGATGATTAAATGCTTCCATACAGTCATGATGTGAACTTGTCAGATAGAGCTCATTGGTACCTCGGGCGAAAAACATTGGATATCTTAATCATCCATGTTATAATTCACATCTTAGTCATATGTTCCGATGACGGATCAATTGTAAAGGGTTTTTACCCTGTTATTTTTACTTTGGTGGCTTGCATGTAGATTCTAAGATTGCACTGATGATGATCGGTCAACCGATTGAAAACTAGTTCTGTCTTTGATGTAGCCCTGTATAGGGATTTTAATAAATATACCTTTTATAAAGGATTTTATGTTAACTGTTTTATTATTAATTTTATGAAGAAAGTTATTCGTCATAAATAGCTGTGCATGGTCTAACACTTAATATGCAAATATAAAATATTATATTTTATCAATATTATACGAGGTATGTAAAAAAATTATATTTCGCGCAATAAATGTGTACCTTTATAGTTCACATTATTTCGATTAGAAGAGTGTAATTGCATATTGACACATCGTTTTTAATTCTGAACAACTTTCCATAATAACAATTTTCAGTATTATGAAAAATATAGGTATTTTACTCATAACTGAAATTTGTTTGATTGGATTCTAATTATTTTTCATTTAAATATCCGCCATTTTGGATCCGCCATTTTGAAATTTAAAATTTTTAATCTTTAATTCAGATTCAACAACCTGTTAAAAATAAAGACAATAAATGTTTTAGAAAAATGTTCTTTCTTATGTTCTTTTTAGAAAATCCGCATTTTGGATCCGCCATTTTATAGTTTATAATGTTAACATTTAAGTTAGGTTTATCAAAGCTCTCAAAAATAATTATATGTAGAAATACATATATTTTGTAAAGAAATTATTATTTTACAACTATTTTTTAAGTTAGCCGCCATTTTGGATCTGCCATTTTATAATTTAAATTATCAAAATTTGATTCAGGTTTAGCAACCTCTCAAAAATATCCACATATATGTAAACAAACACGTTTTATAAAAAAAATTCGGATTTAACAACTACTTTTTAAGGATTTTTAGGAAAAAATCCGCCATTTTGAATTTGCAAATTGTAATGTCAGATTCGGGTTCAGCATAATCAAAACTAAAATAAAAACATTTTTATCAAAATAAAATGTTGAATTCACCCATATTCGTAACATTATTTATACAAAACAATTGTAATTGTTTAAACAATTAATAAACAATTAGCGGCGAAATGTGTGAGTAGAACTTTTTACTTTAACATATTTATAAACTAACAAAAAAAGTTTTAGAAAAATATAACCTTGTTTGATTTTTTCCGAAACATTGTATCTTTTCGTTCTAATTGCACTCCCCTATAAGTAATTAGTAAGTTGCTGGTTTTATTATCAGTATTACCGCGTAAAAAAACTTCGGCTGATCAACTCACCGGACCTAGGTTTTTTATCGGATATACTGATGGCTTACATTTATAATGGTGTTGTATATAAAATAATTAATGGAAATAGTGGAAGAAATATGGAAAAACTTCAAAGAGGTCATGATGAAGACAGCAGACGAAACAATCGGGCTGAAAAAAGTGAAAATAAAAAATGGATAACTAAAGACACGTTACAGCTTATAGAAGAAAGAAAGAAAGAAAATCAAGAAAGACATATTGCAAAAAGAAGGATCAAGGGAACAACGGATCCTTGAAAGAAAATACAAAGCAAAAACATAGAGTGAAAAAGGCATCTAGAAACGATAAAAGGAATTACATAAACGAAATGCTAAAATCAGCAGAGAAAGCAGCACAAGATAATGATCTACGAACACAATACACGATTATACGAAACCTAACAGGCAATCGAGTAAGAAGTGTAAGAGAAATAAAAGAAACAAGGAAAATTAATTAAATCTGAGAAAGAAATAACTCAAAGATGGAGAGAATACTTTGAAGAAATATACGCCAAACATGAGCGAACCCAAGAATTGGATGATCAAATTGAAATACAAGAATTAGAGGTTAACACTGGGGCAATATCAAGAGAAGAAATTGCCAACGCACTTAAATTATTAAAGAATGGCAAATCCGCAGGAACAGATAATTTACCTATCGACCTTATAAAAGCAGACACCGAACAAGCCATAGATATGCTACATAAACTTCTAAATAAAATATGGATCAACGAAGAACTGCCACAAGAATGGAAAGAGGGACTGATAATAAAAATACCAAAGAAGGGAGATCTGAGTAACTGTAAAAATTGGCGTGCAATAACTCTATTAAGCGCCTCATCCAAGGTGCCAACAAAAATTTTGCTCGAAAGAATGAAAGAAGAATTGGACAAGAAACTGAGAAGTAACCAAGCAGGCTTGCGTGCATCATTGTTTCCCTGCCATCTGTGTTAAAGTTAAGTAACATAAACAGGATGGATCAAGAAAAGCAAAAGTGGATCCAACCCAATTTTTACAAGTAGATGGCAGGAAATCTGACATCCATTTGGACGAGGACCTAGCTGCAGCAGCGGATAATGCTGTGAATCTTATAGACAGATTTGACGTCCGAGCCTGTTTGGATCATATACGAAAGCAAGAGTATGGAGAAGAAAATGTAAATAAAGAACAAAAAGCCAGATTCTAACATGTATTTCCAAAGCACCTGTGCTATTAAAGCGTTTAAAACACATTTCACATTTGTAAGGTCTTTATCTAGAGTGCAATTTCATATGTCTACTTAAACTACATTTTAAGGTAAACTAAAGGGAAGGGGAACTAAAAAAGAACAAATCACAGATTAAAATACACTCACCGGCACAAAACTCCGCCACTAAAAATCTTTTATTAAGTTCGACAACTTACAAGTCCACTACATGTACTCCCATTTTCAAGATTCCTCATGTCCAAAACTAAAGCAGTTGTTTTAAAATTAATGCAACCATATATAAACAAGAGATACCATCTATACAGGGTGAGGCAAATAAAGGGTCTATTAGAAATATCTCGAGAACTAAAGGCAACAGAATTATGAAAATTTGGATTAAGGGGTTTTGAAGGGTCATCTATTTAATGAAAATATTTTCGTCTATTTGCTTATAAATTCGTTTTTTAAAATGGAACACCCTGTATATTTTTACATTTTTGGATTCTCTTCGATGTCTTCTTTCTTAAAATATGAGGTTTTGTAATGTTATACAGGATATTTTAAAAGATAATTACGTTTTGTTATTAATTTCATAGCAACATTCACTTCCTGTAGAATTGTAGTAATTTGACATCTAAAACTCGACTTACGTTCAAATGATTTTTAATATAGTCTACTATTGTTGGGAATCATTAGAATAGCTAAATTTTTAATTTTAGTATACAGGGTTGGTCGAAACTCGGAATGAGTATTTTCTAAGTTTTCTTAAATGGAACACCCTTGTATTGTAATAAAATGATATTTTATGGTACTTTTTAATTTCTTAAGCATTCCCTATACCTAACTGCTTTAATTTGTGCTTAATTGTTAATCACACCAACTACCTTAACTACTTATTTATTTTGATAGCTAATGTAGATGAAAAATGAAAATCACTACGTAATTTGACAAAATGAATATGCTTGCATATAGTTGTTCTTATAGTAAAATCGATATACAACTTACAGAATGAATGCATATTTCAGAAAAATTACATTTTCTTTTTCAATATGCGACATCTCGAATCATTTTAACAAAAAATTAATTTTTACTTTGCAAATCTTTGACAATAGTTTCATGACAAGAAATAGGATTTTCAATAACTAAGTTACTTGTTGCAGCTAGGGTGCAATCCAGCAGCATTTTCAATCCAGCTGGATTTTTGCAAGATTGGCCTAAATCCAGCTGGATCCAGCAAAATGTGGAATCAGAATAAAAACACAATTTTAATGTTTTTTTTGTCTGTATGCTAAATTTCTAAACAACAGAAACATGAATTATTTAGTATTTTGGAAGTGATATCTTAAAAACATAGGCCTTACCTACTTCGCACAGAACTGCACATACAGCCGGTTGAGGAGAAAGCCCTTCCGGCCTCTGTGCTGGTCGGTTTTAAGGTCATCATATAGTCATAGATAATTGACAAACGATCGCCTTTAACTCCTTAGGTCTCATAAACCGCCATTTCCCTTTCCAAAATCTTTTCGTAATCTTTTTGAGAACCAGTTTTTTTTTGCTATAAATGTTTTCTCTTTCTCGTTTGAATTCAATCTCAAGCTCTTGTTCCAAAGTAAAATTCACGGACTCCGGATTAGTTGGCCCATCTTCTTCCATTCTCTCTTGCGCTGGTTCCACGGTTACTTGTTTATTTATACCAATTAACAAATTTTTCATCTATTGTCACATTGCATTATTTTTCAGCATGGGGAAGTAACCAGGATTGTTTAGTCCGTCATACTTTTTTTGATTTTGTGAATACACTAATGTACCTCATAGAGGCGCCGTTCCGTGATTCTGTTACGTAGTGCTTCCTATAGTACGGCATTAAGGCTAGAGTCCTGGCTATTTAGTTTTCTAAGACAAATTTCATGGTTGTGTCGGCCGTTATCAAAGTGGACTCTATCCTGCACAGAGCTTATACAGCTGGTTAAAAGTGGCGATTAACTCCTTGATTATTGAACACTCGCCAGCAGAGAATTTCATCGCAGAATCAATGTATATTAACGCTTTATCGATGCAAACTTTTAGGCTATAGAAACTTTCCAGCATACTAAGCTACTGCCAGCTCGATAGAATGGCAAGTTGCCGACTCACGGCTTTGAATAAAGAAGATAATAAAGACATTAAGTAACTTATTTCGAATTTGACACGTTTGCGGATCCGCGCTGCTGGATGCTGGATCCAGCTGAATTGCTGGATGCTGGATCCAGCTGAATTGCTGGATGCTGGATCCAGCAATTGCAATCTCTAGTTGCAGCAACACGATGCATCAAATGTATTTTGATTATATGCTGTGTTGTCTTTCCTTTCGGTAATTTAATTAACCTTTCAATGATTTTATCACGCGTGAACTTTAACAGAGTAAACATGCTTTTATCTAACCTCTTTACCTTTCTTCCGTCAAAGTAAAAGTATTTTAGTGAGCGGGGATGGTCTATAAATGCTTGTTCGTATTTATGTTGCATTGCCTTCTATAAGCATATCTCCACCGATGTTTACAGTTTAAATAATTATTTACAAAATAGATTTTAAAATCGTTAGATATTCGGCCCACAAAATTTACAAATGATTGTAGTTCTTTCTCAAACTCTTTCTCATCTAGTGAATACTGAAGAGATTTTCAAGATTTTGCAAACTAACGGCCTTTGTTCCTTGTCAGATATTTTGTTTAAATTAGCCCTCTAACATCTATCAACATGCCAAGAACAAAAAAAGGCGATGTTTTACAGGTCCCATTACCTTTTTCCAGGCAATATAAAACGACAGTGCTAGATCGCTCATAAAAGTTTTAGTGTTCAGGATAGAAACTTTTCCTTTTATTTTAGTAAAGAATATTTCATAAATACATGAATCTTTTCTATTTGAATACATGAACGCTACTGGCAGCCCTTTCCCAAATTCATCTAATACCATAATGGTCGTCATTTCGAAGTGATAACCATTTAATCCATGAGTCCCATCTATTGTAATAATATTTCCCCCAAAATTATTAAAAAGTTCGATCTGAGCATCTGACATTAATATAATACAAAAATCTTGTTTTTTAAATTTATTTTCTTTGCAGTTCCAAACTGAAAATCGCATCGTAAAAATTTGTCCAATCCGCCAAATTTTTAACAGCTGGGTGCTTATCCGATCTATTCCAGAGGTAAGTTTGGGTATTGCAGCTATAAAATACTTACATAGTAAGTATGGAATAGTATATTGTACAAGTGAGAAAAAAGACATATTTCTCACGAGCGCAGAAGTTTGTTGTCTCGCAAATCAAGCGAGGGAGAAATATGTCATTTTTTCATGTGTTGTACATTGTACTTTTTCTATGGATGCGGTTTTGTCAAGAGTTCAAACTTCAAAACTAAATGATTTAGGTGCTTTTAGGTATATTATATGCATAAATAGAATACATATACATGTGGGTATTTAATATTCTTAAAATTTATATAGGTACTTACGTTATTTATTTGAAATTCTAATTAACAGTTATTTTTGAGCAGCTTTGAAAGGTAATTCCTGCTTCAACACATTTTTTTTGACAACATTAATTCTGTGGCTTGGTTCTAAAAGGGCCAATGTCAAATTTTTGTTTTTTTGTACAGCTTTCTTTTGAATTTAATATTAACCAAACAAAATGCAAAAAATTGAAATTGGCCATTTTAACACCAAGTCACATAATGTGGCTTAATGCTAAAAGGACCAGTGTCAATTTTTTGCATTTTGTTTGGTCAAAATTAAATTCAAAAGAAAGCTGTACAAAAAAAAACAAAACTTTGGCATTGGCCCTTTTAGAACCATTATAAATTCATTTTGTTGGTAAAATTGTGGCTTCCATCGAAAATACTTAATTATAAAAATGCCACAAGGAAATAGCTTCAGAACAACATAGTGAGAGAAGTTGCACATTGTATAGCATCCATAGAAAAACTTTTATTACGGTCCGCCTTGAGGAGGACTGGGGCACTAGAGGGTTAATATTTGGCCAGATCTAAATCACTGCTTTGGCGCATGCCTATTCAACATGTTAACATTGGTTATACAATTTAGGTACTTACTTAGGAACTGACACACCCAAAATTATTTTGAATGCTATACTGTCTCTGTCCACTTTATGCAATCGAACATGTTGCACAGAATCATGTCCATAATGTTCATAATAATATTTCACGCGACATTTACCAGTAATATTTTGCTTGAGTATCATCTGGCTGGTACAAAACATATTTAATTTACAAGAACCTTGGCTTTTAATACCTATTTTTCTTGATGCATCAGGAAGAACTGAAGATTTGCCTATAAAAAGACATAATTTAAAGTAATATTGTTTCTAACTAGAAATGAATGAATCTTCTTCCTTCATTGTGTAAAATACTACAAACCGAAGAACACATATGAGTCGTCCAGTTGCAAAACCCGTTATGTCCATTTTTCAAAATTTTCAGAAACGTCAAAAAACTGTAAAATAAAAAGTAATGTAAATTGAAAGCTCCTTTCACATTTTTACTAAAGGTTCGTACATTATAATATATGTCCAGTGTCCTAAAAAAGATATGTTATCATTTAGGGGGGTTTATTTTGGACATAACGAGTTTTGCTACAGTATACTGGATTAAACGAGTTTTGCTGCACTATATGGGAGAGAAAGATTAAAATAAAGAGAGAGATCATTTTTAGAACTTATGTTTAATGTAACAAAAATGTTTCAGAAATAGATACAAATAAAATGTGTAAATTATTTCAGTTTAAATATTAAAATGTCAATGTTCATATAGCTAACTCTTCTTCAGCATCATCGATCTCACCAATGTCTGATTCGTTGTCTTGAGGATCAGAAAGAGCTTTCTGTTGATCAAAAAGTTTTTTAAAGAAAGTGAGATCCTGGTTATGTTCCCATTCCTTGGTAAAATGTTTTGTCAGAAGTGTATTCAAGTCCTTTAATTTCAATTTTTTTATAGGCACACCTTCCTTCACAGGTTTTGGATTCAAAGTTGGCAACTGTTTCCCATGCTTAATAATACTTTTCCCTACTCCTAAATCAACATTGTAGTTAGTTTCCCCTCTTACCTTAGCATTTCCTAGTTTTGTTTTGACTATGGTGATACGTTTAGTGGGGCGTAACCTGAAATGCCAATCTTTAGGTTCTTTTAGTGTTGCTGACACCGCTTCTTTCCAGTCTATCATAGGACACTCTTGTCCCAAGCGGATAACTGGCACACGACTTAAAAATGTCGACGTAGTCTTTGTCAGTCAAAAGGGTAGTATGTTTTTTAATTTTAGCCTCCATTCGTCCAAAAACCCTATCGGGAGGGATGAATAAATGTCCGACTACTGGGAAGAGCAGTATAATTTTTTTCACAGACGGCGGAGAATCTTGTGCAAGGAACTTGTTGAGCATACCAATAACGATCTTATTCTTGTTTTGGCCGCCGCACCCATCAGCTACCACTTTGATAGTGTGAACTCCAGTCAGATTTGTGTTTAGCAAACGGTGGTATAGTGCTGAAGAGATTTGGTTAGATCCTTTTTTTTACTCGTTTTCTAACCAAACATGGGAGAAGATTTTTTCCTTCGTCTGTGGATCTTTTGAGGAACCCTCACAGATAGTGAAGTTGTAAATGTACAATTGGCGTAAGTAATACGAGGCTTGGTCAGGAATTTTGGGTATTATCTGGTTTTTCTGACAGTCAAAACTAAAGGTAATTTCGCCATCTTTTTGCTCCCTAACCAGTTTGTAAAATGCATCTGCCCTTTTTTTATGGACAGTAAGTTCTGTCTTCAACGTGTCCTTTTCCTGGTGATCCCTGCAACGCTTAATACTGTCACGAAAGGATAGGCACGTTGAACAGACATCTGTGGCAGGAGAACCGAAGCCTAAATTATAATCATTGTCGAAAATGTTTCGAAAATAATCATACCTAACTTTAAGACCTTCATCATGAGAACCTTGGTACTGCTCCCAAAGACCTCTAATGGTTAACTCGCTTGGGAGATATTGACGGGTTACATTTCTACCCCGACAGTAATGACTTTCAAGTACTTGAAGAGACTTTATAAAAGCTTTTACAGCATTTTTTCTGTCTATATATTTCAATGACCTTGTGTCTCCACCACGTTGGTCTTTGGGTACATCTCCTAATTCGAGGAACTTTTTACACAACAACTGAATTCGATCTCTTGATACACCTAGGGTGTTTACAAAGAGCTTTTTGCATACTGGAACTAATTCTGACCGACCACATCTTAAAACAGGTATGAAATATTTCGTTGATACCTTTTTCTTCCGGTTTCCCCCATCTCCATTTCTTGGTCTCTCCCGCTTGGGCTGATTCACAGTGACGTATCTCAATATAAAACTCTGCTGGGCCTCTCTATTTGGGCTATGATTTTTTGTGGCGGATATTCTTGAGTTGGGATTGATTTCATGTAATCGAATGAACTATCTTTTAGTAAAGTCGTCTCAGGAACGCAACTCATCAATATTGGCAATATCATTTTAAAGTCGTCTACTTTAAAATGTATAATACGTGTCTGAATTGCCGATATAAATGAGTCAGATTAAATAAATTATTAGAAGAATTTTTTACTAAAGGCGAGTTCTCATTAGTCAATCTCATTGATCAGTATCCTTGATTCTATGCTATAGAAGAAAACTAGATTTATATGAACGTCGATTCAGCGATATTGTTCTATCATATGGTATTTCAATAAAAGTGAAAAGCCTTCCTACTTTTGATAGATCAATGGAAATGATTCTATCAAATAGAACAATGCTTGACAATGAGAACTAGCGTTCAGTTGCGTTGACTTGTATTTTGTGTAGTTAAATAGGGCTTTTCATTCACAGTCATTTGTTTCGAGCTTCTGTCATGTGTCACATAATATTAATATATCTACGACATACGGTATTTGTATATACAATAATACAAACCAAAGACGTATGACGTAGATATCTTAATATTATGTGACACATTACAGAAGCTCGAAACAAATGACAATCGATGAAAAGCCCTATAGTAAGCATATGAGATGAGGTTAAATTCTTTGTGAAAACCATATACATAGTATTATAATTTCGTGTACAATGTAAAATTTTAAATGGAGAGACAACCATATCTGCAAGTTTCTAGAACTATACCAGAGAGAGGAGTGCTATGGATAATTAGGAGTGAACAATATAAAAACATAATAAAACGGGAAAAAAGCTATAAAACACATTATTAAAGTTAGCACTTTGTAGACCGAATTCAATATCCGACTTGGGCGTCGAAACGTTAATAAAATCATTTTTAGGTAAAATTGTGGCTTATTTCCCATTTGAATATACTTGATTACTAAAATACAAGGGTGTTCCATTTAAGAAAACTTAGAAAATACTCATTCCGAGTTTCGACCAACCCTGTATACTAAAATTAAAAATTTAGCTATACTAATGATTCCTAACAATAGTAGACTATATTAAAAATCATTTGAACGTAAGTAGAGTTTTAGATGTCAAATTACTGTATAACATTACAAAACCTCATATTTTAAGAAAGAAGACATCGAAGAGAATCCAAAAATGTAAAAATATACAGGGTGTCCCATTTACAAAAACAATTTATAAGCAAATAGACGAAAATATTTTCATTAAATAGATGACCCTTCAAAACCCCTTAATTCAAATTTTCATAATTCTGTTGCCTTTAGTTCTCGAGATATTTCTAATAGGCCCTTTATTTGCCTCACCCTGTATAGATGGTACCTCTTGTTTATATATGGTTGCATTAATTTTAAAACAACTGCTTTAGTTTTGGACATAAGGAATCTTGAAATGGGAGTACATGTAGTGGACTTGTAAGTTGTCGAACTTAATCAAAGATTTTTAGTGGCGGAGTTTTGTGCCGGTGAGTGTATTTTAATCTGTGATTTGTTCTTTTTTAGTTTCCCTTCCCTTTAGTTTACCTTAAAATGTAGTTTAAGTAGACATATGAAATTGCACTCTAGATAAAGACCTTACAAATGTGAAATGTGTTTTAAACGCTTTAATAGCACAGGTGCTTTGGAAATACATGTTAGAATCTGGCGTTTTTTTCTTTATTTACATTTTCTTCTCCATACTCTTGCTTTCGTATATGATCCAAACAGGCTCGGACGTCAAATCTGTCTATAAGATTCACAGCATTATCCGCTGCTGCAGCTAGGTCCTCGTCCAAATGGATGTCAGATTCCCTGCCATCTACTTGTAAAAGTTGGGTTGGATCCACTTCTGCTTTTCTTGATCCATCCTGTTTATGTTACTTAACTTTAACACAGATGGCAGGGAAACAATGATGCACGCAAGCCTGCTTGGTTACTTCTCAGTTTCTTGTCCAATTCTTCTTTCATTCTTTCGAGCAAAATTTTTGTTGGCACCTTGGATGAGGCGCTTAAAAGAGTTATTGCACGCCAATTTTTACAGTTACTCAGATCTCCCTTCTTTGGTATTTTTATTATCAGTCCCTCTTTCCATTCTTGTGGCAGTTCTTCGTTGATCCATATTTTATTTAGAAGTTTATGTAGCATATCTATGGCTTGTTCGGTGTCTGCTTTTATCAGGTCGATAGGTAAATTATCTGTTTCTGCGGATTTGTCATCCTTTAATAATTTAAGTGCGTTGGCAATTTCTTCTCTTGTTATTGCCCCAGTGTTAACCTCTAATTCTTGTATTTCAATTTGATCATCCAATTCTTGGGTTCGCTCATGTTTGGCGTATATTTCTTCAAAGTATTCTCTCCATCTTTGAGTTATTTCTTTCTCAGATTTAATTAATTTTCCTTGTTTATCTTTTATTTCTCTTACACTTCTTACTCGATTGCCTGTTAGGTTTCGTATAATCGTGTATTGTGTTCGTAGATCATTATCTTGTGCTGCTTTCTCTGCTGATTTTAGCATTTCGTTTATGTAATTCCTTTTATCGTTTCTAGATGCCTTTTTCACTTCTATGTTTTTTGCTTTGTATTTTCTTTCAAGGATCTCTTCTTCCCTTGATCCTTCTTTTTGCAATATGTCTTTCTTGATTTTCTTTCTTTCTTCTATAAGCTGTAACGTGTCTTTAGTTATCCATTTTTTATTTTCACTTTTTTTCAGCCCGATTGTTTCGTCTGCTGTCTTCATCATGACCTCTTTGAAGTTTTTCCATATTTCTTCCACTATTTCCATTAATTATTTTATATACAACATCATTATAAATGTAAGCCATCAGTATATCCGATAAAAAACCTAGGTCCGGTGAGTTGATCAGCCGAAGTTTTTTTACGCGGTAATACTGATAATAAAACCAGCAACTTACTAATTACTTAGTCAATTACAATAGATATATTTTATTATTTTTCAAATAGACAGAAAAATATATTGCAGGATTGGATTTAAATATTTAAGAATAACTATAGGTGTTATTATTGTTATATACTGTTATACTAAAATATTATAGCTACAAACAATATTAAGGCTAGTAGAAGTTAACAAATAAAAAATAATGGACTCAGATACATCGGATGAAATCAAAAAAAGAGGCAGAGAAGGAGACGATGGGACATTCAACGAAAGTAAGAAAACGGCTAGAACTGCAATTGATAGCCATAACCAAGAAAAGAAGCTAGATCAAATAATTAGAATGATGCAAGATCTAACTGAAGAAACAAAAAATCTAGCAGCAGAAGTCAAAGATATAAAAGAAGACCAAATGGAGTACTGGAAAGAATTAAGAGAACTCAGAGACGAAATAGAAAAGGTCTAATAGGCAAACCAAAAGTCACAAATCGAGAAGGATGAAATGAAGAAAGAACTAAATGACACGAAGCTACGACTAGAAAAACTAGAAAAAGAAAGGAAAGCCAACAACGTCGTAATACAAGATTTGCAAATTGATACAAACAACACGGACATACTCAGGCAGACCATAGGTAATTTCATGGAAGCAGAAATGAATATTAAGGTTAAAATTGATGAAGTAATAAAATTAGGAGAAAAAACATGTTTAGTTAAGCTACCGAACCATCATGAGAAAGAAACGGTTATGAAAATCAAAGCGAAACTACAACATCCAAAAGACAGGAAAGTGTTCATCAACAACGATATGACCAAAGAAGATTTGCAAATACAGAAAAAAATAAGACAAGTTGGCCATGAAGAAGCAAATAAGGGTAAAAATGGAAAAGTAAAATTTAATAAGCTAATAATAAATGGGAAAACAATGAAATGGAATAAAAACACTAACCAGCTAGAGGAAAGTCCAGAAGGGAATCCAAAAAACTAGCACCCGAAATTGACACAAGAGAAACCATAGCCATTGGAGCATGGAATGTAAGAACCTTATATGAAAACGGCACATTAGAACAAGTAGGCCAAGAATTGGATAATTAGAAGTTGAAATTTATTGGTTTAAGCGAAACACACTGGAACGACAGCGGATCAACTCAAGTAGGAGACCAAAAATTAATGATTTATTCTGGGAATACATCTGAAAATGCGAAACACGAAAAGGGTGTAGCAATACTTTTATCTCAAGAAGGTAAAAATGCTTTAATGGAATGGGAACCATCATCTGAGAGAATTATCTGGGCTAGACTCAAAGGAAAGTACTATAACCTAATAGTGATCAACGTCTACGCTCCTACAAATGAAAATAATGATGCAGAAAAGGAAGAGTTTTATGAAAAATTGCAAGCAACGTACAATAATATAAACAAAAAGTATAAAGGAGATATAAAAATGATAATTCGAGATTTCAGTGCCAAGATTGGCAATGATAATATAGGATATGAACATGTGATAGGAAAAGAAGGTCTAGGAAGGAAAAATAACAACGGAAATCGATTAATTGAATTCTGTGAACAGAATGAGCTCATTATAGGTGGCAGTATTTTTAAACATAAGCAGATCCACAAAGAAACTTGGAAATCACCGGGTGGTAGATATAAGAACCAAATCGGCCATATACTAATTGAATCAAAATGGAGAAGTTGGCTACAAGATGTCAGGGCCATAAGGGGTGCAGATGTGGATTCGGACCACATGCTTATCAGGGCCCAATTAAAGATGAAGCTAGCAAGAGAAAATAATCGCAAGACTACCAGAAGGAAAAGATACAATGTAGAAACCCTAAAGCAAGAAGAAACAAGGAAAGTATTCACTGACAGACTTACAGTAAACCGAAATATACACCACTGTAATGGAGATTATCTTAAGCAAAAATAGCATTTTAGTCAAGTAAAAATACATCAAATCAAAATAAACTTATTTACGTACTCGTATGGTTAAAAATAATTGTTTTAATATATACTTCTTACGATATAATGTAAGAATTGCTATATTTCTATTAAAATAAAACTATCGATTAAGATTGGGTGCATTCAGCAGACGCAATCACAAAATAATCGATTAGTGATTTTCTGCTGAATGCCACATAAATTGTCGATTAGTTATCATGCGATGACTTATCGGCCTCCATTTTAAACATCGGTTTTGAAATATGATTATTTAGCGAATCGAAACAAGATTGACGTATGACGTGTGACTAGACTAACACAAACACATGTATTTTAAGTTATCTGTTAGGTTATCTTTTACTTTTAACCACGCTGGTCTGGTAAGTTATATTAGCTGCTTGTGTTTTTTTGTTCCTGGAATATAAATTATTCCTATAAATAGGTCAAGAATTTATAATTCATAATGTCTAAAGAATTTGATACTCTATATGAATTTAATAGAGTTATTTATAGAGTGTATGGCACGGAAGAACTGCATTGCCGATTGCAAACAGGTAAATTATAGATACTCACTAATGTGATGATGTTGCTACATTCATACAAAATTTGTTGTTTATGTAATACACAGACATGTAAATGATCATTTTCGTTTTCAGATGATGATTTTTGTTTGCAATACCTGTCTGATAATCTCAATGCACTGGAAATAGTGAGCGTTGATGACCCCAATGGCAATCCTTCCAACCAAAATGAACAGGAACAGGAGAAGGAAAATCAAAAAGGTATGTTAAGAATCGAACTAGGTACTTATACTAATTATATTATAGGTAACATACATTGAAAGTAACCCATAGAGCATTTAAAGGAGCAAATACACCATTCAATTCAGTTTGAACAATGTGGATGATTCAATTACATTGTTCAATCAAATTGAAAAGCATACATGCTTTAATTATTTTTCATTCAATGTTGAACAGTAACTTCAATAAGTTGAACAATGTAGATGATTCAATTAAATTGAAAAGCATCCACTTGCACTTGATTTAGTCTTTTCGTTTCAAAATTCCGAAAGTTCCAGAATATTTAATTCTGATAAAAGGTTCTTTATTGCCCTCTCTCTCAATACACTTTTTTTACATTTTTTTGATTTGTTATTCCAGAGGCACTCGTGATTTTTATATAAGTCTAGGAACATCGGACTCTCTTCGTATTTCTATACAGTGATGAGCACGCTAATAATCGGCAAAATATCACAAAAGATGGAAAAAGTATTAAGTTGTGAGATAAAAAGAAATGAAACTAGTAGAGCTGGGATATTTAGCGATATTAACCTATAAAATTTCATTATTATATTGATTGTTTCCCACCTTTACACGTATCAGTGGAGTATGTCAACTAAAACTGTCACTGTGACAGTGATAGTTCCCAAACTCGTGCGGTACGTCTAAAGGTGGGAAACAATCAATATAATGTAAATTTATAAGTTAATATCGCTAAATTTCCCAGCTCGACTAGTTTTATTTCTTTTTATCTCACAACTTAATATGTTTTCCATCTTTAGTGCTATTTTGCCATTCACTGTATATGCATCATTTTTAAATGAAATTATTACTTCTTGTAATAAAGTATGAAACTCACGCAGCACAAGTCAAAATGAAATAGACAGTTGAATTGAACACAATTCTGGACCTCGGAGGTAAACTATACTATGTCGACATGGTGTTGTTTTGAATAGGTTCCTTTAATCTACTTATTTTATTAGTTGGATTATACAAATTGGTTATATATTATTATTAAAATATGTCCATATTGTCTTTCAACCAATTATAGGATATATCAGATTTTATTAACATCATAAGTTCTTTAAACTTTGTTGCAAACGGCTAAACACAGTTGCTCGAAATGACATAGTGTAGTTTATTTCCGAACCCCAGAATTGACAATGTGGATGAGTCATCCCAGTTGTACAACAAAGTTGAACAAAAGTAGAAATTGTTTCCAACTTATTTAAAAATTCAATTTTGTTGAATGCTTTTATTAAATTACAAAATACATGGTTCATTTTGGTTTATTCATCCACATTGTTCAACCGAATTGAAAGGTGTATTTTTGCCTTAAGGGCACCCAAAGTCCAAAAATTGAATTTTTTTAACTTTTTTGGATTAGGATTGAAAATTATTCTCTGAAATCTTCTATTTCCAACGATATATAACACATTATGGTATAAGATATCTATAGTTACAAAATTATTTGTTTTCTGAACGTCTGCACTCAACTTACCGTATACCAGTAGCTTTATAACCTATTAGAGTGTTTTATGTGTTTGCGATTTCCCGAATACTAGGTTTTTAACTTTTGATGTCAAATATCTCTGGATCCTTAGGTGGTAGAAGTTCCAATTTTTTACAGTAGTTGTAGATAGACAATATCAAGTGCAGCGTAAAGCTTTATTGAAAAATGTACAAAAACGAGTAAAATAAAAAATAAAATCTAAACTTTTTTGGGTTTTTTTGTAGGAGTATTTTAAAAAAATTTAAAATAAATGTTTCTTTCACTCCAACTTTACAAAAATCTACGCGGTACTAAAAAATACATAGTTTCAAAATAAAAAAGAATTAGGTCTCTAATGCCTGGTTGCACCAACAGATCTTAAGTTCCAGATTAGCTAAGCTCTACTTATAAATAGGGCCTCCTTGAGTATCACTTACGTTGCACCATAATTTTAGATTCTTACCTTATTATAAATTATATCTATTATTATATTATGGTATTCTTATTGTAATATATTATAATTATATTATATTAATTCTTATGATATTCTCGACTTAAGATTAAGATCTGTTGGTGCAACCGGGCATAAGTGCTTTGGTTACAGAGATATGTGACATAATGGTAACAATGTGTTAACATTAGGGTGCCCTTAAGGCATTCAAAATATTTAATCACTTTTACTAATTTACTGTAAAACTGTTAAACTGTATTTACTAATTTACACAATCATTTAACATACCTTTTGTTGCAGATGAATTTTCGTGTAGCAAGAAAACCACATTATTGCTCTTAAACTGCATCCGAGAAAGAAAGGGGATGTTAAGAGATCCGAAAATTAAAAAAAAACAAATTTGGCAGGGAATTAAAAAGGATTTTATAACCAAAGGTTATAACACGGATGAAAATCAAATTGAAAGAAAATTCCGTAACATGAAACAAACGCACAAATCAATTAAGGACAATAAAGACAAAAAATGAACACGACGAGGGCAGGTGTCATGGGAGTATTTCGATATCATGGAGGATATCTTTGGTGAAGACAAAACCATTAATATTGGTCACACAATATCCTCTATGATAGAAGAAACTGTGCCACCATCTCTAAATATTCCTGGTACTTCCACAGGAATACGAGATATTTTGTCGCCAATCAATATTGTGCAACCTGGTACATCTTCTACATCGGTAGAAGCTTTGCAACCTTCACTACTTCAAGAAGTTTCTACTCCAACTGTACTTATATCTGAAACCCCAAATAAAAAGAGCAAGGCTCAAAAAGGTCGCATATTATATGGCCTACGAAAAGAACAACTCCTAGTTGAAAAAGAGAGAGTTAAGGAATTAAAGTTATTGAGAGAAGCCGTTGAAAAAAGCAATAAAATTCAGGAAGAGAGAACCGAATTGTTAAGAAAAATATTAAAACTATAAAAATGTATAAATTTGTTTCATTTACATAAATTGCAAATAAAGGTCAATAGTCACTAGACACTCTTTAAGTTGAAATTATTGTAGTCATTTAACAAAATGTGACAATGCTATAGATTTCATTTATTTATTAACGGGCAAAAACCGATTACAATTTTGGGGAGGGGGTCTGGGGGTAATTTTTAAAAATTAGGGTTAAAATGGTGAATTTTAAGGCACTTTTCACACACTTTTGAGTGCTATAAAGACGCTCAAAAGTTAACGTTATGAAAGTCAGTACCGATTCATACACATTTCTTCAGATCCATGTGCAGTTCTTACAACAATTTTGATACTATTTTCCCAATGCTTAACCTGTCGGGCCTTGTTCTTCCCCTCTTTCATGATTTTCACTAAGTATTTTTACGTTCTCATAAGCGTCAATGAACCTGGCAAAGTTTTCATGAATATTGTTATTGTGTGTGTATCTCAAATTTAGAGAAAGCTGTTTCAAGTGAGATACGCCGGTCGTTTTGTCAAATATATTTTTTTATGTAATTATGTTTATTTACAATCTACATAATTAAAGGAGTATTAAGTAAATTTGTTCCATGTTTTTGGGCATGAAGAAGAGACTTCCAATGATGTCTCATCTTATTCTATTTATGTTTAAGTTTTAAAATAGGTCCTGAGGCCTTGTGGCAGGGCCATTATGGAATAATTCCCTTACTAACTCATTGTCATGGTGAATGGTACGCTCGTTTTGTAATTCCGATGCTCGATGGATTTCTTCTCTGATGAAAGGTATATTTAAGTCTTCGTGAAGTGTTTGATTAGTTACATACCATGGTGCATCCACTATTGATCTTAGAACTTTAGACTGAAATCTTTGGATGATATTGAGTGATGTTGACTTTGCACAGCCCCAGAGGTGTAGTTCCTAGTACCAAATAGGTTTGAGTATTGCTTTGTACAGAAGAATTTTGTTTTGGATGTGACAGAATAATAATTTGCACTTTAAACTTGATTCATTATTTGTTCAATTATTTCGTCACCACATTTTTCAATTGATTTTGACTGGTGTTACTAATGTATGTAGATATGTGTTGTTTAAGAGTCTCATCTCCTGATGCGATTTTAACTTTAACTCTTTTTACTTTTAACTTTAATAATTCTCCTCATTGCTAGGTCCAGCATCTTCGTCCCGAAGCAGAAGGTAATCATGATAGCCTCTTAGAGGAATATTTTGTTGAGCTGAAACACTATGGACTCCACTATTGGTTGTAGTCTTTCTCTATTTTCTTGTATCTGTTTAAACCTCTGAGAGTCTATCTGGTTAATGACTGACTTTTGTGGATTGCGACAACTTTGTAGAAAATCCAGCCCAACCTGAACACACTCCTTATGGTATCTTTTTTCATGAGTTTGTTTGGTGAAATATGTTAAAGATTTCATGACAAGCTTTGGGTTGTCATCCCTTTATTGTGAACATATCTTTCGTTAGAAATATAAAACGCAATACTTACAAAACAGTTTCTTTTGAATGTGCGAAAGTACCAACCAACTTTGTTGTAAGTGCTGGTGACCAAGTAAAGCTTCATTTAATTTTTATTTTTTGTGTATACAGAATACGGAAATTGATACGATTTTTATGGCTGCCTAATTTGCGCTTTGTATAATTATCAACATTTACCAAACATCCTTCATTCTGGATGCATCTGGGTGACCCCCCAAGTCTTTAAAAAGGGAAGTTCTTTCAAGAGTATAGTGACCACTATTATAGTCAAAAACAACAGCATTTCTGGAGTGGGAAAAATTCGTAGTTTTACATTTAGTTAATTTAGTTCCACGCCATTTCTTTTACACCACTCTAGCAAGCTATTTAAATCATATTTCAGTTTTTCACAATCCACAGGAGATTTATTACATTAATAGGTTTTTGACAACATTGTAAGCGACAAAATTTCTTCTAACAAGTTTTTGGCTAATATAATTAAAATTTTTAAACTATGAAAAATTAGTAGATAGATTATTTACTAATTTATCATAGTTTAAAATTTTTAATTATATTAGCCAAAAAGTTGTTAGAAGAAAAAGTCGTCTCCTGAAAAATGTGTTTTGTAACTTACAATGTTTGGTCAAAAACCCATCGACATAGCTTAATTTTAGGTCATCGGCAAAGATCAAGAATAAACAGATTGTGAAGCATTCATTTATATTGTTTATTGAATAATCCTAATCTATAATTACAAACATATTCTAATTATAATAAAACTATAAATATATATAAACTATTTATTCTATCTAAAAAACTAAAGACTACATTTTTAACAGGTTGCAAATTTTTGTATTACACAATCTAATGTTTTAAACCAGCTACAATAGTATTGCGCTTTACCACTGCTGTGACGTCTACCACACCTACTTGAGGTACATTTTGCCTATTTAGGTTTATATTATCTATTAATTCTTCATTATATTCATCATTGTCTTGACCTCTATATGTAAAATTATGTAGAACGCATGCAGCAGCAATTATTGTATTACCCAATTCAATATTTGCAATGTCTAAATATTTTAAACGGCGAAATTTGCTTTTCAATATGCCAAAAGTACGTTCTATTATTGACCTTGCTACACTCAGTTTTCTATTATATCTAGTTTGGGCTTCTGTCAAATGACCTGTATCCCTAAAGCGGGTCATTACATTAGTGATTAGTGGATAAGCGGCATCCCCAAGCAAGTGAAAGTGTTCAGGGATTAAATAATTTTGCCGATTGTTTATTCTTCGGAAAACAGGACTGTTTCTGAACATTCTTGAATCATGCATACGTCCAGGCATGCCAATGAAGACATCTATAAATTTACCTGTGTGGTCACAAATCCCTAAAACACAGTTATAAAAAATGTTGTGTAAAGTTGAATTTAACATTAATAATAATTGTATACCTTGCAAAATAATAGAGTGAAAACCTTTCCTGTTGTAGAAATCAATGTTATTTCCAATAGGTTGTTATTGGTATGTGGCAACCATCTATCGCCCCAATAATACCTGGAAAACCATGTGTACGCTCTTGAAACACCCAAAAAAAATTCGCATGTACATAATATATAAGTATCAAATATAATGATGTATAAACATCATTATAATATAAAAAAAAAATGTATAGGAATATATATATTTATATATAGTTTAGAAGTAAATAATAGGAAATAATAACATAAAACAAGTTAACAAATTACAGATGTTTCACTCAAATATTAAACCCTTGTAAATTTCTTAATAATAATGTTATTGTTGTTATCTGTACAGTATGTATTTATGTAATATTCAATTAATAAATGTAATTTATTTTTATAGAATTGGGCTTGCCCGTAAATAAATCGCCTTTGTTGATCCTCATAAATACAAGCAAGGACCTATCTGTCGTTGGTGTTACATCTCATGTCATTTTTAGGGAGAACTTGACATACACCGTTTGACTTCTGAAGCATCCGTATACAGTTATGAGAGCGCTAATAACCAACAAAATAACGCAAAAGACGGAAAACAGAATACATTGTTAAGTAAAAAGAGATGAAACTAGTAGAGGTGCAAATTATCAATATTAACGTATAAATTAACGTTACATTATATAGTTCTCCACCTTTAGACGTATAGCAGGAGTATGACAACTGTCACTGTGACAGGAGAATTTTATAAGATACTCCTGTCACAGACGTCTAAAGGTGGGAAACTATGTAATGTAATGTTAATTTATACGTTTTAATCGATAATTTCCACCTCTACTAGTTTCATCTCTTTTTATTTAACAATGTATTGTTTTCCATATTTTGCCGGTTATAAGCGCACTCATAAATGTAGTGAACAAAAAACTTTACTTTTAATAATTTGTTTTTCACATGATTTCAGTACAATGTATCTTAACAGTAATTTACCTACGTGAGATGAAACTGCGTAATCATTCAAATCAGGCCACCGAATACATTGAGGCATTAAATTGCAAATTATATTAATAATTTCTTTAAATATTAGATGTCCTGTACTTGTAGGTAACCCAAATCGATCACCTGTGGCAAGGAAACTTTCTGGTTTGTTTAAAATCAAAACGAAAACAGAATTTTTTTTCTTAATGGGGCCATGCTATTTCGATCTTCCAATGGATGATTATTACCAACAATATGTACCAACTCCTAAAACCAATGTATAATTTAAGTGAAGAAATGAGAATACCCACAAAGAAAATGCCTTTTAAAAACTTCATAATATAAATTAGCTGAACTTTACTCACCTCTGCCATTTCCCTAGTCATTCTAAAATGTTTATCAAATTGAAAATCTGTATATCGAGGAATTACCATTTCATAATAATTTTCACTCCTGTTCCTGGGGTGTCTTTCGCGTATTTGCAAATCATTTTGTAAAGGTTCTACTAGATTTGCAGCCATATACCCCACTAAATTCATATCTAAATCATTGCCGTCAATGAAAAATAGAGCAATGTTTTCTTCCATCTTTATGTGTACAAAGTACAAAAAATAAATCAGCAACAAAACAAATAATACAACAACAACAACAAATCTACAAAAATGTGCCAGTTGTCATTTGTCATAAAGTCATAACCTACTTCATATGTATTCGAAAAAGATACCATTCAGCAGAATCGTTAGCGATTACACATCACTAAGTAATCGATTAGTCATCACATTTTTCTGCTGAATGCACCCATTATCTATATATGGTATGTAATTACAAAAAAAATTCTCTAAAAGTATTTAATATGGGGAAATACTTCTAAAAACTTAATAATATACGAAAAATTTGACCTAGTTTAATTATATTTAAGCAATAATTTTTTTCTTTTTTTTATTTAAATTAACGTGCATGTGACATCTATGGTCATTAGCACGAGTTACAGTTTACATGGTAATATTATAAATTACAGATAGTATAGTTAACATTATTTAACATAAGTAAAAGAAAAATCAGTTAACAGTTATATTTTGCTTAACAGTTGATTCTTCTCGAGGAATTTGATAACCTTGTTGATTTGGTCTGTGCTGTTGAGGACCTCTTTGAAGTTAGGACTGATACCAAGCTGTTGGCGTTCTTTGGCATAAAAAGGACAGTCGATAAGTATGTGTCTGATTCGGAGAGTAGTATTGCAGTGTTGACATTTTGGTAGTGGAGATGATGTCATCAAATAGCCATGTGTTAGACGGGTATGTCCTATACGCACTCTCCGTATGATTGCCATATTTTTCCGAGATAAACTAGAGCAGGTAAATAGGTTCACTGAGGGCTTAATTTCATGCAGCGCTGAAGTACTTTTATTCCAGTGAATTTGCCAGGTGGATAGATTGAGCTTCTTCAGTCTGGCTTTTAGATCATTGCAGATTTGTATATTCAGCGTGGTATCCATCGATGATGCAGCTTTTTTGGCAAGGCAATCGGCTTTTTCGTTACCACTAATCCCAACATGGGATGGTACCCATAATAAAGTGACTTTTGTATTTTGATTTATAAGAAGCTGATAAATGTCGTGAATATCTTGGACAAGAGGATGGTTGGTGATTATAGTATTGATGGAGTGTATAGAAGAAAGTGAATCAGTACATATGGCTATGTGTGTGTTTGGGTATTTTTGAGCATGTTTGAAAGCACACAAGATAGCTAGCAGTTCGCCAGTGTAAATACTACACCAAGGAGAAATTTTACAGAGTTCGATAGGCTGTTGAAGAGTAGTTAGAGAATATCCAACTCCACTTTCAGATTTTGACGCGTCGGCGTAAAGAACTATGTTATATTTATTTTTGTTTACAAGTTCTAGGAAGAGATTTCTTAATGTGTTAACACTGACATTTTCCTTGTTAAATTTGGTGAGGGACATATCATGATGAGGGAGTAGGTTGGTCCAGTAGGGATTATTGGAGAATGGTAGGGTTCTGGTTTCAGACAAATTTATATCTTTTAATAACGGCTGTAGAAGATGAGTAAAAGGATGTATAATTAAGTTACAAGGAGCATTGTTATGAGGTTGGTGTGATGATGTAATTAAAGGATACACTGGATTGGAGGGATTGGAAGAAATTGCAGCAGCATAGGAGGAAAGAAGGTATTCTCGTCTAAGCCACAGGGGAGGTTCATTAGCTTCACAACAAAGACTCTCTGCCGGACTAGAACGAAATGCTCCAAGACATAGGCGGATAGCCGTATTGTGCACTGTATTTAGTGAATTTAGGTTTGACTTAGATGCAGACATATAGATGAAACATCCATAGTCAAGCTTGGAACGGATTAGTGATCTGTAAACTTTCAGTAACGTAGTTTCTTCCGCTCCCCAATGATAATGTGAGAGTGTTTTAATTATATTTAACCTTTTAAGGCACGCTCCTTTAGTTTCCTGAATGTGCTGTTTTTAGGTTAATCTTGAATCAAATATCAGCCCTAATATTTTGCAATTATCAACGACCGGTGATTTAAAGTTGTTGACGGTGATTTCAGGGTTAAAAGAATTAATTCTTCTACTGAATTTAATAACTTTGGACTTAGAATGGGAGAGAGTAAGTCCTAGGGATGCAACTTTGATTTGTAGGTCATTTACTGCTAATTGCAGAATTTTACTAGTAGTAGCGTTGGATTTACCCTGACAGTACATTATTAGGTCATCGGCATATAATAAACATTTGATAGGTGGAGGGATATTGTGACATAACTGGCTAATCGCGAGAATGAATAAAGATGTGCTTAAAACTGAACCTTGAGGAACTCCGTCATATTGGATATGTGGAGAAGAAAGGAAGTTATTTACAGAAACCCTGAATGTTCTAGATGTTAGGAAGTTTTTTATAAAAGCGTATATGTTGCCAGTGAGGTTACATTGAAAAAGTTTGTCAAGCATGGCGTTTCTTGAGATGGTGTCAAATGCGCCTTCTATGTCAAAGATTGTAGCTATCAGATCTTGTTTGATATTAATCGCGTTAGATATATGGGTTTGAAGTAGTGCAAGGTTATCATCTCTTGTGGAGCGCTGTCTTTGGTAGCCAGATTGTTCCTGTGGAATAATCTTGTATTTTTCAAAATACCATAGCAGACGTTTGTTGATAATTTTTTCCATTAATTTGCACATAGTGCATGTGAGGGAGATGGGTCTGTAAGATTGTGGAAAACTGGTTGGCTGATTTGGCTTGAGTATAGGTATTACAATAGACTTGCTCCATTGAGATGGACATTTATGTGAGCTCCAGATTAGATTGTATAAAGTTAGCAGTTTTTAAGAGTATAATTAGACAAGTGCTTTAGAAATGCATAAAGAATATCATCGGGCCCAGCTGCGGTGTTTCTGCAATTAGCTAAAGCAGATATCAGCTCATGGATAGTGAAAGGAGAATTAAGGGGTCTACTATGTTCAGAAGATATCAGGTTATTTCTGTGTGGATTTATTTCACGAAGAGAAATTGAAGCGTTTTACATGTCTGCTCTTATGGGGCAGGGAAAGAACTAACTACTTAGATGCTGGGGGTCAGAATGGGGCTAAAGAAGAAGAAGCAGACACGCAAACCTTCATGCGAACGGCAGCTCAATGGTTGTGCGGTGGCTAGGTCGTAGATTCGTTAGGGAGGGGGAGGGGTGTTAAGAAGACTAAACTACCATAATCAAACATAAAGGGTACTTACTCTGACTAGAGGATCTTTCTACTATTTAAAAAAAGGACGCCGTTCGAAACAAATCCTCTGGTTCACATATGGGTACTTACTGGACATATTCCGTACTTACGGGTACCAAATGGGGGACATTCATCTTCGATTCCTCTTTGGGGTAAACTGGGCTACTTTTTCTCAACACTGGCTTCTATGCCAAATTTCTTTTCTTCTACTCTAAAACTCATTTCATTTGTATTAGAACCTAGTTAATATTTTTCCAAGAAAAGGTTACAGAAATAAAATGGTAGATACACTTACAAAAACGTTTATTTAAAACTTCAAACTTTTACTATGTTTATTCAAAACTTTACTGTAATTTTACTACAAAAACAATATTTATTTTAACCTTTCAATACGAAGTTATCTATTACAAACATGACTACTAAGATACAAAACTTTTGACTGGTTTTAAACATTACAAACAAAACAATTACAATTAAACTTGTTGGGCAGTATATGTCAAATAAAATTTGACCCACTTATTTCAACACAAAAATTTGACTTTGACAGATGTCATAAGTCACTGCCATTTTGTTTTACTTACAAAAAATTTTCATCATGAAAGCACTATTAAAAAATCTAATTATTTACCAGCATTTTATCCACTTGGAATTTAGCAAAATTTAAAAAACGCCTCATACCTTTTTATTTTAACAGTATTCATCGTCACACGTCAAAAACTACACGGAGGCGGGGGGAAAGGGTTCTTCATCAAACAGTGACTTCGGTGTCCTTGACACGGGGTGCGGGGGAGACAACAGGTACAACTTGAATACAGGAACATAATATACTGGAACGGGATTTTAAACCATCTCTACAGGGCTTCGATAGGGGATATTAACCATCCAAGGCTAACAACTAGGGCTCTTAGAAGAATACAGAACCACCACCATACCGGCTCCAAAGCTACGTCGTCACATACTGCGTATACACCCGATTTCCACTGCAAAAATCCATCACTATGGAGCGGAACCTTAAACGGGGCCCTCTACGGTCACAGAACAATATACCAAGCTATTCTTCTGAATAAATTTAGCGACCACAAACAAATTCAAGCCGGCAGGCGTGGCCTGGAGTTCACGGGAAAGATCTTCACCTTTCAATGGTACTTGTAGAACTGATCTTCTCGGCGGCGAAATGCTTCACCCGAGAACCTGTTGCGTATTTAAAAGAGCGATTTTCGCCCTTAATGCTGCAACTTTGCAAGATTCGGACGAAACCATTATTTTTTCAAGGGAAGGTTGGCATTTTTGGACGAGTCCAAACATTTTTCTAAAGGTAAGTACTGTACGTTTCCAATGTTGCACAATACTTCGTAACATTCTGCAATTTTCAAACAGGGATGGCTTTAAAACATTTAGACAGAACACTGAATTAATAAATTGGGAAAATTAGATACTTTTTTTGGGGATTAGGATATTAAATTAATGAATGATATTAATATGATTAGTTTTGTTTCTGAACTTATCTTCGAAATGTTTAGCAAAGGTGTTAGGAATAAGTTCATGTGAAGTGATCTCTATACCATTTGAAATTAAACGAGTAATTTTATTATTAGTTTTGTGACCTTGAATTTGTCGTATTTTTTTTTTCAAATTTGGCTAGGATTGGAATTTTCATTAATGGAAGATACATAATTCTGCCAGGATGATTTTTTGCTTTTTTTTACTATGTGTTTGGCTTTTGCTTTAAATTTTTTGTAACTTATTAAATTTTCAAGGCTTTTGTTCTTTTGGTACTTGTTTAGAGCTTTTTTTGGATAGAGGATTTGCCTCTTCACAAGAAGAGTTCCACCAAGGAACTGCCTTATGATTTGGAGAGAATGTTGTTTTGCCTATGTGAATCTTAGCAGCCGAGAGAATTGTCTCTGATATTGACGTTAATAGGTAGTCAACATCATTGATTGTCGGATGTTCATTTGCGAGCAAGAGGGTATCAACAGATTTTGAATATTCTGACCAGTTAGCTTTGTTTAAGCGTCAATAACTTTTGGAAGATACAGCTCCACTACAGTTGTTGGAAATTATTATAGGATAATGATTGCTGTCAAAGAGATTATCGGCTGTTTGCCAGGATAGAAAAGGTGCTGATTTAGGGTCACTAATACTAAGATCAATAGCAGAGAATGATCCAGAGGAAATGTTAAAATGAGTATTAGATCCTGTGTTAAGAAGACATGAGTTTGTGCAGTTAAGGATATTTTCAACTATTTTTCCACGACCAAATGTAGATTTAGAACCCCACATACTATTATGTGCGTTAAAGTCTCCTGTGAGTATAAACGGCTGTGGTAGCTGGAATATAAGGTCTAGGAGCTCTTCCTCTTTTAAAGGATGATTTGGGGGAATATATATGGAGCAGATAGTAAGCTTATTCGGGCAAAATGTAGTTATGGCAATTGCCTCAAGATTCGTTGTTAAAGGTAGCATTGTTGAGTAGATTTCACTGGAAGCAAAAATTGATGCACCTCCACTAGCTCTGATGCAGTTCGTCCTAATGAAGTGGTATCCTTCAAAGGATTTAGGGTGAGGAATATTATTTGTAGTAAAATTAGTCTCTTGTAGACAAATAAAATCTGGATGGTAAATTGATGTAAGATATTGTATATGTTCAAGGCGCGGATAATATCCGTCGAAATTCCATTGTAGAATAGTGAAAAGATATTTTTTATTTTTAGAAATGATCGGTATCATTGGTGTTGGAGTGACATGAATTATTGGACGTAAGGCTTGCAACTTCGTCAGCGTCTACGGGATTTAATGTAATCTTTAGCTTTTTAGATAATCTTGTAATGCGATTTTTAAGCGATCTATCAGATACAGTTTGATATATTTGCGTAAGGTCTTCTAAAAGAGACTTGTTGGTGGTAATGTTGGTGGTAAAGTTATGAGCTTCTTTGAGAGGATCACTGCTACCAAAGGAATTTTCCAGGAAGGCAATAAGTTGTAATGCTGTCAACGAAAATTTTTCTGGATTAGCACTAATTAATTGTTCAATAGTTGATTGAGCAGAGGGAGTAATTTTACCAAGTTCTTTGTCATCAATTTTTAATTTCTTTTTAGGAGCTGTTTTAGGAGTTGCAAAGGCTGTGGAAGATTGAGCATTTATAGGGTTTAAGTCTGGGGGGTTATCAGTAACCGATAAAGTGGGTGATTCGAGGCTTGTGTCGGTAGAATAAGTTCTTTTGATGCAAGGATTTGAAGGCAAGGACACTGACATTAGAGACTGTTCGTTTGGAATTGTTAAGTCGCTATTAGTTGGATTGATTTCTTCTTTTGAGGAAAAGGAAGTAGGAGATATAGTAAAAGGAGTTTCAAATGGGATTAGGCTAGAAGTTGTATTTTGAGAAGGATTGCTAAATATTTCTTGAGGGTTAGGACAGGAGTCTGCCGTGTGTCCAGCTTGTTTACATAAAAAACATTCAAGTTTATCCGAAGTGATAAAGATTCTATTATTGGAATTTTCATGCGATATTACAATTGAGGTATTTAATTCAAAGTTTTGTTTATCCGGTATAATATAGATAGAGCGCCGAAAACTGAAAATGTGAGCGTATTCGTCCTCAGGTGAACCGCATCGGATAAAAGAGATAGGAGAAGCAAGTTGTAATCGAAGTTCGTCTTTAAGTGCTTGCTCTATGAGTGAATTCGGGGGGCTCACGTTGGACAGTAGTAGCCTCTTTCCAGGTGTAATAAGTCTGCGAATAGGTATTGTTTGACTTCTGACAGTAATGGTCGGATAATTTTGTAGAAGATTATCCACTACGGATAAGGAAGAAAGATTTATGCATATACGCTGGTTAGAAATTCGTGAAGTAAAGGTTATTTCTTTAGGGGTAACAATTTCGCCAATTGCCTTGATGTAATCAAATAGCACGACGTCTGGAAGAGCGTTCATAACGATGGCGAAAGTTCTACTGGGACATGATATTGCTGTTGTAGATTTTTTTGGTGTGATTTTTGTTACTGCAGCGAAGCTACGTTGTACTGTTTTTGATGATGTTTGAGGTAATGTGGATGCCATAATTTAATTTTAATATTCTGGATGCCAAAATATTAAATATGTATGGCCAGTAAGAACTGGCCTAATTTTTTGGTTGTCGATATTTGCTGTTAATTAAAATCGACTTACCGGTGTTTTAATTTGGTAAACACAACACATTAACTAACTAGTTTTTATATAAAATACTATTAGCAGAGGTGATAAGCGAGGAGTATCGTTGACCTCTGAAATGGGAAAGGTAATAATTAGTAATTCTAGTTCTTAAATGGTTATATCTATATTATATTAATAAAAAAAATATTCATATCTGTCAGACTGTATATGCTATTTAAAAAATAACTAAAAAGTTACTCACGATTACACATTTGTCCACTATTGTCCTTTTCCTTGGCATGTGTCCTCTTGACGCTGGGCGTGGTCCCATGTCTCCAAACCTTCTTCCATGTCGACGTCTACCATTTGGACTCCCTTATTGTTGGTCTCTCCAGCTCCATATAGTCCGTCCCATTCCTTATACCATTCTCCATCTAACGATATTGTGTACTAAGGATTGGTACTTTACCACGATTTTCCTTCTTTTCTTACAGTTTTTTGCCATCTTTGTTCCTGTTTTCTACTGCCTCAGAAGTCCAGTTCGTTTCTCAAAAGGTCGCCATATGGTGGTAATAATAAATTATGGAGAAATTATTATTATGGTGGAAATAATAAAATATAAATGTATTCAGTTGATAGGTGATTACATAATTCTGCTCTAACGACAGCAAACCCTCAAACCTAACTAACTAACTCTACTGACCCACTAATGACTCAAATCTGATCGTGTTCCCATATTTATCAAATTCTTCGTTATGTAAATATGTTTGTATATATTTTCGTTACTGTGTCAAATGAATAATCAACCTTGTTGAGTAAGCAGAACGTGCACTTTAGCTAAGGTGTTCTACTTATTCAATTACAACAAATATGCGTGATGTTTATTGTTTTATAAATAAATATCTAACGAATACTTTAAGTTAATTTAAGGATTTCTAAAAGATCTTAATAATGAGATACATCCCATTATAGCCCCTATTTGATCCCAACAGTATGTCAATCTGACTTGATTGATTGAACTGTGGATCAGCTAAGTTTAAATGACTTGGTATTTGTAAACGTTTTTTATTAAAAGATACTAAAGGTAATTTTTCAGTAATGACAGGTAGCACTAAACATGTAATATTCATTTTGAAATTATTTATGCAACACTTAATTTTAACACTAACTTGTTTATTGATATTTGATAAAGATTGCCCAACACCTTTGACTGCATAGTTTACATCTGAAAATGTTATACCTAATTTCTTACATAATTGTTCTGAAATAATATGACTCTTATATCCACTGTCTAACAGTGCTCTACATGTGTGTATATTGTTTTTTGAATCATATATGTTTATTAAAGCTGTGGACAATAATGTTTGTGATGGTACATAATGCGTGCTTTGAATTGAAGGAGTAGCTACTGATGTGTGACTTTCAGTCAAGGATGTTGTGATGTTTGCCTGCATTCTGGCGTCATCTATATTACGTGAATCCCTTGTTATTGAATTATTATCTTGAATTCTTTCTGAATTAACTTTATTATTAGAATGGTCTATATGCAACAGTGTGTTATGACCTTTTCCGCATTTTTTGCATTTGCTTGATTTACAATCAGATGAAAAGTGTGATTTTCCCAGACAATTTAAACAGAGTTTCATTCTTTTAACTTCGTCTATTCTTTTTGTAGATTTAATTTAAGAAATGACTCGTATTGATATATTCCGTGTGATTCGTTACAGAAGTGGCAACTAAATTTATTGGAACTTGTGTACGCACTTACTTCTCTTTTAGGTGTATGTTTCTAGACTTTCACATCTTGTTTTCAGAAAATTATGCATGTCAGTCATTGTCGGAAGCTCCCCTTTGTGCTCAAAGGACTTTCAATCACGCCTGGTTATTAAGTCAAATTTCTTAGTTAAGATGTAAATGATTCATCTATCCCAAGAATGTGTTTCTTCCCCTAATGCTTTAAGAGAACGTAAATGTTTTGAAATGTCATTAAAAAGATTTCTGAGATCTACATGTGATTCTCGTGTCAATGCCCGAAGTTCAAAAATGGAATGAATGTGATTATGAATTAATAATCTTTTGTTTTCAAATCTTTGTTACTAATAAATCCCAAGCAACCTTGTAGTGGTCACCTGATGTGGGTATATTTTTTATAATGCTGGCTGCATGTTTGCTCAATGATGACCTAAGATAATAATATCTTTGATAATCCCCTAACTGTTGATTTTTATGAACTAAATTGACAAATGCGTCTCTATACTCAACCCAATCACTATAGTCCTCCCCACTGAACTGAGGAAGGGACACTGAGGGGAGCCTAACATTTATATTATTATTGCAAATTTTATTAGAGCATGAATTATTGCCTGAAGAGCATGAACCATTGCCTGAAGCGCACGATCCCCATACTTCCTTTTGTTCACTTCATTGATGATGAGTTACACAAATGTTTTTTATTTTGTTGACAATCTCAAAATATGAATCTTCAAACGTAGGATCATCAGAATCATTTGCATTTAAATTTTTTATTTGTAACTGTAATTCATTAAATTCATCCCAAGATGGCTCAAATTTTTCTAATCTCTCTTGTAAATTTATTACTGCCTCATTAGTTACTTGCGAAAGATCTTATTATTTAGCGTATGGCTCAATACATGGAATAAATACAATAATAATAGTAAAAAACGTAAGTACATAATTCAAAAATACAAACATAAGCTTATATAAAAACGAACATAGACAAAATACAGATAAAATATAAGATAATACAAACAGATAAGGTTATATCTTTAAGTCAAGTTGAGCTATCCATTCAAGGCCTGCAGGCGTAGTTTTGAAAAAGTCTTTTGGGTCCCCTCGGTATGCCCTCAATTCACATGTCTCCACTATGTGTTGGATGGTTTGATCTGGAGCACCACAGTCGCAGCTGGAGGTAGGCTGTTTTCCCCATTTATGTAGGTTGTGCGAAAGATCTAATTTTTCTACATAATTTTGTAAACGAGTTAATCTGGCTTTGACCTGGCCTCCCTTAACTGTTAATGCGTCCATTTTAAATTAATTAGTGAGGAATATTTACCCAAAATGCCAATAGGATTTGTATAAAAAATGGTAAGATTGTACTTACATACTTCAGTTTAATTTGAATAAAAAGGATATATGTAATTATTTATTGTTTCTCTTTTTTTGGTTGGCGTTTGACTCCCTAGCTGCTATGCAATTTTGAACCTTCTTATCCTACGCGGTTCCAACGACGCTTGTTGTGCGAAATTGAACCTTAAAAAATCGTGATATTTTCACTTGGCTTCTATGCTATCCGGCTTCGAAGATAGACCAATGATTGTGTGTTTGATGTAAAAAGTGGACTGTAAACACTTTAGCTGTTTTACTATTAAAATAAACACCTCTTGCACTTGAACTATTTATTTTGAACAGTATTTATTGACAAATTGAAAATACGAATCTGGCTTGTTCCGTACATTCCGACATCTTCTTTCGTTCTCTTTTTGATCATGCGCGGTAGGCCATGCGCTTACAAGTTGTGCTCTTACCTACCATGGGCGTGCGAATAAAAAAATAAAAAATAAATGTGACATTAAAAAATATACGAATGCAAATACGATAATGGCCTTAACAATATTCACTTAGATCTCTTCACTACAATATGAAATCTTTCTTTCTGATTGCGATGCTGCAGTTAGCTCATTTTTAAGAAAATGTGGCTTAGCTCTATTCACATCCACGACGACGATATGTGTTTCTGTTAAAGTCAAGTTGCACGTATTGTCCTCATGTACAGTTAATTTCAAAGAAGCGGGACAATAAGAGTTAATTTTATTTAAGCTCTATAATTTAATATGCCTCTTTCTCTTAGTGCCAGTTCGCTTAAACATTTAAGCCTGGAATGCTACACTTATTTTCTAAACTCAATCTGCTACACAGGGGTACAGTGGTACTCCAAATAAAATCGACCTAAACATATTTATATACAGGGTGAGTCACCTCTAACGGGACGGAAGATTACAGCGAAATGGTAAAAGATTTGAAAAAAATTTTAAATTAGTAGTTTGTAAGTTGATAAAATCTACATTTTAAAATATTTTGAAATATACAGGGTGCCCCAATAAATGACGGCTTATTGAATATTTAAAAGAAGGCTTATTGTCAAGTTATTTAAGAAATTATGAAAAAAGCACTTTTAGATCTAAATAGTTGGATATTAGTTGAATGTATTCCATGATTAATTATTACACAATTATTTACAGGGTGTTCAACATTTACAGTTTCATTATTGGATTATTCAATGTGTTATATGATGCTTATTTTAAATGGAACACCATGTATATTAATACACCATTATATTAAACGGAGTCACCTCTTTCGAATGGTATATGGATGTCCTATACCTAGGTCTAATAGTTATTGCGTAATTTACAATTAATTAAATTCTTAATCTGTAAATCGAGTTTAAAACAAAAGATGTATCTCATTGTATGACATCGTCATTTTATGACAGTACGGTCTGGTAATTATCAAAAATATAAACATCCGTGTATGATATTCAAATTTAATTGTTCCTAAAAATTAATAATCACGTTATCTACGAAAGAGTAGACATGGTACTTTCCATTGGGGAGTGTTTGCAAAATTGTATCTTACCGTCTTAAGTTAACGCTCAAAAGTATCCTGATAGAAGACACCCAAAAAGGACGTTTTTGAGAGATTTCAATAGATTCCGTGTTACTGGTAATGTTGCATACGGAAAGTTAAATAAAAAATAAACCAGTTATTTGTAATGACGTCAAGGAGCTTGATGTCCTGCTTTCTGTGACGGAAAACCCAAATACTAGTAAAGAAAAAAATTCGGGTAAATTGTAAATCAGTCAAACGACTGTTAGAATACTTAAGAGAAACCACTATTATCCATATAAAACTCAACTACACCAGTATCAGACCAAACAGGATTATGATAAATATTTAACTTATCGTTTATGGACTTTAGACTTAGAAGATCCTGATTTTTTAAATTTATTGTGTACAGACCAATATACCTAGTTTTCGTAATAATGGTCTAGTAAATAGACATAATTTTCATTTCATTATGATACAGTAAACAAACATTTATTTCGTACAGTTTAAAAAGCGAGAGTGACTATAAATATTATTTTTAAAATCAATTTACCGTTTAAGAAAATTGTAAATTACGCAAAAACTATGACTCCTAGTTATAGAACATCCCTATACCATTCGAAAGAGGAACCTGTGCTTAGTACAATAATTTATTAATATACATGGTGTTTTATTTAAAATAAGCATCATATGACACATTAAATAATCCAATAATGAAATTGTAAATTTTGAACACCCTGTAAATAAACGTGTAATAATCAATCATGGAATACACTAATTATAAAATAAAAACCAGACCGTACTGTCAGAAGATCACAATGTCATACAATGCCATTAATTAACTATATCTTTTGTTTTAAAATCGATTTACAGATTAAGAATTTAAATGTTGTTCTGAAGCTATTTCCTTGTGGCATTTTTATAATTACGTATTTTTTTTTATTGATTTATATTATATATTATTGATTTATATATTATTTATATATTATTGATTTCATGTAATCGAATGAACTATCTTTTAGTAAAGTCGTCCCAGGAACGCAACTCATAAATATTGGCGATATCATTTTAAAGTCTTCTACTTTAAAATGTATAATATACGTCTGAATTTCCAATATAAATGAGTCAGATTAAATAAATTATTAGAAGAATTTTTGTACTTAGCAACAACGTGTTTGTTTATTTTAATAGTATTTTGTATTTTGACAACGAAACCCGATTTGGGCTTCGAAACGTTAATAAATTCATTTTTTAGTAAAATTGTGGCTTATTTCCCATAAAAAATACGTAATTATAAGAATTTAAATAATTGTAAATTACGCAAAAACTATGAGACCTAGGTATAGGACATCCATATACCATTCGAAAGAGGTAAAATTGTTTAGTATAATTATTTATTAATATACATGGTGTTCCATACAAAATAAGAATCATATGATACATTGAATAATCCAATAATGAAACTGTAAATTTTGAACACCCTGTAAATAAATGTGTAATAATTAATCATGAAATACATTCAACCAATATCCAAATATTTAAATGTAAAAGTAAGTTTTTTATAATTTCTTAAACAACTTGAGAATAAGCCTTCTTTTAAAACTTTACATTTTAAGAAAAGTCAACATAACTCAGAACACTCTGTACTTAGGTATATGGAAGCCTCATGAAACTATACCTTATTTTTTACGAAAAATTAAAAAATGCAATAAAATATAGGGTGTTCCATAAGAAAAAATATAACTTTGATACGCCGCCATTTATTGGGACACCCTGTATATTTCAAAATAATTTAAAATGTAGATTTTATCAACTTACAAACTACTAATTTAAAATTTTTTTCAAATCTTTTACCATTTCGCTGTAATCTTCCGTCCCGTTAGTGGTGACTCACCATGTATGTATATTTAAGAACGTATGACAAAACAATTGTTAACATTACATGTTAAGAGTCTATTTTGTATACAAAAATATTTTATTACTATTATCCACAAGTTAGGCATATTTTTTTTGGTATTGCAAACAAATGAATTTTTTGCATAGGGCACAGCTAACTCTGGATTACCGATCTTCGCTTCTGCGACAAAATGTGCATCTGCTTGTGGTAGCAACCGGTCTTGTTGGTACTTCTACTGGATTAGGTATTTTTAGTACATTGCAAATAGTTTCGCGAAGTTCACGCCTCAAAGTCGAATATTCCAAACGACTTTCCATTTGAGGTTACACTAAATCAAGTGCCAGTTTTTTAGGTAAGCTCTTCTGTTGACAAGAATTTCCTTTTCTGACTCATTAGAACCACGTAAAAGGATCATCGAGTTATATCCCACAATGTTGAGCAGATTGTAAAAAGGCATAATGGCCAACGACGCGTCTTTCTATTTGTAGAAGTGTGACATAGTTTGTCCAAGATGTCCACTCCTCCCTTAGTGGAATTATAAAATCGAATTATATCAGGAAGGTCAGTGGTATTTGGTTCGTCACCCTTTTCATGCATGTTGAAAGCATTATAACAACTTTTTTTTAGTTTTTGGTGGACAGTATGATAAGAGTGTAAGTTGTTCACTATAACAAAACATGGCAGAATTTATTTGCCTGTCCTTGAGCTCCAAAAACAAGGGTAATGTTCTTGTCTAAAAGGAATTTCGCTGTGTCTATAGATGTGAACCAGTTGTCCATTGTCAAATTCCTGTTGGTTCCTTGAAACGAAGAGGTAAGTCTATCGCAATAATACTGGGCTACAGGAATATACGTGGTGTGGAACCTTTGCCTACATAAACCTCAATGTCAAGTACAAAAGCTGTTTCAGCATCACACTACATCACAAGTTTAATTCCATATTTGTCGGGTTTGGAAGGTATGTATATTTTAAATGGACATCTGCCGCGGAAACCAACTAACTGTTCATCAGTTGTAGTATACATTGAAGGCACATATAGGGTTTTCATTTTATTTATGGATCTTTCAAAAACTTCTCGGAATGCCTGTCTCTCTTGTTTGTCTGTCTCTCTTGTTTGAGCTCTGGTGTCTTTATCGTCGAATCGAAGGTAGTTTACTAAACATCGAAATCGTGCTTCTGGCATTGTCGCCCGAAATATTGATATGCTAGTGTCTTTATCAAAAAGTTCTTTGGTGAATACTCCATTCATTTTCACTACTCCAGCATAATAAAATAAGCCAAACAAAGCCTGCATTTCTACATTGTTGGTGTCTTTTATATAGGTAGCAGGTGTATTAACATTGCTTGTTGTATTCTCAGTGTTACTACTGTCAAGTTTTTTCCCATATTTTAATCTTTGAATTTTTATTTCTTTGTTGGTATATTCGGTGATTAGATTCAAATTTTCTTTAGTGAAACATAATTGCCACGCTTCTATTCCTGATTTTATTTGCCTTGACTCGTTTTTATTGAGAGGTGAATTTGGAACGAGATTTTTTTTAGGTCTACGACGAACTGATTTTCCTTTTACACCAAACCATTTGAATTGATTCTTACCTTTTAGTGAGGTGGGAACTTTCAAAATTTTAAGGTTTGCAAGCTCTCTCTGTACCAACGGCATATCATCTTCCAAATCATCCTCCGATTCGTTAGAAACCAATTGTGGAGTATCTTGAGATTGCGCAGAAATTGTTGTAGAGACTTAATTCGTTTGATTGTCGTCACATTTAGATATTTCTTCCTGCTCGTAGTCCGCCCTAAAATCTGGTATAATAATATCTACTTCGTCAGTGTCGTCTACAGAACCTTCGGAATCAGAATCATAAAGTATACGATGTATTTCAGCAATGTCATCGGAATTTGTCAGGTCAAAACATGTTTTGTGAGAAGCCATTTCTTGCGTATTCCAAAAAAAAATAGAATGTATTGATTAACCAACCTTTTTTTGTTACACGGATTACCAACGGGGATAAAAAATGACCTGGGATGAATGTTTTCAGCATTTAAATCTTCATCTAACAATTCATCCTCGTTTTCCGATACTATTTCATCTTCTATATCATAAAAATCGCTAGCAGTAATTTGCCTTAGTAAGATATTTGCGGGCCATTATGTACACAAAATACTAAGAAACTATAATAATATTATACGCCAGAAAATAATAATAATAATGTATTGTTCAAGCAATCTATATAGTGTAATAGGTAAGATTTGTAGCTTTGGGTTGTTCTTCTTTAAGCTATTAGGCCGGCAGCTGGTGTTTTCTGGTAATTAAATATGTAGTTAAAAATATTTATTTATACTTAGGTAAATACCGTTAAAGCAGGACAATATTGTATGTGTTAAAATTAATTTAATAACTGATGTAGAAAAGCTTTTATAATTAATCTTGTTATTGTTAGAATTACTGATACTAAAAGAACTTTTTAAAAACACAGTTAGACCTAAAATTACTTTAGGTATACAGTTCGAAACTTTTAAAATTCAGCACAAAATGCAAGCATGTCCCCGCTCTTTTTTTATTTATTAAAAATACAAAATCTAAAAATATTTTTAACCGATTCTTTTCATTACTACACTTATGCTTGGAAAATGAATTGCACAACACAACAATTAAAATACTGATACACTAACTCATTTTCTCCTTCCGTATTTTCTTCGTCACTATCATCGTCCAATTCAATAATAAATTTATTTCCACCATTAATGTGGAAGTGCCCAATCTTCTTATAATATTCTGCCACTTTGATCACTTTGGCGATTCTTTTCTGCCAGTCTACTTTGGTAATATTAGTTACTTCTTTTTTAATTATCTCAATTACCTTTTTGTCAAATTTAGAAAATGTATTTGAACGCCTTATACTTGGTTTTAATTGTCCCCAAATTAACTCAATAGTATTGAAAACACAAAAGTAGGGGGAAAGTCTCAATATAGTGTGTCCATGCTTTTCGACAATACTCTCTAGAGCATATAATTTTCTAAATTGCTTCGTGTGTAGAATTTCAATAAGTTGTTTTTTTGTGTAAATATCTTCGAAATACAAATCATTTTCCATTAAAAAATGTTGCAGGTCAGCTTTCTTTGAAAATGTATTTGGTATTTTAGTGAGCTGTCGGGAATGATAGGAAGCGTTGTCAAGCACTATTAAGCTGTTTTTCTCCAAGTTTGGGATCAGCGAGTTTTCAAACCAATCTTCAAAAATGTCAGCTTTCATATTCTTGTGGTAGTCAATGTTACAATCTTCCATTTTCTTCCCACATAAGTTTAAAGCATTCGGAACCCATCCCTCACTTCCTCCGCAATGTACCATAATTAGCCGCGAGCCTTTATTTGCAGGCATTTTTGGTATGCACATGCTTGAACCATCTGTCCATCCTTTCTTTACTGTATCGTGGGTATCATACCAAGTTTCATCTAAATAATAAATTCTCCTATTTTCTTGCCTATATTTAGTAATTTCTTCTAGGTACATATTACGTCTGTTGACTATTCTTTGGCTTTCCATAATTGCTTGACGTTTATTTATTTTTTTGAACTTAAAGCCCATTTTTTTATCCAATTTTGAAGAGTTTTCTCACAGCAGTTCATATTTCGACCGGTTGTTTCCAATTTCTTTCTTATTATTTCTATTGTAGGTATTTCATTGTTTTTGTAGCAGTCGTATATTGTTTTCAATAGTTTTACAAGTGAAGGATTTAAAGGTCTTGAAAATTTGTAGTCACATCGTTTCTTGCGATGATAAGGTTCATTTTTAACTATTTTATATACAGTAGAAAGTGGAATTTCTGTTAAATCAGAGGTGGCTTGTGCCATAGCCACCTTTACTTAACAAGCCATGAAGAGAAAAAGACAACATCGCAATTGATGACGTGCGTAGTCCTCCTTTCGGACTACCGCTTTTGAAAACACAATTTTAAAGTAGAAATTCTGGTAAAATTTATAGTATTTTTTGAGTCGAACAAGAAAATATTATTAATTAGAAGTTTGTACAAAATAAAATTAAAAGTACTTCCTTGTAAGTAACGTTTATTATACAAAAAAAACCAATAACAAGAATATACATGGGATTAATTTTTTTCGAAGCCTAAGAAAACTAATGAGTATTTTTCAAAAATTTAAACGCAGAATGAAAGATTACGTTAGGACCGAGGGCCGAAAGTCCCTAAAAACTTCTATGTTTATTTTAATAAGTTACAGAGGCGAAAAATTAAGAAAATTTAGTGTGATTTTTAGTTTCAAATATGTCATTCAAAAACAACTTTTCATTCATTCTAAGGGACTTTCGGCCCTCGGTAATAAAGTAATCTTTCATTCAGCGTTTAAATTTTTCAAAAATACTTATTAGTTTTCTCAGGATTCGAAAAAAATGATTGCATTTAAAATACACTGAAAATTTTGACAGGCGTCAAAATTTTGCATTTTGTTCCTTTCCCTTTAAAGTTTTTCGCACTTTTAGAAACACCCTGAATTGATAAAGAACAAAAATCTAGTTGTTAAAGTAGCTAACTTTTTTTATTATCCAACATAAGCGAATTAATCAAAACAAAACAGAATGTTATTAAGAAAACCAGAGTCTATAGTTGGGTTTTAATATATTATTATTATTATACAAAAAAAACCAATAACAAGAATATGTGTAAAATACTTTATTTTAAATAAATAATATCTTATTTTAAATTATATACAAATATCGCTAGAAATAACTATACCAACAATTTCTCACATGGTTTGATGTGAAGTGTTGGGGTTTAGAGTCGATAACTTTCTTTTTTTGTTATTCCCCTTAGCATTACTTTTCTTTTTATACTTTTTTGAAAATTCATCACTTTGATGGCTGCTATTTTTGTTTTTTGTATAATTATTTAAAACAATATTACACATAATTTTTATAATAGCAGAATAAACTTTGAAGGCATTTTCCCCACATTCACACTCAAATTCAAAATTTAAATGAAAGCCTTCATGTTGTAAACTTTTCATTACCAAACATGATAACAGCTTCAGGTGACAATTGTGCTGCAAAAATAATTTTTCAAGATTGGGACTATTTATAATAAATTCGAATGTTGAGCAAAGATGATAATAAATAAATTTTACTGAGTCTGTTGCTAAGCACAAACCATCTCTCTGCAAATAATCGTAGTAATCTGCTCCAGTTGTCTCTCCTTTATTGCAGAAAACAAGCTGTTTGAAATGTTCACAATAGTTTTTACTTTTATGAATTTGATGAGCCACATATCCACAAATATATAACTGGGTTGGTTCATCCAATTTATACACTTCTAAATAGTTAGATTTAAAAATTTGATGAAAATCACCAAGAATTTCTTCATTCCACTCCCATAATTCAGAACATTCATTCTCTAAATCATTAGAAAGTAAATTTTTGAATTGTTTCAAATCTTGAGTCTTTCCTTTTGAAATATTATGAATGCGAATTTTTTTTTCAGACTCCAAAATTTGGGTATATGAAACATTGTAATTACAGCCTGACAGATGTCTGTATTGCCCAATTCTTTTTTCTAAGTTATCGGTTTGAAATTTGCCTAACAGTATATATTCTATATCAAAATTTGAAAACGTATATTTAGCAATATCTATTAATGCTAGTGTTGTTCTTCTTAAAGCTTTATATGTATCTGTAGTCAAACCTATATAATTATTGCTGTTACTGTGCCGAATGTCAAGCCATTTAAAAAGTGTTGAAGAAATTTAATGTTTTCACTCTCTGTGGAATAAATTGGATTACAGTAGTAATCTCTTTTCTGAATTCCTTTAAATTTATTTTTTACGTTAACAATATTCCACCAATATTTTATAATTTGTAGTAAAATTGAAGTATCTTCTGAAATACATTTTATTCCACTAATTGTTGAGTCATGAAACAAATTTTCAACTAATTTTACATTCTGGCGTTCAAGATTATTGGGATATACAGTCTTAAAATTTAATTTAAAAGCTCGCTTAGTAATTTTATTCATTTCCAATTTAAAAAAGTTTCTAATTTCTAAAAAGGAAGCTCTGCGTGTAATATTGTCTTCAAGATCTGGATATACAAATGTCTTAGAAATATCTTTTAGATTTAACCAGTTATTACGTATATTTTTAAAAATGTGGACCATATCATAGAATAAAAATATTTTTTCATTTGGGAAGGTAGGATTTGTAATGAAAATATCGTCTGTAAACTGACTGAACATATTTTGATTGACTTTATTATTATCGGTTACAACACATAAAACTTTCAGACCAAACTTTTGAACTAATTTAATAGTTTCATATACTATACTGGCCAGATCTGAACCTTTAATATTATGTACAGGAATTAATTTTACTACTTGTTTAAAATTTCCGAAAACAGAAGATATCATTAATGTTTGTACTGTATGCCCTAAATCGGTAGGGTTATTAACTGCATAACCAGTTATAGTTTTTGACTTATAATGTAAGTTTAGTTTTAAATAAATTTCATCTACAAAAAGAGCAACTACTTTTTCTCTCTCGGACAAAGTCGAACAAATGTGTGTTAGGTAATGGTTATTATTTATATTATTATCTGGAGACACATTTAAACTACTAGTTAGCTGTTGCAAATGTCTTTTTGTGGGTAGACAAAAGTAGTTTACCAGACACTCATATGCAGCTGGGAACTGATTGTAAATATTAAGTGAAAATAATAAAGTATGTAAATTATATTGACGCTTCTTCTGAAGCATTAATTTTAATTGGTCTTGGATCAAAAGTAATGAACCCTCAAAAGTATCATTTTCACCGATTACTTCTATCGCAATTTGAATATGTTCATACGATTTTTTTATATTGTACATAAATGTATCGACTGAATTTTCTTTGGGAGGTAACATATACCGCGCTAACAAATTGTCAAGTTGAGACCACCTTGATAATTTACCGTTAGGTAAAATCCACCTTAAATAATTTTTACTTAATTCATTTTTACCTATACAGATTCGGCACTTTTTTAACTACCCTATGGGTTATTCAGTGTGTGGAATAAAGATAATATTTAATTGTGTGAATACAAGTGAGATGCAGTCACGATCTCGAATGAGTGGGTTTGATCTTGAAACAGTGTTGCTACATTTCTGTTACATCTTTCCTTCTAAAATATTAGTGAGATACATAAGAGTAAAATAATATTTAATTTCACTAGAGTTCATTGTAAAATTAAAATTAATATTGTCACAAAAAAAACTTAAATAAAGTAGCAATGTAATAGTTATTTTCTAAGCGATTCTATTAATTACTTAATTAGTTAACAAAGAACATTGACTTAAGGAATTGATGCGTGGCAACTACGCGTTATTCCCCTCAATTCGTAGCAAAATAAGCCACGCCCGCCTGCCAAAATTAAACTTCAGTTCAGTCCGATATCCTCTGCCGGTGCGATATGTGACTTAAGGGTCTGTATCGCACCAAGGGAACCGAATGAAACTAACTACTTACACGATTGCAGCTTTCTATGCATATCTACGCGGTATTTACGAATGGATTCTTATTTTTATAAGTTTATGGATACGTATTTAAAACATATTTCACCTAAAACATTGTTCTATTTCTTCTATTGTTCTATCTAATAAAAAGCTTCTATTTTTTGTGGCATTTACTTATGTAATTTATTATTCTAAATGGGAAATAAGCCACAATTTAACTTAAAAAACTCCTACTTCGAATGTCGTTCTCAAAATACAAAATATTATCTAATAAATTGAACAAAAATGTTGTAGGTATCCTTCGCTTGATTTCTTCCGTCATGACGTTTTCTTTGGCGATCAGGGTGCCTAAGTATGTGAATTTGTCCACCGCTTTAAAGGTGGAGTTATCAACAGTGAATTGGTGACCGATGTTTCTGGCTCTATTGTTGGGTGTTGATGCCATCGTCTTAGTTTTCTCCTCGTTTACTTGCAGCCCTATATTTTTTGAAGCATTTGAGGTGCCATTTCTTCTAGCTTGCGTGTTGTCGGTAAACTTGGTCCACGTCATCTACATATGCCAAAATTTGAGATGATTTATTAAAAATATTTCCTCTGTTGTCTATTCGGGCATTTCAACCGACTTTTCCAGAGCTATGTTGAAAATGAGACACACCAGCGCATCTCCCGGTCGCAGCCCAACATGCGTTTCAAATGCCATTGTTCGCCCTGTATTTCGACTTTACAACTTTACGCATTGTAGCCTTAACCAATATTATCAGTTTATCAGGGATGTGGAATTCATCCATGGCTTCATACAATTTAATATTTGTCCTTATTTCGTTGTATATAGGTCGTCGTCGAGATTTCCGTCCAGCATTTTCAACTTTAGATTTCGTAACTATGGATTTTTACGGGGTTGGGTAGTTAACCCAACGCCAAACCCCCTTTTCGGAGGGCCATTTCACCCGCTCTCGTCAGTTCCCGACCCAACTTTCCACCCGGGCTTGGATACCGGATCTCTAGGTTGGGTTGTTCGGTTAAGAGGGGACACCAACGTGAAGGTGAGAGTCGGATTTGAGTAGAAGAGGCTAATTGGAGTAAACTGGAATCAACTCCATGTTTTCGCATTCTACCCCTTTATCCCCAAAAAAAATTTTTAACCTAAATAACAAAATAAGTACTTTTGATAAAAATATAACCAACATAACAATTCTAAATAATTAAATTAAAATTAAAGTCATTTTAAAAAATATTTTTTATAAGAAAACCAACTGAAAAATTTATTCTAAATAATGAAATTAAAATTAGTCATTTTAAAAAAATATTTTTTTATAAGAAAACCAACTGAAAAATTTATTCTAAATAATTAAATTAAAATTAAAGGCAAAAACAATTCTAAACAAGTAAATGTTCGAACAAACCACCCTCTTGCAGTGAACAAAAACCGAATCGATCATACAATGACGATCTCATTGCATTCAGCTGATCTGGCTCTACCTCACTGCAGAGCTGAACAATTTTTTGTTGTAATTCTGCTAAAGTGGTCGCTCGTTCAAATTCATGCTGATATATTTTGGATTTTAGCATACCCCAGAAATAAAAATCTAAAGGTGCTAAGTCTGGTGATCTAGGGGGCCATTCTATTGTCCCTCGAGTAGAAATTAATCGTCCCGGGAATGTTTGTTCCAAATAATTTCTGACTGCGGCTGAATTGTGTGCTGGGCAACCATCCTGTTGAAACCAGACATCGTCGAAGTTGGGCGCGACGTTTCGAATTGCGGGAATAATCTGATTTTGCAATAATTCTAGGTACTTACGTCCATTTAGATTTCCCATAATAAAAAATGGACCAATTATATGATCGCTATAAAGTCCAGTCCACACATTTAATTTTTTTGGGTATTGTGTTCGCACAGCAATACTCAATCGTTTATTTTTCCTAGACCAATAGCGGACGACAGATGGATTATGACGTCTGTGGATGGTGAATGAAGATTCATCGGTAAACACAATATTTTTTAAAAAGTTATTGTCGACATTCGACTTCTCAATCATAGCTTGACAAAATTGCATACGTTTAAAATGATCGTCTGGGAAAAGTTCTTGTGTGGTTTGCACTTTATAGCACTTGTATCCATTTTGCTTTAAAATGTTCCTCACAGTGCTCTCCTTTAGGTCAACTTCGTCCGCAATTTGTCTGCTCGAACAAGGCTTTTCTTCAGCAGCTAAGCAGACTTGCATTTCGCGAGCTTCGCGTTCGACAGAAATTACTTTCGGTCGTGGTTGATTCGCAGGACGACATTTTCTACAGTTATTTATGCAACCAAAATTTTCGAAATTTTTAATTATTGACCGAACTATTTTTTTTGTTGGAATTAAGCGATTTTCAAAATCACCAATAAATAAATGTATTATTGTCAGAATAGAATGTCCCACATAATACCATTTTATCATTTTGATCTTTTCTTCTCGTTTATAAAAGTTTGGCATGTTAATTATTTTTTAATTTTCAACCTTATGTGACAACAGCTTGTAAATGTAAACAATAGAACCTGAAATCTGAAATTCGACCTGTTGAACGCGAAAATACGAAAAATAGAAGCAAATCATAAGCCCCGCCTAGCCTTTTAGGGAAATGAGGGGAATATTGCTGTCTGTCTAGTAAAGTTGCGCTGTTGTCACTCATCAATTTGTAAAGTGAGTGTTCTGTGTTAATTAATCAAGTAATTGATGAAATCGTTTAAAAAATAACAATTACATGACTACTTCATTTAAGTTTTGTTGGGACAATATGAATTTTCATTCGACAGTAAACTGTAACGGATTTAAATATTATTTTACATTCAATATCCGACTAATATTTTTGAAGGAATGATATAACAGAAATATAGCAACACTGTCGAATTGTCGACTCGTTACTTGACTGGAGTGGGGAGACGATCCACAACATGAGTGGATTGTGTCTCACTCGCATTCAAACAATTAAGTATTATCTTTGTTCCACACACTGAATAACCCATAGGGTAGTTAAAAAAGTGCCGAATCTGTATATACTGTAACACTTACGTCTTTTAATACTGCTACACTGTTTAGCACTTTAACTTCTAAATCTGCATTTTCAGGGGTATCAACGTTTAAAGTAAAAAAGTGTAAACCTGTAGATCCTTCTCGGTAGTTCCAGTTACTTAAAGACAATTTAATTTGGAAACTGCCTTTAAGCGAATCAAAACACTCTATCATATCACTCTGTTCAATCTCGCTAAGCACTTCCTCGTGTCTTTTATTAATAGCCATACGCCTATAACAGTTTGTGGAGTTGTTAGATATTTTGGCTGATGTGGAAAAATACGAGGAACTGCAGAAGGTTTTAACTTAGGATTCGTTAATTTCTCTACATGTTTGTTGCCTTCCTTATCTACCCATTCTCTAACTCTCTCGTTGTCATCAGAATAAACATGTTTGGCACATACTACCGCTGATTTTCCAATAACAAAATTTTTCCTGTGGATACACTGTAACCAAAGTTCTCGCAGCTTTGGATCCTTTGGAAATAAAAAAGTGCTTTCTGGTTGTTCATTATTTTTAAGACTGCTATCGTAATTGCTTTTGCACTCTGGCACACAGCAACGGCGTGGCATCTACAAAAACAAAAATTATAAGTAGGTATGCCGTATGTAAAATACCAAACTTAAAGAAATTTATATAAACTTGCGTGCATAGAAATCAGCCCACTCAAAAATTTGGTCATTTTTGATGTCTCGTATTTCCCGAACCTGTTGACCGATTTAAATTGATTTTTTAATATGTTATAGCCTGATTCTTTAACAATACCCCTGTAATAATATTGTTGCTAAATAAGTAAATTTTCATTGTATATATACCGGGTGTACGAATTAAACTGTCTTTTTTCTCAAAGTTCGCATCACCCTATGGAATAATTCATTCTAAGGGACTTTCGGCCCTCGGTGATAAAGTAATCTTTCATTCTGTGTTTAAATTTTTCAAAAATACTTACTAGATTTTTCAAGATTCGAAAAAAATGATTACATTTAAAATACATTGAAAATTTTGACAGGCGTCAAAATTTTGCATTTTGTTACTTTCCCTTTAAAGTTTGTCGCACTTATTTAGAAACACCCTGTATTGATAAAAGACATATTATCTAGTTGTTAAAGTAGCTAACTTTTTTTTATTATCCAACATAAGCGAATGAATAAAAAACAGAATGTTAAGAAAACCTGAGGCTATAGTTGGGTTTTAATTTCACTATTTTATAAATGCCCGTTATACAATAAAAAATTAACTGCTTAGCTACAATATTATTACAGCGGTATTGTTAAAGAATCAGGCTATAACATATTAAAAAAATCACTTGAATCGGCCAACAGGTTTAGTAAATATAAGACATCAAAAATGACAAAAATTTTAAGTGGACGCATTTCTATATGCACGTAAGTTTATATAAAAATATATTATACTATAAAATATATTATATAAAAATATATTATATTGAACTAAAATCATCTTAATACATACCTTTTAATATCCTTTATAATTTGGAGCACGAAATATTGTAAAATGTTTGAGTTTTTCTGTGAATACAGTGAATATTATTTAAAAACATTTAAAAATAAATGAGAACTGTCAGAATTAACCGGTCTACGCTTAGATGTTGCCAAGTTTCAACTTCATGGCTTGTAAAGTAAAGGTGGCTATGCTTGTGCCAATAGTGTTTCATCGAAGCCGAATTTCGTACGTATATTTTTGTATACATTCAAACATACTTGCTGTGTTTCTGCATTTAAATGTATTCGAATCTTCTTTACGAGCACTTTTTTTTTAGTAATTACATTCACACTAGCACTGGCAATTTCTACAATATCAGCGTTATAGTACGCGATATTTACATTATCCCACGGGCGCCACATCACTATTCACATTAATTAAATTACAATAATCAACACTTGACACTCTCCAAACGAAATACTACACCAATATTTAAAATAATTACAGCAAACAAAACACTCGTATCACTTAACACACGTACACTCCAGTACTACACTGCTACCGAACTAAAACTAAGGTTTTGCATAAATACTTGTGAATAGATATGCGGGAGGTCTGGCCGTAAAAACACAGATGCGTTCAAAGGGCCGCTTCTTAAACGTTTGACCTAATATCTTTATTTGAAGAATATCATATTTCACCGGCTTAAAGCTATTCCACAATATTTTTTACTCGGACAATAACTGTAGCAGACATGAATGTCATAATTCGTACATAACAGGCACCACAGTCTAATAATAGATTTTGATAACGCGCAGTGTAAAACTAAATACTTGGAATTCCACATCAGCACCTCAGAGGTAAAGTGTACTAATCACGCAGCTTAATTTGGAAACCTTCACAAGTGTCCATGTGTCATTAATTGGAGATTTAAAGGAATAGTTGAACTCTGTGTTAAATATTTCATTATAAAGCCACGGCTTCGCTATATTTTCTAATAAAATATTCTGTTCGTCACAGTGTTGCTTGTAGAGTTCATACATTTTGGAAATATTTAAATGCGATTTAAATATTTAAATTTATTTAATTTATGGAGATAATTTTTATTGGCCTTTTCACGTCGTTAATGCGACTGTTCAACAGGAAATTGTAAAATATGTTCACTTGCACTACGCCTCACTTATCCGTCGATTTTTTTGGGCGAAACCTTTTTTCCTTTTCTATCTTCAGATATTACTCCACTAGTTCCTTTCTTAGACAAGGCGGTTCTAACGAATGTCTGCGATATGTTTAATGTATTTAAGTAAAATGTTTTACAAACTACTACGTATGCCTGATCTTTGGCAAGTGAATATAGTAAAGTTTTGTTTCGTTGATTTCTTCTTATTCCCGTTCTTTCGCGCCGTGTCTGGATGGGCTCAACTTTAACACTTGATGCGACAAATTGACGTTTTTGATTAATGTCAATTTGAGCACACCAAAACTGTTTTAAAATATCCTGCCGATTTTCTTGGGAAAACTTTGCAACAAATAAGAAGAACTTCTGTTGGAGTGAAAGTAAAAAGAAAGATATACTCCAACAGAAGTAAGGAAAAAGAGAGTAACTAGTGGGACAAAAGTGAAAATAGATGGGGTGTAAGGAAGAGAGCGAAGCGGCTTCTACGTGGAGAAGCCGCAGTAGGAAAAATACTACTTTGCAATAGTACTGAAGAAAGGGGGATTAAAAAGGATAGACGTAGAAGTGGGAAGAGACAGAGGCAAACTAAATAGAATTGGCTAGCAAGAGATGGAAGAGAACAACTTGATACTCAAGGATGGGTACGGCTCGTTTGCATGCCTGTCGAAGAACAGTAGCTCAAAGTAGATAGTAATGATGACTAAAATGTGAAATAATAAAATAAGAATAATGTACTGAAAATGAATAAAAATGAATAAGTGTTAAAGAAGAACCAATGAAATAAAACTAACAAATCATGGGCGCCAAGAAAATGATCTTCGATCACTCTCCCAGGTTTCTTACACTGCTGTCAAATATTAAATATATAGGTAAATGTAAATATAAAGGAAATAAGAATAACGGATATGCAAAATAAATAAACATTTATTAAAAATAACTACTAGATTTTTAACAATCTCTGAGTTAGACAAAGCATATATAGGGTATTACTTACATATAGGGTACAACTCACATGAGATTTCTACCAAATGGTTATAGTACGCTTGCTACGTACAACTAAATTAAAACCGACAAATATTAAAAGTAATATAAATAAATAGGCGAAGAGAAAATACAATGATGAATTAAGCAAAATTAATTAATAAAAGTTATAAAAATGAAGCTAAGATAAATACCGAAACGATGATTTAAATTAACCGAACAAATAGAATAAAGCGAATAAATACTAAAATATTTGGGGAACAAGCAAGTAATATTACAAAATAAATATCAAACCAATAATAAAATATAAAACCCTATTTTCTAGGCTTATTCCTGTGCACAAGAAGTTACCGTAGATACAAAGTTTGGGAACCAAATACAATAATATACAAATATGTCATATAAAAAACAAAGGTACGCTAAATCTGAAAAAAGTAATTAATAAACATAATGTATCAAATAAATGTCTGAACTATAAAAACCATAGTTACTTAAAGTCACCACACTAATTGTTCCCAAACGAATCCCATTGACTCCTAACAAGTCTGCTACTATATCCCAAAATGAGCACCAGGATGGCGCCAAATTAGGCCTCCTGTAGACCCAGGTGCGAAGACGAAAAGGAGCTGGAATGCCCCCAAAAACTTGTTCCCCCCAAAGTGACTAGTGGTTGGCTCTCGGTGTTGTGAGATGTGATAAGTTTTCCCGTGAGTGGCTACAAAAACAATTTCCATTTACTTCCATTTCTTAAGTGTAATCAAAGGAAAGAAAGAAGAATAACGAGGAAAATGTTTTTTGATAGATAGTAAGGTAAAAAGTTAATAGTTTAAACACAAAAAATTTACTAAACTATTGAAATCTTGACAACACTTGACCTTGACAAGGATTTATGTGATAAGTTCTCATCATAGATACGTGGATTTAAGATTTAAATACCGAATAGATATTGATTCCTTTAAAATAATATAAGCTACTTATTAGATGTAAGAATAAAATATACCGATATATATTTTAGATAGCAAAAAATGGAGGTTAGGATTTTCTCTGAATGAATACTACTTATAAGATATTGGAATAATTTAATATACTGAATTCATTGAATAAAGTTACACATAAGATTTAATTTGGAAAGATTATATATGCCACCTTGAAACAGAGTGACAAGTTAAAAAAAAGAAAAAAGTAATATAAAAAGAAATATGTAGTTACCGTGTGACTGCGATAATTCTATGCCGGAAAACTCGATCTATCTATTTCTTGAGTTCTTCTAAACGCTCCTAAATACATTTTATTGATCCACATTTCGAAATTCAATTATATACTTTTAATGATAAAACCAGGTCTTCACCTGTAAATCTTGACCCCAATTTGTCACACGCCACTCACGAACGAAGATTCAACCAAAAGTGAAAGCTCCGGTTCTTTTAGTTCGTCACAACGACGGCCGCAGAACACGAAATAATCCACCACTACCAACCCACGAACCTAACAGCAGTTTTAAGTGTGTTGTGGTATGGCGTCATACAAGTCAACCAGTGATACCACACATAATTAGGTGTGGCATCGTCGCAAGAAATTTTAAATATAAAAGATATTAATCAGAAATAGAGAAAATTAGAGAAATTAATTAAGAGATCGAGAAAAATAATTATAAAAAAATAATTTAGGAGTTCAAAAAAGTGATTTAGTAACGTATCAGATCGTTACAACTTATCACTACATTTCAATTTACATGTTTCCTTACACATTCACTAAGCTGAAACTTATCCTCAGAATATTTGTTAATCACGTAGTACCCACTCGTAAACTCAATGACAATTTAATACCAAGTCAGACACGTGACTACAGACATTCGAGGTAAAGAGAATTAACTGACATGATACAATTTACTTCTAATACAGTCTGTTGGTTAGTACTATTTAAGTTCACCTATCTTTGTAATAGAAGGGTATTGAACGTAGATATGTTTACCACAGAAAATTGCATGAATATTAAGTCATATGGTACTGAAATCTCATTTTTGATAAAATAGTGAGTTGGTACTGTTTACCTCTGAGGTGCTGACATAAAAGACGGTATTTTACTAAACATCAACTTCAGAATATGTTTTTTATTCGTAAAAATTCGGATTTTTTTTCTTTCAAAATATTAAAGTCAAATAAAAAAATAATGAATTAAAAATTGAAAATACTTTTGAATTTATTAAAGAAAAACATACACTGGGGTACAACTTTACCCCCCCTTGGTTATCCGAATGTTAACATGATGTACGAGATTATAATGATTATAATTTCAATAGTTTAGCAAAAAATTGAACTTACATGTCACAACAAAAAAATATATTATTCTGGTACACTGGGGTACACGTATACCCCGGACCTCAAATATCTCAAGAATTAAAAATGCACAGTGCGTTATCAATATTACATCTAAATTGCCGTCACGAAAGATGAAACTACCGAGGTTCTCATGACCGCAGCCCCCACTCCTACAGATTGGTGTAACTTTTAAACGCGTTTGGGGTACAAGTGTAGTACCCCAGGTAGTATTCCAGGGTTAATAGTCTTAATAAAAATGATTAGTCTGCATTTATTCGTTGATACGGAAAAGCGTTTTACAGACCGGCAATAGTTTGTTCTTCAAGTTTCAATTTCCATTCATAAAAATCACATTCTGAAGCAAAGGCCAACGTTTTAGTAATATTTCCAATTCCATAAGCGATCTGAAAATGACTTATAAGATTATTGTTGCAATCAAGGAAATCACACAATCCACATTATTTTCTCCATTCTTTGGACTTTGCATTTACCTTGATATTATCAATGAGTTTTCATATGCTGATTTAAATTAGATTTTTGGTTGACATTTTTATTACATATTGTACAAATAAAGGCATAATCACTAGCAACCTTGTATACTCTTGGCGCAAGGTGTTCCCGTGAAACTTACTAATACGTTGTGCAATATAATTGTTTTCAAATGTTTTGCAACAACTTGGGCACTCCATATTAAAAAAAATGAGTTATGTTATGATTTATGATCAAACACAAGTATATCCGTACCTCAGAACAAAAGTGTATTAAGTCACAAAATGTAAATTGTACATGAGTGCGAAAATAAAAATGATTTTTAGTGTTTTCTATCATTTTCCATTTAATACATTAAATTTTATTTAGCAAATTCTTATAAATGTGAATAATGACCATTTTTCTATTTACCACTAAACAGAATTTTTTCTGAAAATTACTGTTTTTGGAAAAAAGGACTCAACACATTTTCGCTCTAAAAAATAAATTTTTGACTGTGACTTAATATTAATTTTGCTATCTATCCTATGGCAAAGACGGAGCTCTATTACGAAAAATATCATAACTATTTTACAAAATTAAGGAAATGTTTGGATATAAAGAACTAAAAATATTATACGGACGTATTTGTAACAAAACCATTAATACGAGTACTAAAAAAAGTACTTAAAAAGTCGAATTAAAAAAAAAAACAGAAACGCAACTGTATGTTTATTAACTAAAAAAACTAACAATAACTTTTTGAAGTACATAAAAAAATTAAAAACTTAAGAAATGCGAATATTAAAATTAAAAAAAAAATAAAAAACTGCCGCTATATCAGTAATTTGAATTATATCTTTATGCACTAGAGTCTGAAAAAAATCGTGAATCATCGCTGAAACCCACTTTAGCAGAAGATCATTGAATTTTTTAATACTTATAGGATTTAAGGTATCTCTCAACGAAATCAGAGAATCTTCTACAGATTGATGATTTCTTCTACCGACCCTTTGGTTAAGTCTACACTATTAAATTTCAAATCGAAGTCTGGTTTAAAGTACAGAATCCCAGGATTTTCTTGACTGAAGTCTGAATTACTTACATACTGTTTGTGAAATTAATTTTTTTTTATTCTCAGTTTTATTTTTATTTTGAAACGGCGAATCGTAAGAATTGCACAGTTTATTTAAGTCTTTAAGATTAGAAATTGTCATTTCATACACTTTGAAATCTTTGTTTTTTCCGAAAATTTTAGCCAACTGTAACCAATTCTATGGAGTAGATAATAATTTGAAAATTAGGGCATTTTTTAGCCTCTCGTTCTATAACTGGGTGTATACTGTCCACCTCCATGTGCGTATGGCCTGGCAAAAGGAATTTGTGAGTGATTTCTTTTATACGTGGATATCTCGAAAGTAGATAAAAGTAGCACATAATCATTTGTAAGTTCCGGTTTTGGGATGAGCAATTATTGGTCCAAATAACAATAGAAGTTGTGCTTTGAGGTAATGAATGAACGTATTGGATCAATCATGAGGCCATTTTGTTTCCACCTCAACCAGCAATTGATTCATCCCACATTAGACATTTCGCCTGTTTTTCCGTTGAATCATATATTGTATATGTTACAGTTCAAGTTGATTCTCAGTTAGAGTTGACTCCAACTAGTTGGAGTCAACTCCAACTGAAACGAGCAGTAAAAGTTGATTTTAAAAATTTAAATCAACTTGTACTAGTTGGAGTTGACTCTTCCTGGATCGATTCAGTAAATGTTGATTATACGAGAATCTCAAGTGCATTTTTGATGAGTGTGCGTTTCTTTGTTTTGACCGTTTCAACTACTTATTAGTATAGTCTGTAACGTCGCCCCCGTTAGGTAAATTATTCTGATTCGATTTTTTGCACGAACTTACTCAAAGAAATACATCCGTATAACAATCCTTATAACAAATACACAGGGTGTCACGCGGTACCGCGGTCGAAAAATTGTTTACCCAATTTCAGTAAAGTCAGTCAGTAAAGTGACTCTTTATCGAACGAGTTTGATATTACGAGCAGAGAAACAGACGCGTTCAATAAAGAGTATTGAGGTGGTGCGTACAAAATTGTATCGTTAATCATAAAAAACATTAACACTTACAACTTTGAGGAAATTTTTTAATTTTAGACGAAATAAAAAATCCGTATGACAGTAATGACAATAATGACAGATGACTTTTGCATGATGGCCGGTTTTGATGTTTAATCGATAGTTATCAATATTGTATACCTACCTAATTACTAAATCTGTAAAGTTTTGATTTATTTTGTATGAATATAATTGCGAAACACTACAGAATTTTACTTTTTGACATAAATTTTATTAATAATAAGATAAATTTTGTACAATATTTTTAATAATTAAAGTAAATAAATTTTAATTTCACTCAAATAAATAATCGATTGCTGCCATTGACCACTTACATTCAATCTCGGTTAATTTGATTAATTATCGCGGCAGGTAAAGTAACATTCTTCTTTCAATACAACAAAGTGTTACTTTACTGTCGAAAATGAGGGCAAATGAGTACAATAATGAATGATTTTAGTGAAGTTTGGCGATAAACAATGATTTTAAACAAATTGGCCAAAATACATAGTTTTTTCATTTCGTACAAATTTTTTTTAGATCCGTTGGGCCTTTTTTTCTCTAAAATTGACTGTTGTCGAGTTATTAGCTACTTAAAATTTGAAAAACGCCAAAATAACCATTTTCAAGGTTTAATGACTCGGTTAAAGATAATTATTGTGAAAGTCGAGCGAGCGGCCGTGGAGTAACGGCATAATCGCTGGCCTCATACGCCAGTGCACGTGGGTTCGAGCCCTGCTAAAGACAAACCATTTTCATTTTCAATAATGACACGAGCCGTCTCACCGTGCCTCGGAGAGCACGTTAAGCAGTCGGTCCCCCTGGGCTAGTGTACATCGACACTAGTTACTTGAAACAGGGTTAAAGATGTAATTCGCGCCGGAACTGTCCGAAAGGCAAAAATGCCATACGATATTATATATTATGAAAGTCAGAAACTAAAAAAATCAAAGATTAAAGCTACCTCTATAAGATCCTGAAGAAATGTTTGTCATTATTTCATTAATAAGGTATTATTTTTAATTATCAACAATGAGCGCTAACCGTGTATTAAGGCGCCGTCAATGTGAGTGCGAGTGAGATTCACCATTGGATGGCTGGAATGGTGCATCTCTTTAGCACTCACCATTGACGGCCGCCTAATACGCGCTCATTGTTAATAATTAAAGATAAAGCTTAGTAATAAAATAGTGACAAAAATTTCTGCTGGATCTTGTAGAGTGGGCTATAAACTTTGATTTGGTCACTTTCTGACTTTCATAATAATGGATTTTAACTTTATTAAGCCTTGAAAATGGCTATTTTCGCATTTTTCAAATTTTAAATCGCGTATAACTCGACAACAATCAATTTTAGAGAAAAATCACAAAATACCTTTTTTTCCTCAGAATAACCCAAATGATCTAAAAAAAAATTGTTCGAAGTGAAAAACTTATTTTTGTGAATTTGTCTAAAAAAATTGTTTAAAAAACAATGTATCGATCAAGGTACTGCCTGGCACCCAGTAGATTTGTTATAAGGACCTCTTTTTGAGTAAGTTTGTGCAAAAAATTCGAATCGGAGTAATTTACCTAACGGGGGCGACGTTACAGCCTAGACTAATTTGAACATATTCAGTAACATTTAATTTCTAGAATCGGCTGTTTGTGTGAATCAGAATCAACTTTTACTAAATGGCATTGGGAAGAGTATACTTTTCCTAGTTGGAGTCTACTTTTACTAGTAAATGTTGAATAAAAATCTTCATTTTATATTTATAATCAACTTTTACTGAAACCAGCCGTTAGAGTTGACTCCAACTAGTTGGAGTCAACTCCAACTGGATAATCAACTTGAACTGTAACATATATAACAATGAGCGCTAACCGTGTATTAAGGCGCCGTCAATGTGAGTGCGAGTGAGATTCACCATTGGATGGCTGGAATGGTGCATCTCTTTAGCACTCACCATTGACGGCCGCCTACTACGCGCTCATTGTTAATAATTAAAGATAAAGCTTAGTAATAAAATAGTGACAAAAATTTCTGCTGGATCTTGTAGAGTGGGCTATAAACTTTGATTTGGTCACTTTCTGACTTTCATAATAATGGATTTTAACCGAGTTATTAAGCCTTGAAAATGGCTATTTTCGCATTTTTCAAATTTTAAATCGCGTATAACTCGACAACAATCAATTTTAGAGAAAAATCACAAAATACCTTTTTTTCCTCAGAATAACCCAAATGATCTAAAAAAAAATTGTTCGAAGTGAAAAACTTATTTTTGTGAATTTGTCTAAAAAGATTGTTTAAAAAACAATGTATCGATCAAGGTACTGCCTGGCACCCAGTAGATTTGTTATAAGGACCTCTTTTTGAGTAAGTTTGTGCAAAAAATTCGAATCGGAGTAATTTACCTAACGGGGGCGACGATACAGCCTAGACTAATTTGAACATATTCAGTAACATTTAATTTCTAGAATCGGCTGTTTGTGTGAATCAGAATCAACTTTTACTAAATGGCATTGGGAAGAGTATACTTTTCCTAGTTGGAGTCTACTTTTACTAGTAAATGTTGAATAAAAATCTTCATTTTATATTTATAATCAACTTTTACTGAAACCAGCCGTTAGAGTTGACTCCAACTAGTTGGAGTCAACTCCAACTGGATAATCAACTTGAACTGTAACATATATACACTAAGCGCCAAAATTAACGCACCACCTTAAAAATGGGACATTTTTAATGTCTCATATTTCCTAAACCTGTTGTCCGATTTTAGTGATTTTTTTAATATGTTATAGCTTTCAAGAATATCGATGTAATAATATTGTTGCTAAACAGATAAGTGTCATTGTATACCGGGTGTAAAAATGATAGTGTGTTTTTTCCTCAAAGTTTGGAACACCTTGTGGAATATTCTAGAGTATATAAAATATTGAAATTACAACTCAACTGTAACCTTAGGCTATCTTAACATTTTGCTTTTTGATTCATTCGCTTATGTTGGATAATAAAAAAGTTAGGTACTTTAATAACTAGCAACGTTCTTCATCAATACAGGGTGTTTCTAAATAAGTACGACAGACTTTAAGGGGTAATTCTGCTTGAAAAAATAATGACCGTTTGCTTTATAAACATATGTCCGCAAATGCCTCGTTTCCGAGATACGAGATGTTGAATTTTTTCTTACAAACTGACGATTTATTTATTGCTCTAAAGCCGGTTGAGATACGCAAATGAAATTTGGTAGGTTCTAAGAGGTAGTTATTGCGCATTTTGTGGCATACAATTAAGAATTTTATATTTACCATTGGCGTGCATACGGGTAATATGACCCAAAAACAATATTATTACACCGATATTCTTGAAGAATAAAGCTATAACATATTTAAAAAATCATATTTAAAAGGTGGTGCGTTAATTTTGGCGCTTAGTGTAATAATTAAAACACCAGAGTTTTAGAATGTAAAAACTTTGAGGATCAGTTAACTTTGGTCAAGGAAGACATTTTTGTAAATTTATCATTAAAACTTTTTGTCCAGGGCCATTGATCTCTATTTGTTTCAATTTGTACCATCACTTGTAATGTTTCTCACTCAGCTTCAGACGTTGACTCTTAGATTGATTAGAAATTCATCGCATTTAGCACAAGAGTCTTTTGAAGGAACAGCTAATGATAAATTAAATTCTGTATTAAAAATGTAATTGTAAAGCCATTCTTTGTCTACTCCGCCCGTAGGAATGTTTTTCTAATCTCATTCTTCCTTATAAAAATCCTAAACATTGTGGAAATATTTTAGTGACCTCCTAAATATTTGTTCGCCGTTCTTCTTCGACTATAATGTGATTCTTCATATGGATATGGATAGTCCATTATATGCTCATGAATCCGATCCTTTACCTCATTCTTTACTTTATTTTTAGATGGCTGCTTTCCTCTCTTGTCACGTTCTAAAACTCCACTTGTTCGCATTTTTCAAGTGAACATCTAACAATAGAATGAGAAATATCTAGAGTCTCTTTTCTTCAACGGTAAAAAAATATTTCCAGTTACAATGGCTAGCTTGAGCACCTATTCGTTCTCTTTTTCTTTTGATACACGTTTTTTCAAGATAAGAACATTAAAACTGTCTTTTTGGATCTATGGTTGTCTTATGATTCCAAAATTGTCGATGAATTTGTACTCTCTGAGGCACAAACTTGCCAAATTTTAAAAGATTATGGACTTAATGCTTTGCCTGAATTGCATTATGTGGGATATAATACTTCTTGTTGGACATAATATGGTTTTGGCCTGGGAAACGTATACACTATTTTGGATTTAATACATTTGAAGTGCAGAAGATACTGTTTTGCTCTAAGCGAAGTGTGGACTTAATACTGTTCATACAAGGCTATTTTGACCAATTTCAGTCGAAACAGCGAATAGGAAACACAAGTGAATAGAGCGAAAAATTTTAAGCCCAGTGAGCTAAAAAAGTAAAAAACTGAAATTTTGGACTTAATACAGTTTTGCTCTGAGGTCCGGATATAGTTACTGACTGATACAGACACACTAATAAATACGATTCAATTATCGATACTTTCCGAGGTGATCGAAAAATCTGATTTGTATAAATCGATACCGATCTGCCTGATGTGTTGGTATGCTATCTAGACGCTAGTGAATATTTAATAGTAATTTTTGTTCAATTCTTGTCCAGGCATCATGTATTAAAATTTGAATTTTTATCGTTTGGATCCTGTGGATTCCAAGTACTTGGTTCTGCTTTATACAACGATAAAAATTCGGCCACAAGTTCATTTGACTATTCCAAATTACCACGACACTGATCGTACAACCGCAAATGTAGCTTTTCCTCTTTAGAATCCATATCTAAAATGTCATATTTTTATACACGGTAAAAACAGTATCAAAATATATTTTAATTGAAAAATAAAGGAACATTACATATATTATTAATGATCTACAATATTCTCCAACCACTACCCAGTAAACAACTATTTTATGAACTAAGATGCCTGAAATGTAGGCACCCAATTTTACAATCTGTCTACAGGCACATAATAAGTGATTCTAGTTAAACTTTACATAGATTGCGACACGGTTGTCCCCGCTATATATTTACAAACAGAGAACAAGTATATCAGGGGTGTCGCAGCACGCAGGACGATTGTAGCAGATGTGTCTAGCAATGTATTTATGTAATCCTTCACTTACCTTGTGCAATCGTATTTACTGCCAACAAAAAGTTGGCGATTCTCTTTTATGTTAACGTGTTAACACACATTTTGTTTTTAATATTAATCAAAGAATAGAAAGTGTAACTTACGAGGAGTATAGAATCAAAACTCGCTTTCTCCAAAATTTTTGTTTGTCACACATCGCTACAAACTTATAGAAAACAAGCCATTACAGTTACCACATGGATTTAAGTTTCATATTATAGAACTTAACCATAGAAATTGATACTACATATTGAGTGAAATCCAACTTTCGTCAAATTAAATAATTGGCATTTTTGTTTGGAGATAGCGAGTTTTGAAACAAACTCGTTAGAAGAAAGCAAGTTTGTAATTTGCTTGATATTGGTACAACAGATCTTATCGGTTCCAATGACGGTATAGTTCTTGGAAGATTATTCCTAGAATATTTTTTATCTCTTTTAATCTAAATACTTTTTTTTTAATAAAACAGTAAGACGTATTAGTTTAAAAAAAATTAAATATTATTATAAATAAATTAAATATTAAAAAATTTTGTTAAAAAGTACAGGTATATGTAATTAAATTCTAAATGGGTCAACTTCTTCTGACAGTTCACAGACTTAATCAAGTTCAGACTTCATTCCTCATTATCATTTGCTTTGTTAAATAAAGATAAAGTAAAGTTACAGTTACTTCCGTGACTGTGTTGGTCGTCGTCCTGAAAGGCATGGTCTTCTGACATTGTTGTCACAAATAATAACATTGCTCCTGTAGTGATCCGCTCCCAAGTTAAAATGATCCTTTTCCTAACTTGGCTAAACCATAATGATGACGCCTAATGAGCCAGAAGCATGTTTATTGTCGCATTCCATCTTTTTTTATATACTTTAGTTTTGTACTCACATTCACATTTTGAGTTTTTTGACAATGATTTTCCTTTTCTATATTTATACAGGTGAAATCAAATTGTGAAATGGCAAAATGACTTACAATAGTTTTGCACTGATGGTGCGATATTAAAAAAGAAGAGAAAGGAAATGAAGACATAATTTGACAAAAATGCAAAACAAAGAAGACGTCTGAGGATATTTTTTTCCTAAAATTTCTTTTAGGCATTCATGAATACCCTCAAGCGCCTTCGTTTGTTTTTGCATTTCTACCAACTTGCTCGTTGCTATTCGCTCTTCTTTTCTTCTTGTTCTAATCTCTTTTCTTCATGTCTTAATTTTTTTCTTCTATTTCCTTCTGCTGTTTCAACTTCTCATCTTCTTGCCCTATTCTTGCTGCATAATGAGACTTCCTATCCACCTTAATCTCCCTAAGGATGGTACTTTTTAGCACTTTGCTTGGATTCTTTACTGTTTTTTCCTTTCAGCCATCCTTGTGGCTTTCAACTTCGGTGTTGCCATTATTCCATCATCTAAAATTAAATATACATTATGACCTGAAGCTATTTGTTTGTGGCATTTTATGCAATTTACTATTTTATTTGGAAAGTTGCCTCAATTTAAGTTTGATATTAAATTTATTTGACCTTTCGACTTCCACTTCAGAAATCGTTAATGATTTCTGAAGTGGAAATCAAAGCGTCAAATAAATTTAACTTCAAACTTAAATTGTGGCTTAACTAATCTTATAAAATCCTAATGTGAAAAGTCACGTTATCTGGAAAATTTGTTATGTAAACATTAGAACATTTAATAAATGTTGTTCTGAAGCTGTTTCCTTGTGGCATTTTTACAATTAACTATTTTGAATGGGAAATAAGCCACAATTAAATTTAAAAAATAATTTATTAACGTTTCGATGCCCAAATCGGGTGTCGTTGTCAAAAGGTATTACTCTTTTAAAGCATTATTATTTAATAAATGTAATTTTTTTTATATCCTGGATAAGTTTATCGTTTGTTTTAAATAAATTATATAGGTAAATTAAAATAATATTTTTAAAATTGAATAAAGGAATTTTAATTAGTTAGATTTTACACAAATTATCTTATATCATTGTTTATATAGTAATATACCCCATTCCACGAATATACGACCCTCTTGGATTATCGCGACAACGAATATTTTACTGTGCAAAATATGAAGAACGAAAGTAAATTGCAAATTATATTGTTGTTTATTGGAGTAATTGTTAGAGCAAGATACTTTCGTACTTCTTATGTTGCACACTAAAATATTCGTTGTCGCGATAATCCAAAACAGTCGTATATTCGTGGAATACACCATAGTTGGTCAGTCCAATAGGTAAATTTGTTTGATTCTAATTGAGATAGTCACCAGATGTCACCACTATTTCTGTCAGGGTCGCAACGTCAGGCGTAACTACGATAAATCCAAAATGCATAGTCACCAAGTTGGATACGATCCTATTCATAACACCCCAACATATTAAGGAAAATAAATATATGTAAGAATATATTTGGAAATTAAATTATTGGTGTGATGCTATTATATGTATAATGTACAAAATGTAAAAAATTTCTATATTAGGTTACCTCTTTGGAAATAAAGGTATATTGTTCGTCCGCTCTAACTTTTCCCATGAGTCACGACTTATTTTCAAACAAATTTAGTCAAAACCTAAAGTGAAACGAACGTCGATGTGTATATACATTTTGTATACTTTATACTATATACTACACACATCTGCGTACGTTTCACTTTAGGTTTTAACTTAATTTTTTTGAAAATAAATCGTGACGCAAAGGAAAAGTTAGAGCGGACGAACAATATCTATATAATGTACAGTAGCATGACATCATGTGGAACATGTCATCCTGACAAGTTTATGATTTTGAAAACTAGCAGGTTGTTTTTAAATTTATTCAATAGCAAACTTTATACAATATATGAAAAAATGATTGCCCGCGCAATTGGTCGCACGATTGGTCGCGCTAACTTCTGTCACGTAAGTAGTCACACGTAGAGGAAAAATCTCACTATACGAATTTAAAACAAATTTCTATTTGACAATATTTTTATTACATAAATTTTATTTGTTATGTTAAAAATATGTATTTCTAACAATTTTAAAGCTAATTAGTTCTCACCAAAGCCATAAATTCCACAAAAAATGTTGCAATAATTTTTCATCAAGTTATCACGGAAAAGGAGAACATGTGAGATTTTCTCTAACAGCGCAACTGCCCCCGGGTTAATAAGTCGGACATGTAGAACATGTCAAATGATAGGAGTTTGTTTGTTGGTAAATAGCAGTCTGGCTTTTGATGAGAGTTTAATGAATGAGTAACGAATTAATTGGAAGTTCTGTCCTTCAAAATACATAGGACGTTTTCATAGTCTGACGTTTGAAACCTGTTCCACAATAATTAAAACTTCTTCCGTTCTAATGTTCCCGTACACCAATGTTTGTCCTACTAGACACCATTAAGCTATTAACAAATTTTCAGCATGCTATTAATAAAAATTTTTTGGTATGTGAGATCCAGGCCTTTAATTTATAAATAAAAAGAAAAGAAAATAGTTAAAAACATTATGATCAATGCATTTCTTGAGAAAAAAAACTATATGAGCCAACTACAATGAATAATAATTGCTTGCTTAGAAATTTAAAATCAAGAAGTTGTGCACATTATATACAAAATTAGTATGATGTGTACCTACCTTCCATTACACTACTGGTTTCATCACCTGCTATGTCTCTAGCGTGTGCCAGTTCGCCACCCAGTAGTGATGCAGTGGCAACATTTTTTTTTATTGTCTCTTGGGCTTGGGTGTGCTAGTTCGCTACCCAGTGGAGCAGCAGGGACAATATTTTTTTATGGCCTATTATATCGGCCATTACTTCCGCGTATTCAAATTCTTGCCTTCCTCTACCTGTCTGCTTGCTGGTGTCCACATATTTTTCGTAGGCCCTCTCGTAAAACTTTCCATTTGTTCTCGCAGTGGTTAGCTGTTATTTTTAGTCCCATCATGTGGAGCTCCCTTGATATTTCCTCGTACATTCTTTTGAGGCTTCTCATAATAAGGGAGCCCACTTGTGACCTACATTTTCTGTATAGGTCTAAAAATAACAGCGTGTTGTGGTGGGGGCCAGGGCACTTGATGGGCCAGGCGAAGAAAACGTTAGAAACTCATTCAGTTACGAAACAAACATAATTAGAATATAAACTCACTTAGAATTAGTATCGAAACTTACCTTCTTTCGACATAGTTATAATACTATTTTAAACAACAGAAACAGAATAGAATATGTACATAACAAGCTTTGCTTTTACGTTTATATACGGCAAGGGCCAAGGCACATAAATAAATAAATAAACCATACTCAGACTGACATGAGAGATGACAGACATTCGAAAAAATTGACAAACGACTCTACAGTGAAGGTTGTCCAAAAATCGTTCGCGGGTTAAAGTTAATCCTGAACTGATTCTGAACCGCGCCTGCGTACATCCCGAGTCCTAAGAGTGTCCGTAACTAATCCTGGACAATTACAGGATCGCTACCGCGAACGAAACTAGTATAAGATACTAATTCCCTGTGGAAAGAGGATTTAGCAATGCAAATAGTAGCAATTTTGACAACAATTGATTTATGTTAAGCAGATTTTTATCCAAAATTTTTGTTCAATAAAATTAGTTGAAAATGTGAAAAGCTTCATGTAAGTATACTTAACAAGTTAATTTAAATAATTTATTGTTGTTTCTGTTCTAAACACAATATGTTTAATTTTGCAAATTATAAGTTAAATGGTCAAATTTCATTTCAGATTTTCATGAATTCGTATGGACATGAATTATAAGTATTAAGTATTATGCAGCTGAAGCGTGACAGCAAATGAAATGTTGTAAAATATGCCCAAAATACAGCGAATTCATTCAAAATTATGCATGTACAATGGATCCTAGTGATAGTGTTTTGTCTTCATTTTGTTGTTCGAGATTTTTTTGGTTTTGGTAACCGAATTTCTTATCTGGGTTCATTACTAAAATATCTAACGGTAAAAGATGTGACTTTTGAAAGAGAGAAGGAAAATAAGAAATAAAAACTTGTAATTCATTTTAAAGAGAAGCGAAGAGTAGTGAAGCATTTTTGAAGAAAATTCAAACAGCGTGTAGGTATAACTAATAGCAAAAGTTGAAGCAGAATCAAGGGAACAATACCAAAACACTCATTGGCATTGGTTTGAACTGTTGGATAACTGTTTCAAGAGTATGTTTGAAGCTAGTAAATGTAAAACAAACCATTGCATAGTTTCTCTCATATTCTTATATTATGAAGGCATACATACTTTAAATATTATGTGTCCAATAAAATTGTAACCATATGGGAACTTTTTTATTTTTAATTTGATGGAAAAAGTTGCACTTTTTAGAAAGTTCTGTATGTTCTAAAACCTAAAATACAATCATCAAATATTAAATTTTTCAGTTATATACGAGATTTGTCAAAAAATATGAAGATAAAATTCATATTTTTTCACAAACGTGAACGACTACAAAAATTTAATATTTGACGATTGTGTTCTAGGTTTAAGATGACTCAGAATTTTTTATAAAGGATACCTTTTTTCATGTAATTAAAAATACAAATGTTGGTGCTATTATAGTATCCTTTGTACCATCACGTTTCTGCTATAGCTTGTGGCCGATCGGGATGCAGTTTGTAATCTGTATTATATTACAGTGCTGGTAAAAAATCTTTAAACGTGAATAAAACGCATAAATCAGAAGAATTGGTATTTGAATTTTATAAATTAATACATTTTGCCAATTTTATGGCTTATTCCCAACTAAAATATTAAATTAATATGACAAAGTATTGACTTACCAAATTAAAATAATAATTCTTCTGATTTATGCGGTTTCTTCACTTTGTTAAGATTTTCATTATTGTGTGAAAAATCTTTTGAGAACAGATTATTGTGTTGTTTAGCGGCACAGGTATACAGTGCCCACAAAAATAAGCTTTACAAACTAAATCTTCTGCTTAACAATGTTCTTCCATTCTGCCCTGTCGAATAATTTCCTTTACTTCTGTCTGCTGTTCATGGTTTTAAGATCCCCTCTACATCGTCTATCCATCTTTTATGGGGCCTTCCTTTTGTTCTGTTTCATTGGGGCTTCCATCTCTGGATTACTTTTACTGCTCGATTATCTGGCATCCTTTCTAAGTGACCAAGCCAGTTTAGTCTTTATGATTTTACAAATCTAACAATATCTGCACTCTGCATTAGTTCATTCAGCTTGTAGTTAATTTTAATTATCCACGAACCATCGCTGCAATAGGTTGGTCCGAATATCTTTCTTAGTATTTTGCACTCAAACATTCTCAGTTGATTTTCCTCAATGGTTGAGAGGGTCCACGTTTCACATCCATATGTGACCACTGGTATAATTACTAATTTGTAGATTCTAAGCTTAGACTCTTGATTCAGTAACTTACTTTTCGCTAAGTCTTTGTATGCATAGAAGCACTTATTACCTCTAAGAATATGTACTTGTATTTCTTGACTGTTGTTGTTGTCATTTATTATTGAGCCTAGGTAGGGAAAAGTGAAGGTATATTTGTAGGTATGGTTATCTACCTTCAGATTCTCATGTTGATTCGACTTTGTGCACTCCATATATTTTGTTTTACAAAGTAAATAAAACGCATAAATTAGAAGAATTATTATTTTAATTTTACAAATTAATACTTTGTCATATGAATTTGCTATTTTAGTTGGGAATAAGCCACAAAATTGTTTATTCTGCATACTATAAAAGATATGCACAGGTAGAGCACCTCCTCGGGGTAGACTGCATACTATAGTAGCACCAAGAAGTTTCCGATAAAGTTTAATTAAGTCTGCACCATCTGGAAAACTTTGTTATTTTCGTTTTATAAAAGAAGTTAGTCTTTATAAAAGATTCTGAATTATCCAAAACCTACATAGAATACAACCATCACATATTAATTTTTTCAGTTATATACGCGGTTTGTAAGAAATATGAATTGTGGATATTGTCACTCTTACATAAAATTTGTTTTATAGAACTTAAACAAAACGTTATATAAAGAATAACTTTTTTTTATTAAACTAAAAATAAAAAAGTCTCCCATATGGTGCCAACTTGGTTGGACACGCTGTATACATAGTATACATAGTACTATAATAATTGTGTGTAAAGTTTTTTAGTTTCTTGATTTGAAATTTAATAAAGGAAATATTTTGGTGAATTACCATTTTCAATGAATACTTTTATATTTTAACTATTTTAACTTGAATGGATTTTGTTTTTGAATATTAGTAGTGCACCCAACATTCACTGAGCATTGCTACATTTTTTAGGTGTTTAAATAAATTAACAACTGCAAGTAATATTGTGTTTTATTTTATAAACTATACACAATATCTACTACATATTTATTTAAACTATAAACAATATAAACTACATATTTATTTATATTAAATCGTACATATTTATTATAGTTATAGACCATGAAGGGAAGAATTTTAGTTATGGAGTTTTCAACTTAGTTAGATTTTCTTTCAACACAAAGAGGTTGAAATTCATTCAATCTAATTTTGAGCTAGAGAAGAACATATTTTTATTAATTATAAGTATACATTATTTTAAAACAACTTTAATATGTATGGCATTAAAAAGTCAGTAAGGTAAATGTACTAGTAGTTGACATTATAGGAAGAAAAAAAACCATTATTTAGCCTCAAACCGATGTGGTTGAACTTTACTAAAAAATATATGTATATTCAGGTAATCTAATCCTTCCTGAATATTTAACAAATAAATTTTTAGACAATTGTGCTTTCTAAATATTTTTTATAAATTTTACAAAAATTGTTGCAAAAGTGTCAGTAGTTGACACAACAAAATGAAAAAAAATTAGTAGTTGACACATCGAAGGTTTAGTAATTGACACTCAAATATGTATTGAGAACTTTATTAAGAATATGTAATTATAAGAGATGAACTTTATTAATGTTATGTAATTATAGTATAATAAAATATTTAAATTCAGAGATTCAACCATCTACATCTCTACTGAATCTGGAAACTGATACTTTATTCTTTCTCCTGAAATGAGTATCTGAGGTTGGGGCAGCCTTTTTATGATTTGATGAAATGTTACTACACTCACATCTTTATCATTAATTGGAAATGAAGTTTTGCTGTCATCACAATAATTCATACCCACAACTTCAGCTTCACAATTATTGAAATTTTTTTGTATTACACATACAAACTTATAGTCTGTTTTCTTTCCAGGGAATTTTGCAAGTACGTAATCCTCCTCCATATAATTTACATGATCACTATTATCTTTATCACTGCAATCACCTGTTTCAAAAGATATATCATCAAGACTGCTACCAGATTCAACCCATGATTCATTATCATCACTTGATGATGATTCTTTCTTTTTATTAGTAACTTTATTTTTTTTCTTAATCAATTTCGGTTTCTGATTTTTAGCAAAGTTTTTTCTTCTCTTTTCTTTTGCCTCTCTTCTGCTCTTTTCTTTTTTTCTTCAAGTAGCTTGATCTTATTTTCTTTATTTTCGTGATAGTTTGCCATTCTTTTGAACTAGCCACTGAAGGCACTTTTTCCAGTCTTCTTTTTTTTACTGAGGATACTCTGGGTTCAGGCCAAAACAGTATTCGTTTAAAAGGAGAGGGTATAATTTCATTTGATGTAGAAGGAGTAGGTAATTCTTCCATTGCTGAAGACGGAACTTGTGATTGTGTTGATGAAGAAGCACAAGTTGGACTAGTGTGACCTTCCAAAATATCCGAAATATGTATATCTCTTTCAGCCTCAGATTGGTTTAATAACTCAGAAGAAGCACAAGTTGGACTAGTGTGACCTTCCAAAATATCCGAAATATTTATATCTCTTTCAGCCTCAGATTGGTTTAATAACTCACCTATTCCATACTGTTCTTCGGCTGGTTTATCACCTTCAACATTAGGGTTGTCTTCATCATTTGGTATGTCCTCAATATAAGTGGCATCGTCCATAATGTTGTCTTCATCATCTGGTTCTTTGGCACCTTGTTTCGCTTTCAAATTGTTTATTTCTTCTTCTAAAAGACTGTATTTTATGCAAATGTTTTTGTAAAAGTGAAAAAGAGATAAATCTTCATTGTCATTGTTCCATTCTAGGCTTGTTTTGAAAAGAGCTAGTTTTTCTTTATCAATATGTTTCTCTATAAAGTTTTTCCCTTGTTCCATTCCTGTAGTTCCTGTATTTTCTTTGAAATGTCTATTTTCTCATTGTGAAACCTAATCGCACCAACATCCCAGGGAACCAAGCCACATTTTCGGAATCCATTTTTTAAAATTGATGGCATTAATCTTTCCTCTAGAACTTTTTTCAAAAGAGGACAGAAGTGAATTTTCCTTAAAACTGGGAAAGCCTGATTCTCAATCCGCCACTGGTGTACTGCATTTTTCCAACCCCCTTTCAAAGAACGAAATACAGCAACATCCATTGGTTGAAGCAACTGTGTTGCATTTGGATGAAGGGCTACCAATATAATACCATGTTCAGCGCAAAATCTACTAGTGTGTAATGTTAAATGGGATGAATGTCCATCAATGAATAGAAATACAGGGCGAGAGATTTTGCTTAGTGTCAACCACTTCAAAAATATATGTAATGAACTCATAAAAAGTAGCTCCTGCCATCCATCCACTTTCTGACCTACCAATACCCCATTCTTCAGGAACACTAAGTGCCAGTTCTTTTGGAATTCTCTCATATTTAAATATGACCATTGGTGGTGCTAGTTTACCAGCAGTATTACCTGTTATAAGTACCGTTAGGCATTCTTTCTCATCGGGATTAACTTTTGGTAAACAGTTTTGTCACCCTTTCTTGCCAATATTTTGTTTCCTTTGGGGTTAAGGAAAAATGCACTTTCATCTGCATTAAATACTCGATTTGGGTCATTAAGAATCTCTTCATAGTTGTTCTCTCTAAAATAATTATAGACTTCTCTGAACCATTTTTGAATGTCTTCTTTTGTTACCGCTGACCTTGTGGATGTTAGATTTTGAGCAACTCTGTTACTTATTTCGGGATTTCTTTTTAAGAATCCATTATACCATGTTTTTCCTGGCTTGTCATCTTTAAAGGGATTCTGTTTATTCAGTTCCTTCATAAGCACCTGAAACAAGAAGAAAACTAAAAATTTTTTTCTTTGAAATAATATTAAAACTTTTAGTACCTGAACACTGCTCATAAGCTGCTGTTGTTGTATAGGAAAACCAGCTCTGGATACATGAGTAATCCACTTCACTAAAATCTTCTCCTGATCTTCCGTCAGGTATGGTTCTGGGCCCATTTTTCTTTTGCGTGGAGTTTTGCCTTTTGACTTGTACAACAAAGTCACTCTGGGTATACTATACTTCTTTGCTGTTGTTGAAACTGGCTTTCCACATAGTACTTCCTCGATAGCTTTCTCCATAGCTTCTTCTGTATATCGGAACATTTGTCCTTTTATAGGAGGCATGTTTTTAACTGAAAATTTTTGTTTTAGTAGTTGACATCCAAAGTGTTCCAGTAGTTGACATAGTGTCAACTACTAGATAGGGTGGATACATTTACGTGATATTTAAAATATAAGTATACACATTATATACAATGAAAATCACAATAAAATATTATGTTTTTACAGTCTCAGTATCAATTGGTTAGTAGTTGACACCTATGTCAACTACTAGTATTGTTGTGTATTTGTGTGTTAGTAATTGACACCAAGCCTAAATTTTGTTTTGAGAATAAAACACACTTAAAACATTAGCAAGGTGTTACCTTAATATTCATATAACATAGTGATATAACTAAAACTACAGTCATTCATAATTTTATCAATAAATAGATTTTTTTAAACTTACCTTGGAAGTAATTATATTAAAAATAATTGGAAAAGCTTATTATTTATGTTTAAAATGGAAAATGTCAACTACTGGTACAGTGTCAAGTACTAGTGCATTTACCTTAATGTTAATATAATTCGGTTGTTCTCTTTCTATAGCATTGTCTACACTATAAGATGTAAAGCGAAGAAAATGCTTGTTCTTCAGAGATGCTGGTTTGCTTTATAAAATTAATGATATAATGCTTGAATAATACATATTATGTATTATTCAAGTCTCTTAAAAACCTTATTCTCCATTATACCATTGTCGCAAATGGGTCTCAATATCCTCCTCAATATCTTTCTTTTAAAAAGTATTAATTAGGTTATTGTCTTTTCTGCCATGCATGATCCAAGTTTTTACGCCATATGTTGTTGTTGGTCGTATGATGGTTTTATATATTTTAAACTTTGCCTCCCTATGGATGTCTTTGGATCCAAACACCTGTGACAGAGAGAAGGATGCTTTGTTAACGAGCATTATCCGTTTCCGTATTTCCTCCTCCTCACTCCTTTTCTACTTCAATGTTAGTGTCGTTTGTGGTCAAATTCTGCAAGCTTCGTTGTTTAGTTGCTTGCATTAGGGCTTTGGTTGTATCTACGTTGATGGCTAGCCCTATTTATTTAGCATTTTCTTCGAGAGTCACATAAAGTTCTGTGGTGTCTCTTGCGGTTCTTCCCATCAAGTTTACATGGGCTACGTACATTACAATCTGCTTAGACTTAAATTTTTTGGGTTTACCGACATTTTTCTTATAATATAACCCATACATATATATTAATCAGAGTCGATGCCACCACGTCTCCCTGTTTTGGCCCTTTAGTTATCTAGAAGGGATATGTCAATTGATTTTGAAGTCGTACTAGCGCTTCTGTGTGAGTCATGGTGGCTTGAACTAACTTTACCCATTTCCTTGGTAGGTATACCAAACACTTTCATAATTAAATATATTTTATCTCTATTTATGTTATCATATGCTTATCTATGCTAATGGCATATAAGGCTGGTCCAAAAAATGGCGTATAAAGTTTAATGAACAGAAGTCAGTTCATATTAACTTCACTAACAAGAAAATCAATAATCTTCCAATTATCCTAAACAACGTTGTTCCTAATAAAAAAATAGCGAAATACCTGGGTTTAAATCTCGACGTCAAACCAAAATGGAAGGAGCACGTTAAAAAGAAAACTGAACAGTTGAAGATAAAGTACAAAAATATGTATTGGCTAATAGGTAGGTACTCTCAACTTTCCATCCAGAACAAAGTACTAATTTACCAACAGATATTGAAACCGGTGTGGACCTATGGAATACAATTATGGGGCTGTACCAAAAAAAGTAATTACCGAAATTTAGAAACGCTCCAGAACCGAATATTAAGGAATATTGTATGTGCTCCTTGTGTAACAAAAATACTACTTTGCAGTAGTATTTGTAGAACTAGAATGCTAAGGTGAAATGAGTGAGTGGGTGAGGAACTGATAATAGAAGTATGGGGAGACAGAGGCAAACTAAATAGAATTGGCTAGCAAGAAATGCAAGAGGACGACTTGACACTCAAGGATGGGTACGGCTCGTTTGCATGCCTGTCGAAGAACAGTAGCTTAAACTAAAGAGGGATGATGACTAGAACCAGAAATATGAATATAAAAAGAGCGGCTTATAAAATAGATAGAATAAATATTAATATAATAAAAATAGAAAAATATAAGAGATAAATAAAATAGACTAAATTGCGGGCGCCAGAAGTAGGGATTGACCGAACTCCCAGGTATCTTACACTGCTGTAAATTATTCAATATATTAAATTATTAAATTCAAAAATGGGAAAAAAATAATTGATATACAAACAAATAAATATTTATTAAAATATAACTACCTAGATTATTGACAACCTCTGAGTTAGAAAAAATACAACCTATGTAACTCTAAAATGACAATTTGACTTAACTACTTATCTGAATATGAGTATACAACTATAATTACATTAGTACTGGGGTAGCTCTTATATGGAGCGTACCCCCAACTTACACTAAGGTTAAACAACAACCTTCACCAAATAATCGTACGATTGTAATACGTACAGCAACGTTAACTACTACAAGAAATCAATATTAAAATACCTACCTAGGATGAACCATACAAATATATATAACTCAATGAGTTGAATAGGCAACACCTAACTGAACCAACGCAGTCCTGGATGATAAAGATCCTTTTTCTGACTCGTGGTTGTTAATAATGACCAAGTAAAACTAATAGCTATCCTGAAGGGATAGGGATTAGGGATTGAATTTAATTTAATAACAAATGAATTTAAGTTAAGCAAACAGATTGGGAATTTAAATTACAAGAAACAAGCTAATAATATTAAAATATATATATAGTTAGATGAAAAATATGGGAAACAAGTCTAATAATATTAATAAAAAATAAATGTAAGGAACTACTGTATGGGAAAAGGTTATTTGGGCCCAAATTATCCTCTTTTACAAAGAGACATACAGGTGTGGGAGCGCTATTGAATTATGTGTATGTTAATTACTTAAATGTTCTGGATATTATAAAAAAATGAGTGTATAAGTGTACTGGTATAGGTAGATAACTATTGCACTGTTAAATATAAAAAAGTTCCCGAAACAAACCCGATTGACCTGATATTGTCCCCACAAGTTTTCCTTACTACTTCTCAGTAAAGTCTTACGCACAGAATGGTGCTACGCAGTCAACCGTAACACGGCAATTCTCCAAAATGCAGGATAATGAAGAACAAAAATTACATGTTCCTCTAGTACTTGTCCCCTAGGTGACTTGGTCGAAAAGCGGTCCTTCTCAGGTGGTAGGAGTAGTTAAAAGATTTTCCCCAGTGGCAGATAAAAATAGAATCCTGGTTTTACTTCCTTGTAATAATGTAGGGAAAAGTCAGAGAAAGAAAAACAAAAATCAGGAAGTTTTTATTTAGAATAAAGAAGAATCAGAAAAAGCTATCTCATTAGAAAGGAAAAAACAATCTTCCACTAGACTGTTTGGTGACCTTGTCATAAGATTGGCATATAAAATGGCCTTGACTCGATAATATGTAGACAAGTAAGTCTAAAATTTAAATGCTGAATATATTTGTTTTGGAAATAGCTTCTCATAAAAAATAGTATAGTTATTAAATGATATGGAATAATGCCAAAGTAGTGTAAGAATTTATGAAAATACCAAATATCGGAACAGGATCGGTGGATATGATGTACGGAATTTACTATGTTTCAGAACTTCATGACTATAATATATAAAATTGGAATTGGGTAATATGTGATGTAACATAACCCCACAAATTAAGAGAGATACTTTTTTTAAGATTTATGACAAAATACTTTCCCTCTTAGTGGATATTCCAGACAATGAAATAGTTAAAAGATACCAGCCTGAATTAATAAGCTCACTGCAAGATTTAATAGTAAAATTTTTTTGAAGACGTCAAATAAGACAAAAAGCAAATATGGCGTTATAGTAGCGTATAAAAACAAAAAATTATTTACCAGATAAACCACAAATCACTGCTGCGAACCTCCAACCTCGTTTCTTCAGCCCACTAAACACATACGTAATAAACTTGGATAGTTTCTTTTCAAAATAATACTATGACTTGAAACAAGAATGAAATATTCGCCACTTTTACGTGGATAGGTTATCTGCCACTAGGTACTTATTCGGTTGAAGTCTCCGACCAAAGTGATATCTTATTTTCCGTTCTACGCCCACCATGTCACAATACGGTTCATGGGTTTACCGCCAGGAGTACACAAGGTACAAAACGTACAGGTCTGCTAATCTATAGGTTTGTGATGACGTCAGTGAAAGACGAAATATTTATTAGTAATTGTTTCAAGTAGAATTTAATAACAGAACATTATTAAAATTTAAATCGCATAACAATAAAAATGATTAGAAGTTAACGGAATGTTATAATCCCCTCCTACTGGTAGAAAAAAATTTTTAAGCAAAATTTTTTTTTTTTTAACATTCAAATTATCATAACTAAGTGGTAATAATCTATCATTCTACGGTGATCCGCAAGACTATGAGTAATCACAAATTAAGGATCAAGGGAAAGAAGGATGATCACTACACCAAAACTATGAATCGCAAAAGATGACTTGAAGTCATATTAAAATGTCATCGAAATTTTTTCTGAAAGCCTAAACATAAGCTAAATAATATACTAAAGTTCATAATGACAAATAAATGTCGAACTGGCACTAAATCCAAAATTGAACTATCCATGGACATCAAATTTATAGAGGGTATATCCAAGGACGAACAACCAGGCCAAGGTATGAGCCAATTCGCACCATAACACAAGTAAATATACTAAAGTATGACAAAAAAAATCAAAACTAAAATCAGTGAAGAATCGAACACTTAATCCAAAATTGAACTACCAATGGACACCAGATTCATAATAGCATATCCAGAGAAGAACAATCAGGAATATTTATGGAACAATTCTCACCAGTGCCAAATAATACAAATAGTAAGCATATCAAAGTTATCCAAAACTCATTAATCAAAATAAATGTGGAATCGGACACTTAATCCAAAGTCGGACTATCAATGGACACCAGATTCATAAAGCATATCCATAGAAGGACGACCAGGAAGATTTATGGACCAATTCGCACCAATACTAAATCAACCAATACTAAATCACATAAATTAATTAGGCCTATGTACAACCACAACTGGTATACGAGCCTATACAACTAAATAAACAAAATAAGTGAGGACTCGGACGCTTTATCCAAAATCGGACTATCAATGGACACCAGATTTATAAGAGCATATCCAAAGAAGAACGATCAGGAAGATTTGTGTACCAATTGTCACTAATACTAAATAAATTAAATTAGGTCTATCGACTAAAGTAAGTCGTTGACTAACAAAAATTGGTACGTGTTGTTGTTCACTAGCTATAGCATGTAGCTACAATAGATGCATGGGAATAAGAGATACAGATAACGTACCAATTGTAATAATAAAATCTAAATGGTAAACTGACAAGGTCTATGACACCATGATAACTGATAGAAAAAAAAAATATAACGAGAACGAGCAACCAATTTTGAATAAAACTGTAGATTCATGCGCTCTCGCATACATAGAATTATCCAGGAAATATCCCTGAATCTAAATGACAAAACTAATGCCTCAGGAAAGAAGAGGGAATGAAATAAAAAGAAACAATTAATTTGTCGAAACACCCTCAATACTGAATTAAATAAACCTACGATGTATAGGGAAAAACAAAGCATTGATTGATAAATACGTGTACACTAGAATATTTACCATCAACGGTCAAGGTTTAACATACTATGAAATGGGAGATAAAATATAAACTAAGTAAACTTCCCTATCAACCTATAAAAAGGTAAATGGAATAATTGGACTAAATACACTATGTGATGACGAATAGACTTCTGCGTACTCTGCCATGAAAACACAGATTACGAAGTCGTATAGCAATGGCCAGTTGCTGAACTTCGAACCCACGGATTCATTAGCTAGCATTGACAAAGCATTGGCAGACTAGTTCATAAGAAGAAATCCATACATACATCAAAATTCCAACCTAATTACAGAATCATACAGTGTAGGGCATAACGATATAAATGATTACAAAGATATCCGTGACAAATGTGGATAAAGTAAACCAATATCAAATTAAAAACCACAACATCTTTCCAATATGGCAAATCCAATAACAAGATAAAAGATATATAAAAAAAATAGGATGTAATCAAATATCAAAAATACAACATACAACCTAAGATAAGTAGTGTATAATATTGTTAGTTCCATAGTTCCATAATAAATATCAATATTAAACCAACGTACTTGTATGAGGCTACATATTCAAATATATACTTAAATATACAATAATCAACATCCCTCCTATGCTAAGGGGTGATGTGCACATACTAAAAAATACAAGTAGGTTCTTATTAACTAGATGATCCAACTGACAGGGTTAGTAATTAAAAATGTTGATTCATAATAATTAAAGTGCAACATTAATAATGAAAAAAAATTGATAAGCTCATGCATAAGAGTACTACATAAATAATTAACCTAATGATTCATAAATTGGAAGTCATCTAACAACAATGCCAAAAGATAAAAATTGTACCTGCTCTATCTGGTGAATAAAATATTAAACTAAAATATCAAATCATAATAAGGATTGAGCTAAAGACAAATAGAGGAAGAGGTTAGCTCTAAAAACCCTATAGAGTTAATCTTCTTCCGAAGATGACGAATCAACTTCATCCCTGGTGTTATCAGGCAGTAAATCCTTTACGTGAAATTGTCCAATTCGTTTGTTAGTCGCATTGTCCTTCAATTCATAAACTAACGGAGATATTACCTTCACGACCGTACAAGGAATATATTTCTGGCAAAATTTTGCCGAAATAGCATCACCCTTATTGGACTTCACAAAGTTTCGCTTCAACACTCTATCTCCAACGAAGAATCGCAGATCTCTTTTCCTCAAGTTATACTGCTGCTGGTTCCTTAGATAGGAAGTTTTTAACTTCTTGCGAATGTCAGAAAAAATTTGAGGTAGAGTCTGGAGATCATCTAAGCGATGAAGGTTATCGGATATCTGAGGTAGATTTGTGGAAGTGTCTGAAATTGCACCAAAATAGTCACCAGATAAAGCAACATTTCTACCAAAATTGAGATATGCAGGAGAACATTGGGTAACCTTATGGACAGAGGTCCTTATGGCTTGAGCTATGGAATGTATATATTGATCCCAAGCTCTGTGATCTGGGAATGTATAGGACCTTAGGGCTGTGACAATACTGCGATTCACTCTCTCAGTATGATTGGCTTGAGGATGGTAGGCAGCATTATAGAAGGTCTTCTGAACCTTATATTTAGTTAGAAGGTCTTTAAAAGCCTTCGAAACAAACTGAGGACCATTGTCACATGACACAATTTGGGGAACACCAAACAACAAAAAGACTTGTTCCTCTAAATGTTTCAAAATTGCTGGAGTTGTGGCCTGACGAAGAGGACAAACTACAGGAAATTTGGTGAAATAATCCACAACTACCAAGCAGTAAGTATTACCCTTATAACTACGAGGATAGGGTCCAATGAGATCCAACGAGATCATCTGCCAAGGAAAATTAATGTTCCTAAAGGAACCCATGAGTCCAGCTTGTGGTAAATTACTGGGTTTACAAGTCGCACAAACTAAACACTTAGAAATATACTTTTTGATAGACTTGCGCATGCCAGGCCAATAATATAATTCGGCAATACGATGAAAAGTTTTATAAAAACCAAAATGTCCAGCAGTAACTTCATCATGAAACATACGTAATATGTTCTCCCTATTTGGCGTAGGTACAACTATTTTCCAATCTGACATATTGGATAAGGCCTCTATAGGACTTAAGATATGTTTGTACAGTATATTGTTCTCTACCTTAAAATCAGGATAATTTTGTGGGTCTTGAGTAACCCTATCAATCATATTCTGATACCACTCGTCAGGAGTTAAGGTGGACAAATCTAATACATTAAGATCATGAACACGGGAAAGAGCATCAGCAACCACTACCCCGTTGGCCTTTCGATGAACAATCTTATAGGAATAGGCAGCCAGTTTGCATATCCATCGGGAAAGTCTCTGAGATGGGTTTTTCATACTATGAAGCCATACCAAGGAACTGTGGTCCGTAATTATGGTGAAATTACGGCCCTCTAAATAATAACGAAATGCTTCCAACCCATGTATGATAGCTAAGAGTTCTTTCTCAGTGGTGGAATAGTTTTTCTGGGCCTTATTCAATTTCTTACTCGTGTAAGCTATGGGATGTTCCGAGCCATCTTTCAACTGGAACAATACGCCACCAGAAGCAGTATTAGAGCAATCAGTCATCAAATAAAAATGCTCATTAAAATTAGGTGACATCATGACTGGTGCGCTAGTTAAAGCCTCTTTAACGCGCCTAAAAGCTTCATCAGCCTCAGGAGTCCAGGTAATGGTCTGCCCCTTTTTCCTGTTCTTCAAAAGATCCGTAAGAGGTGATAACAAGGTAGAGTACGAAGGTACAAACCGGCGGTAATATCCACACATTCCCAATATCCTACGGACTTGGGTGGTGGTCTTAGGTATAGGAAAATTCTTAATAGCAACTATTTTCTCAGGATCAGTCCTTAGACCCTGATTATCAACAACATAACCCAAAAACTTAAGACTAGGGCGACAAAACTGACACTTATCCAGATTAATTGTTAGATTAGCTTCCTTAAGACGTAAAAACAATTTATCTAAAATTTCCATATGAAGGGAAAAATCGGGAGTGACTACTAAAATATCGTCCAAATAATAGAAAACATAGGGCTCTAACTGTGGACCAATGACTAAATCCATCAGACGACACATTGTCTGAGGAGCAGAAACAAGACCAAAAGGCATGGTGACAAACTGGAATAATCCTTTACCACTGACAGCGAAAGCAGTATATTTCTTGCTCTCTTCACTCAATGGGATCTGTAAGAAGGCCTTAGACAAATCTATCGAAGAGATGTATTTGGCATTCTGAAGTTTGCTCAAAATCACATCAATTCGGGGAATTGGATAAGCATCCCTGTTAGTGGTGATACTGTTTAGTTTTCGACCATCAAAGCAGATCCTGAAGGATCCATCCTTCTTCTTTGTTAACCAGAGTGGGGAACAATAGGACGACGTTGAATGTTCTATGATATTTAAAGCAAGCATCGAATCTACTTCTTTTTCTAAATCTGCCTGCCAGGCTTGAGGTATGGGATACTGATATAATCTGAAAGGAGTAGGATTTCCCACCTCAATAGTGTGAGATATTAATGAAGTACGGCCTAGTTTGTCATTTGAAGAAATAGTAGTAAACTGAGAGATCATATTCTCCAATTGCCTTTGTTCAGAACTAGATAAACTGGAAAAATCATGTATAGCACTAAGGGTAGACAGATTGAATTCAGATATGGAAAAAGAAAAATCAGAACAACTTAAAGTGCTATTAAAAGCATTGAAAAAGTCCATACCTAAAATTATAGAATTCTGTACAGAAGGAATAACATAAAATGTAATTTGCCTACATAAATTTGCCACTGTGATTTCAATTTGTAGTTTGCCTGTAATAGACTGAACTGTACCATCTGCTGTAGATACTTGCAACGATGAAATCGGCATAATGGGAATATTAGCATTTTTCAATAAATTTAATGAATGTGCTCCTATCAAGGAAATATTAGAGCCACTATCTAATAAAGCTAAACACGATTGTCCTAAAATTTGGATAGGTAAATATGGCCTATTATCATTTTGTTTCCTAACCAATAAAGAATTAATATCTAAATCTAAAATATTTGGTTGGCTACAACCGTTATATGGAACTACTTCACTATCAAAAACATTATACTTAACACTACTCATTAAAGAAGAATTTGTGGGTTTGTAATCATGTGAATCCCGCGAATTCAACGGATCCTGACTCAAAGTTAATTTCTGGACTGATTTTGATTTGTGGTGTGTGCTTGTTTCTTGAATGATACTCTCTTCCCTTTCCGACTGGAAGATGGGTTTGAGTTGCTGGGTGTGCTTGGGCCAGCGGTCTCTTTTCTGATGGGGTTTGATTCCCTGATTGGGTGTTGGACGGAAAAACGCTCAGGGGACGGACCTCCGACATTTCGTTTCCCGAACACTTAAAACAATTTCTTTTGAGAGTATTTTCCCTACCGCAACCGTGGCAGAAAATACGAGTTTGTGGGATACCACAATCATTGAACTTATGATTAGACTGGTGACAATTCCAGCAAACAACAGAACTAAAAACAGAAACATTAGGTTCATGGCCCTTATTTTGCCAAGAACGTTGTCTATAGGAAGTTGGCTGAGAAGAGGAATTAGAAGAGGGTCGAGATGAAGATGAAGGCTGAGAAGACCAGGATAACGTTTCCTCCAAACGTTTGCACTTTACAGTGAGATCATCAATACTCTGGATGTCCATAAGAGCTAACTGTTGATGGTAAAAAGGCAATAAACATTTTAAAATGATTTTTATTTTGGACAAATCAGATAAAGGAGTATCTAAACGGCTACACATGCCTAATATAGTATTAATGAACATAGTGACAGACTCTCCTGGTTTCTGCTTACGGTTTTTGATTTCATCCAAGAGATCATCCTGGTATGAGTAAGGAAGAAAATCTGACCTCAACTTGCGAACGAGATCAGACCAGCAAGACAAATTACCCCTATTATTCATGAACCAGGTGAAAGCAGGACCGGTAAACAATTCGGCTGAAGCCGCAAACAAATTTTCCTCGGAGACCCCTCTAGATACACGAAGACACTCAACCTTTTCTAAAAATGAAATCACATCCGTGTGCTGTTTTTCACCTGAAAATGAAACACCCCATTTGTGTACTTGAACGGGTTTGGAATATGTGAAACTAGGAACGACACTTACTGGAGCATTAGGAGTAGATGTGGCTATGGGGTTAACCTTAGAATCAAGCTCACCCTCCAATGTAAGGATTTTAAGAGAAACAGACTTTTTAAAAGGTTCCTGCTCTTCCGTAGTACACTGTAACAAGTGTACACGGCCAGAAATATGAGTTAGACGAGATATTAATCGAGCATATTCAGTGTCTTGTACAGTTCCCCTAAACTTCTCTATTTTCTTAGACAAGCTATCCAACGTTTCGGATATTCCTTTCCGTTGGTCCTCAAAAGGGATATGTACAACTGAAAGTTGAGTGAAACTCCTATTGCCTGCTTCTTGCTTCAAAGCACCCCGCAAAAGATTGCGTTTTCTATCGACTGTTGCCGACTCCTCTGTTACTATGTCCCTAATTTTTAACTCATAGTCCAATTCGTCCACCAGAAGATGTTCAACTTTAAAAGCACACATGTTGAAACAAAAATTATTGACAAGCAATCCAAAGGTCAGAAATACGAAATATACTTAAATTTGTACGCAAAATATATAAGTTCGGAGAAAATATTAGCAACACACCAACAAAATCAAAAATGGCCAGCAAAATATATGTATCAAATAAATAAAGTAAATAAGGTATAATCAAGTAAATATAGTACCTAAATATTGGAAAAAAAATTAGTTATTATACTTGTACTAGAAAAAAAAATATGTAAGTATTAACGATTACTGTACTTACAAATACAACATTGGCTGAAAGAGTAAAATAATATAATCTAATATATGTTAGTTACTTATACTTCGTTTCAAATTCAACCCAGAATGTAAGCTGTATAACAAAACTATAAACGAGGTTTCAAAATCTCAACTAATTAATAGATACAGCAGTGACAGTGTACCTGTTTAGTATTAGTAAATAGTTAAAGACAAAATAAATCAGAACATAATGTATAAAAAGATATCAGAAGGGAATAATATAAATAAAAGAAAAAAAAATGAACTAAAAGAACTACTGTCTTAGAACCTATAAAAGGTTGGCACCAAGTTGGGCTGCCGATGTAACAAAATACTACTTTGCAGTAGTATTTGTAGAACTAGAATGCTAAGGTGAAATGAGTGAGTGGGTGAGGAACTGATAATAGAAGTATGGGGAGACAGAGGCAAACTAAATAGAATTGGCTAGCAAGAAATGCAAGAGGACGACTTGACACTCAAGGATGGGTACGGCTCGTTTGCATGCCTGTCGAAGAACAGTAGCTTAAACTAAAGAGGGATGATGACTAGAACCAGAAATATGAATATAAAAAGAGCGGCTTATAAAATAGATAGAATAAATATTAATATAATAAAAATAGAAAAATATAAGAGATAAATAAAATAGACTAAATTGCGGGCGCCAGAAGTAGGGATTGACCGAACTCCCAGGTATCTTACACTGCTGTAAATTATTCCATATATTAAATTATTAAATTCAAAAATGGGAAAAAAAATAATTGATATACAAACAAATAAATATTTATTAAAATATAACTACCTAGATTATTGACAACCTCTGAGTTAGAAAAAATACAACCTATGTAACTCTAAAATGACAATTTGACTTAACTACTTATCTGAATATGAGTATACAACTATAATTACATTAGTACTGGGGTAGCTCTTATATGGAGCGTACCCCCAACTTACACTAAGGTTAAACAACAACCTTCACCAAATAATCGTACGATTGTACTACGTACAGCAACGTTAACTACTACAAGAAATCAATATTAAAATACCTACCTAGGATGAACCATACAAATATATATAACTCAATGAGTTGAATAGGCAACACCTAACTGAACCAACGCAGTCCTGGATGATAAAGATCCTTTTTCTGACTCGTGGTTGTTAATAATGACCAAGTAAAACTAATAGCTATCCTGAAGGGATAGGGATTAGGGATTGAATTTAATTTAATAACAAATGAATTTAAGTTAGCAAACAGATTGGGAATTTAAATTACAAGAAACAAGCTAATAATATTAAAATATATATATAGTTAGATGAAAAATATGGGAAACAAGTCTAATAATATTAATAAAAAATAAATGTAAGGAACTACTGTATGGGAAAAGGTTATTTGGGCCCAAATTATCCTCTTTTACAAAGAGACATACAGGTGTGGGAGCGCTATTGAATTATGTGTATGTTAATTACTTAAATGTTCTGGATATTATAAAAAAATAAGTGTATAAGTGTACTGATATAGGTAGATAACTATTGCACTGTTAAATATAAAAAAGTTCCCGAAACAAACCCGATTGACCTGATATTGTCCCCACAAGTTTTCCTTACTACTTCTCAGTAAAGTCTTACGCATAGAATGGTGCTACGCAGTCAACCGTAACACGGCAATTCTCCAAAATGCAGGATAATGAAGAAAAAAAATTACATGTTCCTCTAGTACTTGTCCCCTAGGTGACTTGGTCGAAAAGCGGTCCTTCTCAGGTGGTAGGAGTAGTTAAAAGATTTTCCCCAGTGGCAGATAAAAATAGAATCCTGGTTTTACTTCCTTGTAATAATGTAGGGAAAAGTCAGAGAAAGAAAAACAAAAATCAGGAAGTTTTTATTTAGAATAAAGAAGAATCAGAAAAAGCTATCTCATTAGAAAGGAAAAAACAATCTTCCACTAGACTGTTTGGTGACCTTGTCATAAGATTGGCATATAAAATGGCCTTGACTCGATAATATGTAGACAAGTAAGTCTAAAATTTAAATGCTGAATATATTTATTTTGGAAATAGCTTCTCATAAAAAATAGTATAGTTATTAAATGATATGGAATAATGCCAAAGTAGTGTAAGAATTTATGAAAATACCAAATATCGGAACAGGATCGGTGGATATGATGTACGGAATTTACTATGTTTCAGAACTTCATGATTATAATATATAAAATTGGAATTGGGTAATATGTGATGTAACATAACCCCACAAATTAAGAGAGATAATTTTTTTAAGATTTATGACAAAATACTTTCCCTCTTAGTGGATATTCCAGACAATGAAATAGTTAAAAGATACCAGCCTGAATTAATAAGCTCACTGCAAGATTTAATAGTAAAATTTTTTTGAAGACGTCAAATAAGACAAAAAGCAAATATGGCGTTATAGTAGCGTATAAAAACAAAAAATTATTTACCAGATAAACCACAAATCACTGCTGCGAACCTCCAACCTCGTTTCTTCAGCCCACTAAACACATACGTAATAAACTTGGATAGTTTCTTTTCAAAATAATACTATGACTTGAAACAAGAATGAAATATTCGCCACTTTTACGTGGATAGGTTATCTGCCACTAGGTACTTATTCGGTTGAAGTCTCCGACCAAAGTGATATCTTATTTTCCGTTCTACGCCCACCATGTCACAATACGGTTCATGGGTTTACCGCCAGGAGTACACAAGGTACAAAACGTACAGGTCTGCTAATCTATAGGTTTGTGATGACGTCAGTGAAAGACGAAATATTTATTAGTAATTGTTTCAAGTAGAATTTAATAACAGAACATTATTAAAATTTAAATCGCATAACAATAAAAATGATTAGAAGTTAACGGAATGTTATACTTGGTATGTTCGGAATGACGATTTGCGTAGAGATCTTAAAATCAAATCTATTCCAAATGAAATTAAGAAAGTCGCCAGGAGACATGAAGAGAGGCTCCATAAGCATCCCAACCATGAATCACTTCAGCTTCTTGTCAACGAACCCCAGATGCGAAGGCTCAAGAGGACTAAACCGTTCGAGCTCGTGTAATGTGTGAAGTTGTGCCGGGCTTAGTTAGTGTTGTGCATTGTATTGTAGCCACAACAAAGACGTGGACATTTCATGTAAAAAAAGCTAGGATGGACCAGGTGACATCTAGTTTACAAACATTTTTAGGTAAATTAGGTTAAAGAAATACGGATTAATCTTGTAGATTAGGTGTATTTATATTGTTTAAATAAAAAAAAATATGCTTATCTAAAATCTATGAAGATTTGGTAGATCTCTATGTCATGCTCCCAGGTTTTAGCTAATATTTGTTACGTTAAATTGCTGGTTAATAGTAGACTGTCCTGGTCTGAATCCGGCCTGGTATTCTCCTATGATTTATTCTGTTAAGTGACTTCTCCGGTTTATGATCCACTTAAACAACTTATAACTCACACAGAGTAAGGATATACCTCTATAGTTTTTGTAGCTAAGTTTGTCCCATGTCCCCCTTCTTGTGGATTGGGCATATAGTTACTTCTTCCCATTCTCCTGGAATTTGTCCTGTGTCCACACGTCTGTTATTAGTTTATGAAAGCTATCTATTAGTGTGTGACGTATGTGTCCTCCAATTTTGAGAATATCAGCTGGTACATTGTCAATCCCTGGGGTTTATTATTCTTCAGTACTTTAATGGCATCTAGTATCTCCTGTTTTGTTGGTGGGTATGTTAATTCATTATTTTGGTTCTGATCTTATGCTATATCGATATCAGGTACCGCATGGGCTGTGTTTGAATGTACTTGCTTTGCGATGATAGCAGGCCTTTAAAATAGTTTTTTCATCCTACTTTTATTGCTGCATCCTCACTGATAATTTGTCCTTCGCTATTTATAGAAAGATTAGTGTGATTATATCCCTTTCTTTAGATTCAGATGCCAATGTATTTTATTCTCTAGGAAGTGAAATAGATATCATCGGTTTCAGCTTCTTCTGTTGATGGTGGTGGAAAACCACAGTATACATGACAGTTGTTTATAGGTAGTGGTATTTACAGTTCGTCAAGCTTTATCAACCATTCTCATGGCTTGCAAAACATCTATAGACATTTTTTGGCTTCCACGTTATCCAACGTGTTCCTGATAACTTCCTTTCAATATAATGACTTAAAATATGTAATGATAACTTAATCCACAGGCTGTAATTTTGATATGGTATTTAAATGATATGATGTGGTATTTAAGCGTTGATTGATAAATATACAGAGTATCTGTATATGTACTCCGTATATTTATCAATCAACTGTTTAAGTGTGTGTGTAAAACACATCCATTAGTTAGTTCCACAAAAAATCAAATTACATTTTTTGGTTACAATAGATACTAGTTTTGAGCAAATTTAGAAATTTAGGTCAACTGCCCAATTATACAAGATTCTAAAGAGTGTCTAGCCTAACATAATGGAGTAGGGTAGATATGTACCGAATTTAACAGTTTTTGTTATTATAGGTATATTAAAACCTTTAATGTGGTAATATGTCATGAATGGAGCTCATATTTTGAAAACAAATAAGTAATGTTTTTTTTTCAGTTACCCTTCTATTGTCGTTCACATATTATAAATTCATTTGGTGTACCTTTTTATCAATTTGTTTTACCTAATCAAATGTAAAATTTAGTGATTTAATTTTTTTTTTAATAAGAAGCATATTAAATCCAATATCAACCATTTTTAAATTTAACAACTAACGGTTAATATTATCACATTTTGATGATTTTCTTGTACCTGATATTCACTGTGAGAAAGAATGATGACTGATGTGGTGGATGCTATGTCTCTTTATCTGACCATGTTTAATTCTAGACCAGTATTACCCTTAAATGAACATTTTTTCCAGAAATTAATGAAACATAATAAGAGGTTGGTTTATCTAGATTGTAGATCTTATCTTTAAAAATATTTGTCCGCAAAATAAGGATATTGCTTTAAGTGGGTAAGTCCTTATTATTAAGAGCTTCTAGCGTTTAGAAAGAAAATTATGTACCTAATGAACGAAAACCAAATTTAAGTTATGTTGACTTTTATTATGATTTTAAGATCACAGATTATATCACCATCAAGATTTGAGATAATGTCAAACACAAAACACAACTGTCATGAAATCGATCATGACAAATTTATTGATATTTCAAGAGTGTTGATTGCTTTGTAGAGGTAATTCTAGTTAAATATCATGAGCAATGACTTCTCCATAGCATTTGACAGAATATTTCATCTTGCTTGGAAAGATAGATCTTTTTGACTTTTACAATCAGATGTGACCTTGTTTGCTAGTTTCTTATTAAGTAAAAATCAACAGACAGGATGTCATATATTAATATATCAGCTATTGGCTACCATTACTATCTAAATATCTTCATTAAAGATATCTTATGTAAAAATTATGACTTTCTTTTCTTAGCATATGACTAAAAATTCTTCAGTGCCATTGTTTATCAAGGTGATCAGACTCTACTACATAATGGTTAAAGAATCTCATTGAGTGTAAATAATAACTTGTTTCTGAATGTAGCTAAGTGTAATCACATAAGCTTTTATAAATAAAATAAAAATGTGAATTTATATCCATAGTAATGCAGTTAAATATTTTGATGTAACTAATCTATGGATTTATTTGCCTTTTATATATTTACCTTTTAATACAAATACAAAAACGATTGTACTTCAGGTATACAAGATGATCGGTGTTGTTTTGTACAAATGTCGAGAGCTTGTTTGAAAGCATGTTAAAGAGTAAATATTTTCTTTGTATCTTTTTTAGAATATGGATTCATGATGTGATACCCTTAATATGAGTTGTTTGATTTTGTCCGTATAAATTTCACATCAGGATTAGAGATAACCATTCATACGATAATGATTAAGAATTGATGAATATAAAATTTTGAAGCAAGTGTGAATCTATGCAGGTTTGGTATTATTGTAGATGTAGATCAACTTTTAGGTGGTCAAACGTCGTCCTGAACTATTTAAGAGAGTTTAGTAAAATGTTCCGTTTATTAACCTGACTTGAATCCAAAATACTAGTTATTATGGATTTGCATATCTACACACATTTAAAGAATATTAAACAGAAAAAGTTCGGAACCAATGTAATACAAAGGATTAGCTATGTTTGTTTGCGTTATTGTATTTTGATAGTTATAAGATTAAATATATATCACTATTTCATCGCAACTAATCCCCAACATTTTCTATTTCTTCATCAGATGAACTTTCCTCATCTACGTTTATTACTAAAGGTTGTACTTTAATTGATAAGACAACCTTTTCCTTTTTATAGCTTTCCATAATTACATTATGGGTATGGCGAACATAACTTTTCCACTGGTCCCTAGTTACATTATTTAAAGCTGTTTCCCAAACTTCTACAACATTTTTATTTGCCAATATATGCTGATCATAAAACCGTTTCGTTTGACTCCATACCATTTCAATGGCATTAAAGTGACAGTGGTAGGGAGGCAAACAAAGTACTTCATGACCAGCTTTGTTAATTAGCTAATCAACAGCATAATGTTTTGGCGGTCTGGGAAGAGCTTTAATAATGTCTAATAAAGTTGTTTTAAAGCTATTCAGTGGAAATAAGATGCCTTTACTTCTCAGCCATTCTACCAATTCATCTTTTTTCCAGGATTGCGTTGGCTATTTATTTATTTGCCTACTATGGTAACTGGCATTATCTAAGACGATCATTGATGGCTCTTGCAATCGTGGTAAAAGATCCTTCTCCAACCAACTCTCAAAAATATCAGCATCCATTTCTCCACGATAGTCTCCTTTTTTGGAGCCCGATTTAAAAATTAAGCTTGATCCGTCTATAAATCCATTCTCTGAGCCTGCATGTAAAATTATGTACCTACAACACAAATATATTTCGATCTAATAAAAACAATTTATTTAAATACAATGGAAATACGTTCTCTGCAAAAAAAGGTTATAAGTTAACTATAAAGACCTGAAACAGAAAAAAATACACTTAAGTCAGTTAAGGCAATTAATAATTTTTTTTATTTATTTATTTATTTATTTATACGGGCAAGCCCAATTCGGTAATACATTAATAAGATATTGATAATTACAGTGTTGAATATATAAGAATAAAATGAGAGAGTACAAAACATTTAAAAAGACATGACAAAGTAAAATAATTACAAAACATTAATTACTAACAAATAACAAGGTTATGACATTGCTAAATATTTAATTTGGTTAAATGGTTCTTAAAAACATCAACAGAGTTACCAAAAAGTAAAAGGTCACCTAGGGAGTTAGCAAGTCTTAGTGTTCTAGGAACAAAAGTAAAATATGAGTAATTATATCTATGAAAAGAAATATGAAAGGTTTGAATTTGTCTTGTTGATCGTGGTGGAACAAACAACAATATTTTAGCAAGGAGTTCAGGGCAGTAATATATGCCATTGATAATATTAAACAATACTGTAAGATCTTTACGCTTCCTACGGAAATCCAGAGAAGAGATATTCAAAAATCGTTCCATATCTGTATAATTATAATTGATGTGTTTTTTGAACCCAATATATCTAAGAAAATTATGTTGAACACTATCAAGTTTGTTCTTGAGGTGTAAATAATGTGGGGACCAAACTGGAGAACAGTAGTCAAGGTGCGTCCTGACTAAAGAACAATAGAGCATTTTAATAGCGAACACGTTCGTGAAATCACGAGTTGTCCTTTTAACAAAGCCAAGCATTTTCATGGATCTTTGAGTAATATTGTTGATGTGATGGTTAAAGCTCAGAGAGGAATCAAGAACAACACCTAAATCTTTAATTGAGTCTACCGTATCCAATAATTGATCATTTATGGTATAATTAAATACTGATAAATGATGATTCCGACAAAACCGGATAATGTTGACATTCAAATCCATCCCATTATCAAGACACCAGTTGGCTAAATTATCTAAATCTGATTGCAATGATATTGCATCATCTTGATTATTAATGATTTGATAACATTTAAGATCATCAGCGAATAAGAGAGCAGAAGTGTTAGAGAAGCAGTTTTATAAGTATATTTATCAAGTTACCTCATTCCATCACCAGTTCTTTTTCTTATTCCTTCATTTGTCCCATCCTGGCAAGACCTCCTAACTGATCCAGAAGCAAATATCCACGTTTCGTCCAAAAAAATTAAGGGCATTTTGTTTGCACCTTTTGGTCATTTTCATGGTACATTCTTAAAAAATTATGTCTCATCTCAACCACGTGAGGAGCTTCCATAAAATGTTTTTGTGGATTGTCTCGTTTATAGCTGAATCCTATTTCTTTCAGGATATGAAAAAGGCTAGTTTTTCCTCCCTCATAAATAAATTTTTCTCTTAAAACTCTCAGAAGACTAGATATTGTAAGAGGCAACTCTAAAATAATAATTAATTTTTAGGTAGGTTTACAGTAGGTACAGGGTTATTCACTATATTTTGACCCCCCTGTAAACTGCTTTATCTACAGAATTACAAAAAAATTATGATTTTTTCACATATATATCATACTAGTGAAGTCATCCATCTGGGCGTCATTACTTAATCGACTATTTCTTAAATGAGAATAGGGGTCGCGTGCTAGCTTTTAAATGGCATTGTAAATCTGCAAAGAAAAATTAACGATAACGTTTCAATCAAAGAAAGTGGGGATGTTTGGTTCGGCTCAAACCTCCCGCACGCTGCTGACCCATACCTTCCTCTCATTAATATTTACAAATGTACACATGCCTGATTTAGACAATATATTTTAGGTTATAATTTATCATCAACATTTGTCATTTAAATATCAGTTTATGTACAGAAAAAAATACGAGCGCGTCAGACTACATGCAAGCTTAAAATATGGAACCATATAAATTACTATTTTTAATAAAACTTACCTAAAAATTAATTTATTTCTGCGCGAAACTAAACGAGCAAGCCAACAAACATGAGGCACTGTTTACAATGACACATACATCTTCCGCAACCAGTAATACATCTACGAGTGGAAAACGTCTATCACAGATTTAAATAAATAGACTGACCCAAACCTCCCTACCTTCCCCTACGGTTCTAATTTACGCAAAAAGTGAAAATGTATGTCAAGAATACGAAAATGTAAAGTATGCTAAGAATTCTAAAATATTATAAAAGTAAAATGTCTTCGACATAATAACACTTTCGGCGTCTTTGGTGTGGCTGGCTACTGCCACGGTTTCAGGGTGGGTCGGTGGGTTATTTCATGCAAGGGGCTACTTATTTCACCCCCGGCCTATCGTACCCTCGTCCATTTTCAGTGTATGGACGGCTTCGCAGGTCATCTGTTTCGGCTCAGCCCTCTAGGGCTAAGGCAACGGTAAAGTGCACCAGGCCTTGATAAAGGCCAGTGCGGAGGGGTGTATTGAGTTCTGACAAGAACTTTCTGAACTTTCATATAATCTGAAATCTTTGCTTGAATTATAAATTTGCTTTCCTGGATTGCAAATTAAAATTTTTAATTGTTCCAGAGGAATACAGTTACCCTTAAAACTGTCTTCTAGTTCTACATGACATATCATTTTTTTTTTGTACGCAGATTGAAATTACCGAAATGAAGGATTATTATTATGGCCTCCATGTGATCTAATATTCCCAAAGAACAATTCAATATGATCTTGACTTATCTTATGTGTAGGAAAAATACATGTTTTCATAAACTGTCTGTAAGCTGGCAATACATATTTTGAACCCTAAAAATCCTGTATGCTTATCTGTATCACACAGTAGTACACCATTTTTAGTAGTTTTTAAACCCCTTAAATAAACATCTGTTCTGTTTAAAAAAAATTAATGTCTAGGTAATTTTTTTCAAACATAGGTTTTTTGAAACCATATTGCAGCAAATTTCTCGAGTTTAAAATATCCAACAAGGTATTCATTGTAAGAATAAATTCCACAGTTGCACTTACACCAACAAATTGCTTTAAATTTATTTGTTCGCAAAATTGCAAAGCATTTTCTACACTTTCACTAAATACTTGTGTAGCTGGTTTTACTTTCATTTTTAGATGTTGGCTACGTAGTTTATTAGCCAGGTGAAATGATTTATTTTCCTGCAAGGTATTTAGTTCTATTAAATACCCCCAAGAAATTATTTTATCTTTATCATTTACCATAGAACCATGTTTACCTAGTGTATTTCTTACTTGCATATTGCAAGGGTCTAGAAAAAGCTACATTTTCATCTGTGCTTGGATTTTTAAAATGAGTTTTTAAATTGTTATGTTGGAGAATACATCCTAAACTCCTTGCCATTGCTAAATTAGCAGGAGCGCCATCGCAATACTTCATGGAATTTGTTTGGACATTGAATAATTACAGCTGTTTTTTGCTCCCCTGTCATCCCATTGATTAAAAAATAACTGATTGGAATTTTCCAGTTGCCATTAATGCAATTTAACAACAAAACAAAAGCATTCGTCGCTAGATCATTTTCTTTTGCCCCGGTGCCCATATCTACGTAACCATAACATCTGCCCTTTGATGGTACCCATGCTTCGTGCTTGCGGATACTCATCTCATCCATTATAAGTCCTACCAATACTTGGTCTTTTTCTCCAGCACATTTTATGCGTATGGCCTGAAATGTTTCTACTGTGAAGCCTGATTCCCCATCAATCGTTTGGTACCACCTACTTAAAGTTCGTGTATAAGATAGACTTGTGTTAAAAGTAGTCCGAACGTATTGGTATGCAGCAGGAGAGTAAAAATGCAATGTTAAAACAAATTTTCTTAACTCCTCGGAATATTTCTGGGATTGTGCTATCCCATTTGCTTTTTAATATTGCCTTAAAAATAATTCTTTGGGTCCACCAATTTTGGAAATTACATCAAAATGCTCCTCTGCTATAAATCTTTTTTTCTAAATCAGTGATGATATCTGTTAAATTTGCGATACGTTTTTCACGACGGTAGAGTTTTCTTCTCACTGTAACTAGTTTTTTTTCTTTCTCTACTGACACGTAAAGTATGTGCTAGTTTTGCACACAGTTTTCTCTTTCTTGGTGACACTACTTCATTTGGACCATAAAAGGACGCTGTTGAATTATTATGAACAATCAACTGACAATTTGGGCGAAGTTCTGATTCTAACTGGATATTTTCATCTGCAGAAGTACCAGGCTGTGGATTCAATGAGGAGTTTTCTACCACTTGTTTCTGATTCATGTTCTAAAAATAACATCAAATATTAAATCGTATGTATCTATATTTTAATTTACAATATCAACTAATAGCCCGATTAAAAACACTACTACCCCCAAAAAATAGATCACGGATGAAAATTTGGGAATAGGCAGATGAAAGTGTCTAGTATTAACTAAAAACAAGTTTACAGTTCTGAAGTACCCCCGTTTTGCAAAATTGTTGACTTTTAATATATTGGGCAACATTTTGTAACATAATGAAAAAAAAATATCGCCAACTGCCACTAAATTCATTCATTATTGTACTCATTTGCGGCAGTAAAGTAACACTTTATTGTACTGATTGAAGAACTTTACCTGTCGCAAATATTAATCACGTTAACCAAGAATAGAGAATTGAATTACCTTTCAAATGAGCTATCACACAACCCCTACTCTCATTTAAAAAATCATCGATGACGTCACCACGCCCAGATGGTGACGTCACTAGTATGATATATATGCCAAAACGTCGTAATTTAAAAATAAAAATTGACCTGTTTCGGGATTTTTTTTCAAAATCGCCCATTCATGAAAAAATGAATTTATCCCAACCTTTACGTGCTCACTGTATACAGCAAGATATTAAATCACATTAAACTCTAATACAATAAACAATTGAAATATAAATTAGGTTTTTAGTTTTCGTATATTATCAGGAAAAGGAAATTCAAAATGGCAATTATAATTATGATATAAATGGCGAATTAAAATGATGAAGTATCTCATTGATTTATAAATAGAACTGTTTTTGTCAGGGTACTCCCGACTCTTATGATTGTGAATAGTCCAGAGAAATAAGATTTTTCTCGTGACACATCCCCCTCCAGGCCGAAACCAAATTTTTTGAGTAGTATGGACATCTATATTAATAACCTATATGTTTCCTGCAGCCGATTTTGATGATATACATAGCTATAAACAAATGAAGATCAAAAAACGCTAAATTTTCGCTTTTTTCGTCTATTACTAAAAAGTGAAGCATTTTAAACAAATTTGAGAGTAAGAAACTGATAAATCATATTATAAAAAACTTCAACACGGCGTTCGCTGCATATGTCTATCCTTATTTGTTGCTTAGAAAATTGCAAAATAAGTCATAAATTTTAAGATTATATAAATGTTCATAACTTATGTAAAAATTAAGTTAGAACTTTCTTATTACAAGGAATGCTGAGACTTCTGGTACTTAAATTATATTCTAAATTTCAAAGCGATTGGTCAAATTGTTTAAAAGTTATTTAATTTGTTTATCCCAAATTAATTTTTTTTGCAACACTATAAGTCCGAAAACGATGAGGTTACAGTAATACTTCGGAGAGTTTATGAAAGAAGAAGATTTATGCTATTAACTTAATTTAAAAAAAAAATGACAAAAAATAATTATAAATAGGGTAAAATTATTTTGCAAGAACATGTCGATTTTTTGCTTATAAACAATTAGAATAACTTTTTAACCGTTACCCGTAGACAAATTATTTTTCCATATTTAGAAAGACTAAATTTTTATACACATTTAGTAAGAAAAACAATTGTCCTACGACAATTAGGAACAAAGTTAGCCCCCTTCTTTTTTTAATTCACGGCAGCTTTGTTTATAACAATTAAGAAATAAAATTAGCCGCATTTGAAAGAACATACTTCAAAGTTTTAACGTACCAAGTATATAAAAGATTTCCTTTCAAGGAAATCGTCCACAAAGCTTAAAAATGTGGCCCTTAAAATCGGCCGGCGTTGAAACTTGGGATAGCGATGAGAGGGGGGGAAGGAGCTGTTCACTGTATCTCTGGTTCTCGATTATTTATTTCGTTGTTTCTTTTTTTAATTTGTATGTACTTTTTACGTAAATTACGAATATGCGTTACTTACATAAACTAATTGTTATATACACCATCAAATTTATTTAAACAATTTTTTTTTTAAATTTTTTTAATAATATTTTATGTAACTTTTATTGTAAAACGTACATATTAGTTATACAGGGCGTAACAAAAATACAGGTCATAAATTAAATCACATATTCTGGGACCAAAAATAGATCGATTGGTCCTAACTTACCTTAATACAAATGTGCACATAAAAAAAGTTATAGCCCTTTGAAGTTACAAAATGAAAATCGATTTTTTCCAATATATCGAAAACTATTAGAGATTTTTTATTGAAAATGGACAAGTATCATTCTTATGACAGGAACATCTTAAAGAAAAATTATAGTGAAATTTTTGCATCCCATAAAAATTTTATGGGGGTTTTGTTCCCTTAAACCCCCCAAACTTTTGTGTACAACAAAATTATATTATTATTTTGGTACCATTAGTTAAACTCACTGTTTTTAAAACTTTTTTGCCTCTTAGTATTTTTTCGATAAGGCAGTTTTGATCGAGTTGCGGCTTCTTTTTTAATATGTTTACATAAAATTTTTATGGGGGTTTGTTCCTTTACACCCCCCAAATGTTTGGGTACGTTCCAATTGAACTATTACTGCAGTACCATTAGTTACACACAATGTTTTTAAAACTTTTTTATCTCTAAGTATTTTTCCGATAAGGCACCTTTTATCAAGATGTGGCTTCTTTTTTAATATGGTTCAAAATATGCCTAAAAATGTAAATTATAAATAATACATTTTAACTATATTATACAAATATGTGGTGGATTTGACGAATATTTAAAATATCTCGATAAAAACTGACTTTTCGAAAAAGTACTAAGAGGCAAAAAAGTTTTAAAAACATTGTGTTTAACTAATAGTACCAAATTAATAATTTAATTGGAACGAACGCAAAAGTTGGGGGGGGGGGGGAGGGTTAAAGGAACAAAACCCCCATAAAATTTTTATGGGGTGTAAAAATTTTACTATAATTTTTTTGTAAGATGCTCCTGCCATAAAAATAACACATGTCTATTTTCAATAAAAAATCTCTTCTATATATTGGACAAAATCGATTTTCATTTTGTAAATTCAAAGAGCGGAGAACCGGCAACGGTGTAGAGCCAAGAGAAGGTTATTGAAATACCACCTACTATTTTACCGAATTTTGGATGTAGTAGTGGAAATTAAATAACAGTTTCCAATATAAAGTCAATATAAAAGTGCATACTGACGATACAACTGAAAAAATAAACAAAAATTACTAATTAAGTGTGAATTAAGAGTGTATAAACAAACACAAAAAACGGACATAGGAAAGTGAACGAGTTTCAACAGCCAGCTGGTAGACGGGTCACGCTCCACGTCACGGCGACGTTGCCAGACTGTAGTAAAAGTCGCGGAAAAAGGGAAAACTCTAAAAATTAAAATACTTAGCGAAGAAAAATAAAATAAACTACTTAGTTTGAGGACTCAAAGAGGAACCTAGCTTTTGAAGAGTCGATCTGGGCGAAGTTCCTATCGTTGAGATACCAACTAAGATACCGTGAAATAAACAAGAACATGGCGGAAGGTGATAATAAAATAATACAAAGCGAAACAAACAAGAACATGGAGGACAGCGACGACTGTTCGGACGACAGCAAAAGGAAAAGAGATCCGGATGATGCGACTCAAAGATCAAAAAATAGAAAACTCTCACAAATACCATCTAAAACAAATAGTAAAGAACAAAAACTAGATCTATTAATAGAGATGGTGTCGGAGCTCAAAAAGCAGAGTGACAAAACCAGTGAAGATATAAAAATGATAAGAGAAGAAAATAAGATATTGAGACAAGAAAATCAAAAACTAAAAGAAGAAAATAAAGATATAAAAGAGAAGCTAGAGGAAACAAATGATAGAATTGAATGGCCAGAGAGAGAGAAAAGGAAAAATAATATAGTGATGTCAGGAATTGAAATTGAGACAGAAAATAAAACAGAACTTAAACAATTCGTGGAGAACATAATAAAAAACACTCTACAGATAAATATTAATGTAAAAACAGCTCATAAAATAGGAAGAAAAGTATGCTTAATTGAAATAAATAATGAAGACGAAAAAGAACAAATCATGAAAAACAAATACAAATTAAAAGAACTGCAGCAGAAAAAGGTATACATAAATCATGACATGACAACCAAGAAGCGTGAGAAGAACAAGCAAATAAGAAAAATGGCAAAAGAAGAAGAATTAAAAGGAAATAAGGTGAAAATTGGATACAATAAAATAACTATAAATGGCGAGATATGGAAATGGAATAAGACTATGAAAAAACTAGAAGTAATAAATCCAAAAAACGAATAGCAGAAATTGAAAGCGACATGAAAACAAACACAACGAACCTGGCAAATAAAATGGACACGAATAAAAATATATATGAAGCTACAAATATAGCGAGGAACAAAAATGGTGAGATATATAAAAATACGGAACATAAGGAAAATGAAAAGGAAATCATAAAAATGGCTACATGGAACGTGCGAGGTATTAACGGTAAAGAAGAGGAAATAATTAAAGAGATGAAACTACAAAATATAGACTACTTGGGAGTAACTGAAATAAAAAAGAAAGGTAGAGGAATAGTAGATCTAAATGATGATTACCGCTTATATTGGTCAGGAGTTGACTTAAAAGAATGGGGCGCGGGAGGTGTAGGCCTAATAGTAAAAACAGAAAAGACAAATAACATAATAGGTGAAAGATATATAAACGAAAGATTATTGGTAGTGGAAGTAAAACTAGATAATACAAATATAACCAGCATAATCGTAGCATATGGGCCAAATGATAATGCCAAAAAAGAGGAAAAAGATCAATTCTTTGAAATATTACAGGCAGAGATGGACAACGAAGGAGAAAACATTATATTAATGGGAGACCTAAATGGTAGGGTGGGAAGAGACAATAAAGGGATTGAACGATACTTAGGGCAACATGGAGAAGAAATGAAAAATGATAACGGAAACAGAATCATAGATCTATGTATAGCAAATGATATGGTTATAACGAATTCAAAATTTATGCACAAAGACATACACAAATATACTAGAGAAATCTCATAGAGAAAAGAAAAATCCATAATAGACTATTTCCTAATAAAAAGAAAAGACCTAAAGATGATAAAAGACGTAAAGGTAAAAAGAGAGGCTGAAATAAGCAGTGACCATTACTTGCTTATAATGGAACTAAGGGTGTACACATATAACACAACAGAAAAAAGAAAGAAGATAACTAAAGAAAAAATAAAAAGCTACAAATTAAGAGAAATAGATAGTAAAGAAGAATACCAGAAGAAGTTAACCAAACAGTTCGAGACTATAAAGGCAATTAACACAGGAATAGAAAATAAATGGAAGCAATTTAAGGAAATCATATTGAAAACAGCAAAAGAAGTATGCGGAACAACTAAAATCACAAACATATATTCGAAGAAAAGTAAATGGTGGACAGCGGAAATACAACGTGAAGTGAAAGAAAAGAAAAAAGTATGGAAAATGTATCTAAAAACCAAATCGGAGGACGATTTCGAAAAATATAAAATGGCCAGAAACGACATTAAACAAGAAATTAAAACGGCAAAAAAGAAGTCTTGGGAAAATTTTGGACACAAAATGAATGAAAACTATTTTAATAACCAAAAATTGTTCTATGGTACATTGAAACAGCTAAGACAAAAGAAAACACATAGATTAAGAAACATAAGAGATAAAGAAGGAAATATATTAACTACAGAAAGAGAAATAATGCAAAGATGGAAGCAGTACTTTGAAGAACTAACAGAATGGAAACAATATCAACATGAAAGAGAGGAAGACATGATCGAAAATACAGAGGAAATGCAGCAAATAACAAAAGAGGAAATTGCAAAAGCCATTGACAAATTAAAATTGGGAAAATCTCCAGGCCAAGATGAAATCACAGCTGAAATGTTAAAGTACATGAGTGAAAATTCAAAAGAAAAATTCCGAGAACTACTAAATGAAATAATCACAGCAAAGGAAATACCATCTGATTGGAAAACAGATATAATAGTACCACTGTTTAAGAAAGGAGACGCAAGAAATTGCGAAAATTATAGGGGTATTACATTGACAAGCGTTCCTGCCAAAATATTCAATAGAATAATTGAAAAAAGGCTAAGGGAAAAACTAGAAGAATCCCTGCATGGCTTCAGAAAAGGAAGGAGTACCCAAGATCTGATATTCATATTGAGACAAATAGGAGAAAAACTATTGATGAAAGGCAAAGAGATACACATATGCTTTATTGATCTGACAAAAGCTTTTGATAGAATAAGAAGGGAAGATATATGGAAATGTTTAAAGAAAAATGGAATAGAAAAGGATATGATAGAAATAATTAAAGCCTTATATAAAAATAATAAAATAAAAATAAGGACTCACAATCAAGAATCTGATAAATTCCAGGCAAAGATAGGACTAAAACAAGGCTGTGTACTAAGTCCATTACTTTTCTCAATGGTACTAGATGACGCAATAAAGCAATGCAAGGAGAAATCTAAAGACATGATATTGGGAAAATGGAAAATGAACAATGTACAAATACAAGAATTACTATTTGCAGATGATATGGTATTGTTAGCTGACACGGAAGAGAAACTGCAACAAATAATAAACACTTATATAAAAGAACTAAGAAAAATGAACATGGAAATAAACACAGATAAAAGTAAAACAATGGTTATGGCAACTACAAAAAAAGTGATAAAAATTAAGGTAGAAGGACAAGTTTTGGAACAAGTAAACAGCTACAACTACTTAGGTACAATTATTGAAGAAGATGGTAAAATAGACAAAGAAATAAACAATAAAATAGGAAAAGCAGGGACAATTTATAATACATTAAGAAATACGTTCTTTGGAAAGAAAGAGGTACGCAAAGAAGTCAAAACACAAGTGTACCAAAAAGTGGTTCGACCATCAATTGTCTATGGGAGTGAGTCGTGGACGCTAACAAAGAACAACAAAAGAAAAATCAAAGCTACAGAGATGAGATTCTTGAGAAAAATAGAAGGGGTCACACGAAGAGACAAAATAAGAAACGACACAATAACTCAAGCTCTAAAGATAAAACCCATAGAGACAATTATAGGGGAACGACAGTTAGGATGGTTGGGCCACATCCACAGACTAAACGACACAAGAATAACGAAAAAAGTATATGAAGTCAGAGTACAAGGGAAAAATAAAGTAGGTCGCCCAAGAATGAGATGGGAAGAACAAGTTAGACAAGAAGCAGAGAATAGAGGACTGCAATGGAGTATGGTAAAACAATGGACCATGATAGTGTGACGTCAAAACGTCAAAATTTTTCCAAACACGTTGTCTCTAGGGTATACGCTACCGTGTACGCAAATAAAAAAGTTAGGTAGAATTAAACGTCATAACAAATATTTTTCTATCAAACAAACACTAAACATATCAAAATAGCGTGTATCAAAACATACAGTCACTGCCCACGCTAAATAGTCACTAGCTTGATGAAGTTTAACTTTTTTATTTGCGTACATTTTAGCGTGTACCTAGACACAACGTGTTTGGAAAACTTTTTTTGACGTTTTGACGTCACGACTATCACGGTCTATTGGCTCAAAATAGAACAGCATGGAAAAGAAGTATCAAAGAAGCACCACAAGATTAAAACATATGGACAGAAAAATGGGTCAAATAAGTAATTTATATTTATTAAAATTGTATTGTTAAAATAAAAGTTTTGTATAATTATTAAAATGTATTGAATTGTAGATGTTGAACTAGTTGTAAACAACCCAACACCGAAAGGTACGAATGGGCTTAACTGATTAAATAAAATAAATAAATAAATAAATAAAATTCAAAGGGCTGTAACTTTTTTATGTGCATATTTATACTAAGGTAAGTTAGGTTCAATCGAACTATTTTTGGTCCCAGAATATGCGATTAAATTTATGACCTGTATTTTTGTTACACCCTGTAATTATTATATTACTAATCCTATTCAATTATTCCTAAATCTAAAATTGGCCTATAATATTAAATTGAAAATAAAAAATCTCAAATAAACTAGGATTTATTTCTTGATAAACATGCTACTAGATAAACGAAAAATGAAATGTAACAAAATTAGAGAGAGGATAAAAAGAACAAAATTATTTTCAGAAATTTTCTACAATATTCTAATAATTGTATCTTACAACATTAAAAGTTATAATTTTAAGATTGCAACAAAACAAAAATTAAGATATTTCATACATTTTGGTATGATAGCAAGACTATTAAAATAAAAGTAAAGGAGGTTTATCTAGGAATACTTGTATTTTTATGAAAAACGTAACAATTATCAGTTACCCATTTATTATAAGTTTTTGTAAAGTCAAGTGCATATGATCCACTCCTATAATTGCCAACAAAGTCATCCTAAAAATATCGTAAAAGAATTTCCAAAAATTGTTTACACAATTTACATAGTTAATTAAATAACCACTTTATTAACAAAAAACATATCCGTAACGTACGCAAAGAGTACATACAGATTAAAAAAAGAAACTCCAAAATAGATAATAGAGAAAGATTGAGGTTTTGATAATCGAAGTCCATAAACTATTTATATCTCTGTACTAACAAGTACTCGGTGCAACCAGTTTTGGAAGAGCAGATAGTTTATTTTAATAAAATATCTGATATAAAGAAGATCTGTTGATCGGATCGGCACTAACGGTTCTTAGATTAATTTCCAACCCCAATCAATTACGTTTATCTCTTTTTTGGTGGTTCTGTAACTTAAGTTTTTCATTCATCTAATAGCATGTTTACTAAAAAAATAAAACCTAGTTTATTTGAGATTTTCTGATTTCCATAGACCAATACTATTTTTAGAAACCATCGAATGGGATAATTTGTTTTTTCATACTTTAAATTATTACTAAATTTAATAAAAAAACTATGTATTATTATATTATTCATAAATATGTATGTTTTGTGATTAAAATTACTTCAAATTTTATTAAAAAAAATTGAAAAAAAAATTGTTTAAACAAATTTGATGGTGTATGTAACAATTAATTTATTTAAATAATGCATACTCGTACTGTACGCAAAAAGTACATATGGGCCATTCCACGAACATACGCCTGTTTTGGATTACTTCGACAACGAATATTTTACTGTGCAACATAAGAAGTACGAAAGTAAATGGCGATAATAATTATTCCATTAAACAACAATGTAATTTGCAATTTACTTTCGTTCTTCTTATTTTGCACAGTAAAATATTCATTGTCGAAGTAAACCAAAACAGGCGTATGTTCGTGGAATAGGGTATACAAATTAAAAAAAGAAACGTAGAAATTCGTAGGCGAAAACAAGAGATACAGCTAACATTTCCTTCCCCCTTCTCATCGATCCCCAAGTTTCGAGGCCGGCCGATTTTAAGGGTCACATTTTGAAGCTTTGTGGACGATTTGTTTAAAAGTATATATTTTTTATATTTGGTACATTAAAACTCTGAAGTATGTTCTTTCCAATGTGACTGATTTGATTTCGTAATTGTTATAAAGAAAGCTGCTGTGAATTAAAACATGGGGGGCGGCAACTTCGTCCCTAATTGTCCTAGGACAATTTTTTCTTTTTTTAAATTTGTATAAAAATTCTGTCTTTCTAAATGTGAAAAACTAATTTTTCTACGGGTAATGGTTAAAACGTTATTCTAATTGTTTATAAGCAAAAAATCGACATGTTCTTGCAAAATAATTTTGCGATACTTAGAATTATGTTTTGTCATTCGTTTTTAATTAAGTTATTAGTATAAATCTTCTTCTTTCATAAACTATCCAAAGTATTACTGTAACTTCATCATTTTCTGACTTATAGTGTTACAAAAAAAATTAATTTGGGATAAACAAATTAAATAACTTTTAAACTAGTTGACCAATTGTTATGAAATTTAGTATGTAATTTAAGCACAGAAGTCCCAGCATTCCGTGTAATAAGAAGATTCTAAGTTAATTTTTACATAAGTTATGAGTATTTATAGAAACTCAAAATTTATGAATTATTTTGCAATTTTCTAAGCAACCAATAAGGATAGACATATTCAGCGGGAGCCACATTGAAGTTTTTTATATGGTTTATGAGTTTCTTACTTCCAAATTTGTTGAAAATGCTTAGCCATTTGGCAATAAACGAAAAAAGCTAAAATTTAGCGTTTTTTGACCTTCAATTGTTTATAACTATGTATATCATCAAAATCGGCTGCAGGAAACATATAGGTGATTATTATAGATGTCCACACTACTGAAAAAATTTGGTTTCGGCCTGGAGGGGGTTGTGTCACCAACAGGCTATTTTTTTTCCTTATTTCTCTGAACTAGAAATCAAGTTTGTTAATTGTATCTTTATCATACAAATGATCACCAAATAAATTATTATATGACATATTACGTGGAATACTTTTCAACGAATTTAATATTAGTATATTGATTCATTTTTAATTTTTTTATTAAAAATTTTTGAGTTTTGTCTAAATTCTGAACTGGTTTTACGAAATTTTTCAGATTTCAGTGACTAAAACTGATGAGTTTGTTATATTGTTTTTTCGTTGCAATGTTGAAAGGGATTGCTTATTTTCAATCAGACAAAGACACTTGAATATGTTAACATTTTTTAAAGCATTTTTATACATATCCTGCTATACAGTGAGCACGTAAAGGTTGGAATAAATTCATTTTCTCGAGAATGGACGACTTTGTAAAAAATTCCCGAAACAGGTCAATTTTTATTTCTAAATTAAGACTTTTTGGCATAAACGTCATACTAGTGACGTCACCCATCTGGGCGTGATACGTCATCGATGATTTTTTTAAATGAGAATAGGGGTGAGTGATAGCTCATTTGAAAGGTAATTCAATTCTCTATTCAGTAATATAAACATTAACATAATTATTTATACAGTGTGTTCAAAAAATTTTTTTTGAATTAAATTTATTGACATAAAAAGAAGAATGTGTGTAATTTATTTATTTCAAAATACATTTTACTGCTATCAGAAAACAGGAAAAAATGTTTATTTGATAAATAAATATTGCCTTTTACTTAAATTCAATATTAAAGCAGCCATCCACTTGCCTCTTGACAGTTTGAACATTTAATTGAAGCAAAAAGCAATGATTATTTTTCAAATAAACATTTTTTTCTGTTTTCTGAGAGCAGTAAAATGTATTTTGAACTAAATAAATTACATACATTCTTCTTTTTATGTCAATAAATTTAATTCCAAAAAAAAATTTTGGATACCCTGTATAAATATATTATGTTAATGTTTATAATACTGAATAGAGAATTGAATTACCTTTCAAATGTGCTATCACTCGACCTCTATTCTCATTTAAAAAAATCATCGATGACGTCATCACGCCCAGATGGGTGACGTCACTAGTATGACATATATGCCAAAAAGTCGTAATTTAAAAATAAAAATTGACCTGTTTCGGGATTTTTTTTCAAAGTCGTCCATTCTCGAGAAAATGAATTTATTCCAACCTTTATGTGCTCACTGTATAAGTGACAACGTAGTCTGGCAAATCCCAAGCCGTCAAGTTGTTGAAATTTGACATCCGAATATCTTCCTCCAATTGCGTCTTAAAAGAAAAATATTCATTAGCACTACAATTGTCATCGCCAATATTATTTATAGTCACTCTATCACTACTTTAAAACCATATTGATGTGGGATCAAGATTAACAACATTACCAGCATCTTCAGAGAGTTTGTTATGTTAAAATATATTTAAGATTATTTTATGTTTTAACATGTTTTAATGGGGTTCCGTCACTGGCTATATATTAGAAGATACGTATAATTAGATCGATCGGCTAAAAATCAAGTTTTTGGTGGTAAAAAGTGAATTTTAAAACTTATAAACAACAATTAATAAAACTTAATTAATAGTTAAATGGTTTAAAATATTTACATAGTGAAAATTCATAATATTTTATTGTGGAAGTGTAAATTTAGTTTATTAACCTACAAACAAGTAAGACGCGTGGTGACAGAATTTAATAAGGTACTCAAAAATAACAATAACATAAACATAGGCGTAACAATTCAAGGTAAGAATATTCCATATTTTTATCATTAAAAATAGATTTTGGATCCTCTGGACGGTTGGATGGTTAAAGTATTGGATTATAATAGTATAAATATTCTTTAAACCATAATAAATAAAGTAAGCCTAAAATCAACTTAAAAATCAATTTAAAAATAAAATATTTGATTTAAAATCTAAACAAACTACATTTAACCACTCAAGGAAGGCGGTTCCTCCGCAGGGTCGACTTGGGATAAACCTTTATCGGTGAGTGGTCGTGTAGGGAAAGGTAAAAACAAATACATCGTCATGGAAAAAATAATGGAAGAAATAATAGAAAAACTTAATAAAATGGAAGAGAGAGAGATTAGGGTAGAAAATAAAATAGATGCTATATCAATCGAACTCAATAAGCTAAAATTAGAAAATGAACTGATCAAAAAGGAAAACCTGGAAATCAAAGAGGAGATGAAATTGCAAGAAAGAAGAATCGAGGCTCTAGAAAAAGAAGTAAGAAAGAAAAACATTGTGATACATGGTGTAGACGAAACAACAAATGAAAATAGAGCAATCCTAAAAAATAAATTCAAAGAAATAACTAATAAAATGAACATTTCAATAGACGAAAACGAGGAGATACAAGATATCTATAGAGTAGGAAACCAAAATAATAAAAGCAGGCCTATAAAAATAGAACTTAAACATGTGTCGAAAAAAATAGAGATACTAAGCCAAACACGCAGACTCAAGGGCAGCAAAATATTCATTACGGAAGACTACTCAAAAGAATACCAACAGAAAAGGAAATTTCTAATCCACCAACTGAAATTGGCTAGAGATAAAGGTTACAGAGCGTTCCTAAACTATAACGGGCTCAAAATAGATGGAGAAATATATACCCCGGAGCAGTTGGGCTACAAAAATGATAACAATGGAGAAATTCAACCTGAAAATGGAGCAGAGGAACAAAAAACAAAGGGGAGAAAAGCGAGTGAAAGATCCCCAGGAAACGAAATACAGCAAATACCAAAATCAATAAGAACAGCAGAAGGGGGAGCATATAACTCAAAAAACTGAAAACACAGGCACCAAAAACTGCAAAGATACTAGTAAAAAAGACAACGCAAATGGAAAAGGACAACGAAAATAATGGAAAGGAAACAACAATAATAGGTACTTGGAATATCACAAGTCTTTATGGTAAAGAATTCGAATTGACAGAGGAAATGAAAACATACGGCATTGACATCCTAGGCCTGAGTGAAACGAAGAAGAAGGGAAGAGGAAATATGAGATGTGGCGATGGTTACAAGCTCTTCTACTCAGGTGTACAAGAAATGGAAAGAGCAAAAGAGGGAGTCGGTTTTATAATCACGGATGATCTGAGTGGGAGAGTTGTAAAATACCAAGCAATAAACTCTAGAATAATTACCGTAAGTATAAAACTAGACGAGTTAGTTAGCATAATACAAATATATGCACCAGTCGAGGGCACAGAAGAACAGAAAATGTCTCAATTCTATAGCGAACTCCAAACAGCTTTAGACGAAGTGAGAGAAGATACTGAGAACATAATTATTATGGGAGACTGGAATGCTAGAGTTGGAAATGACATCAACAAGGGACTTGGAAGCCTTGGGCGGTATGGAGAAAAAGCTGAGAACAGAAATGGGAAGAAGATGATACAATTTTGTGTAAATAACGACTTAAAAATTGGAAATACATTCTGGTATCAAAATATGGAGGACAGATACACTTTTGAAGCACAGGAAAGAAATGCCAAAAGTCTAATAGATTACATCGTGATTCCTGCAGAAATGAATATTATCAAAAATATAAAAACAGAAAAATTTGCAGAACTTAATACTCAACACAAGCTACTCGTAGCCGAAATGACTACAAAGAAAAAGCAATATATAGTCGATAAGTCATACACTAAGATAAATATTAAGAAGCTGAAAACAGAGAAAGAGAAAAGTGACTATAAACAAGAAATATATGAGGAATTGCAAAGAATGGAGCTGGAAAGAGAGCAATTGGATATGGAAGAAAGATGGAAAATACTAAAAGACACACTATATAAAACAGCAGAGAAAATTTGTGGAAAAAAGTCAATAAATAAATATCATAAGAGAACAGAATGGTGGAGTCAAGAACTAAAGAAAATAATAAAGGAAAAGAAGCAAGCCTGGAAAAAATATCAACAATGTAGAAATGAAAATAACAAAGTAGAATACATGGAGAAACGTAATAGAGCAAAGATAGCAGTAAGGAAAGCGAAAAATATGAGCTGGGAAGAATTCGGAAAAGAATTGGAAGCAAACTACAAAACAGATAACAGAAAATTCTGGAACCGTATAAAGGGTCTAAGAGGGAAAAAAGGTAGGGAACAGTATGGAATCAAAGATAAAAATAACCAATTGAAAATAGAGACTACAGAAATAGTAGAAGTATGGAAACAATACTACGAAGATAAATTCAAACACGAAGAAGTAGAAATATATGAAGCAGGAAGAAATAGACCAGAACTGGAGGAGGAAGAGGAACCAGAGAGTATAAGGAAGGAAGAACTGGAAGAAGCTATAAACAATATTAAACTTGGAAAAGCGGCAGGAGAGGACCAACTAGATCCAGAAATGATAAAATGGATGGGTGAAAAAGGAGAGGACTGGCTATTACAGATATGCAAGGAAGCATGGAGTACAGAGAAAATCCCAGATGACTGGAAGAAGAACATAGTTCTACCAATATACAAAAAAGGACAACATAATGAATGCGAGAATTATAGAGCAATATGCTTGTCATCGGTCGCCTTCAAGGTATACACGAGAATTATAGAGAAGCGTCTAAGATCAGTGATAGAGAAAGAATTGGAAGACGAACAGGCTGCATTCAGATCAAACCGTCAAACAAACGATAACGTCTACATCATAAGAAATATAATAGAGAGACAATGCCGTAAAGGGAATGAACTATTTCTCATGTTCGTCGATCTGAAGGCGGCATTTGATACGATAAACAGAGAAATATTGTGGAAAATATTGGAGAGCTATAATATACCAAAAAAGATGATAAAAGTCATAAAATCTATATATATGGAAGTAGAAGGCCAAGTACAAATAAATGGAGAAAGATCAGGCACTTTTAAATGGGATAAGGGAATTAAACAAGGAGATGGACTAAGCCCCCTCTTGTTTATAATAGTCATGGATACTTTAATCAAAAATACCAAAGATCAAACAAGAAACCTTCATTACATAGTAGGATATAAAAACTTAAATGCAATAAAGATCAACTCCCTTCTATACGCTGATGATATAGTTCTAATCACAGACACAGTAGAGAAAATGCAGAAACTAATAGATATTTGGCAAAAAGAGATACATAAATTAAAAATGGAAATGAACCTCAACAAAACAAAACTTATGATAATAAATGAAGATGAGAAAAGAGAAAGGAATACTAATATAATAGTAAGGGAAAAAGTAATAGAACATGTATCTACTTTTGAATATCTGGGAAATATAATAACAGATGATGGGAAAACGGACTTGGCAATAAGTAATAAACTGAAGAAGGCAACTAGCGTGTATTACTCTTTAAATAATACAATTTTTGGAAAGTCAGAAATAAGCAACAAAACTAAACTCAGAGTATATAACAGCATAGTAAATCCGATAATGACATATGGGGCGGAAACATGGATTGTCCAAAAGAAACATGAATCAATGATAAACGCGACGGAGATGAAATACATGAGAAAAATAGCCGGAGTTACGAAGTTTGACAGATTCAGAAATGAAGATATAAGAAGCGAGTTGGAACAAGAACCGATAATTAGGAAGATCGAAAACAAACAATTAAGCTGGTTTGGACACATACAACGAATGGAGCAAAATAGACTTACAAAGAAGGTACATGAAGCCAAAATGGGAAATAAAAGAAAAAAGGGAAGGCCGAGGAAGACATGGATGGACCAGATCCAAGATATAGGTGAAAGGAGACACATCAGTATGAGGGATATGAAGAACCTGGCCACCAATAGAAGCAATTGGAAGAAGTGGATAAAAGGCGGAACCCGACATCCGACGCCCTGAAGGGCACTAAGGATTATGAGAAAGAAGAAGAAGAACATGTTTTAATAATATCCCTTTTAAACTTTAATACAAACAAAAAAACCTGAAACATATTTTTTTCTTAACTCCAAAATTGGAATACCTCCACAAGAAATATTAAGAATATAGTTTTCAAATTTATGCAAATATTTAAAAAATGGCTCCCTAGTTTGTTTTTTTATAAAAATGTTTTGAAAATCTATTCTTAGAATTGCATCTTCTTCTCGTTTTCCTTATGCCTTATAAGAGCGCCGGACTCTTCGAATTGCATATATCAAAAACGTCATTCAATTTTGAATAAAAGAAGCCGTCTCTTCTATTGCTTTAAATCCAGGTATACAAAGGTCGTTTGACAAATACAAGAGAGTATCTGCTACACTTTTACTCAGGCGTTTAAGTAGCTAGTTTTACCTTAATTTTTTCTTTTACCCACAAAATATGCCTCCTTCTAAATTTGTGGCGACAAGAAGGCGTTCACTATAGTGATGTAGGCTCAGTCAATTTGTTGATATCCACTCTCAAGATTTTTTCTGATCCCAAGCAGTTGCGAACTAATTTGAGCATGTGACATATATCTGGCAACCAATATAGTATCTCCAGTAAGAGGATGTTGAAAACGAGTTTTCATGGAAGATATGTTAAAATCTGCTCCAAAATTGGCAGCCATTCGAAGGTTAGCTGGTGCACCATCAAATGTCATTGATGTAACTATTACACCAGTATCATGTATTAGTTCTATGCAATTTTTAACTAATGTTGCTTCCTCAGAGCCAGTTATTCCATCTAATAAAAAAATACTCAACTGGTATCTTCCAAGCAAACTTATCAACATGAAAACAAATACTTCCTTGATAACTTGGAACTTAGTCACTATTAAGGTCTGTTCCAATATCCACATAACCGCAAACTGTATTTCTAGTCCATTCAATTTGTTTCCAAATCGACATTTCGTCCAACACAAGGTTACAAAGGACTCTTGTATTGCCATTTGAGCTACATTTGCTTTTATTTTCAACGTGTGCAATGCTTCTTGTGTCCATCCAGGTTTACCATCTATGGACTGGTACCATTTTGAATGCAACATGCGTATTAAATCCATTGATAAATAATATTATAATTGGCAATTTAATCTTCTTTTCCAATAAATAAGGATGAAAAGCATTTCTAATGTAATCATTGAAAATCTCTGATTTCGTTCAACCAGTAGGGGATGTTACTACACCCCATTCTTTTGGTATGGACTCATTAACTTGTGACTTAAGTCTTTTGCCTGCAAATATTATTAGAGGAAGAGTAACCACTAGGGTGGAGCGAAAAAATCAACTTTTAAAATTTAAAATGCCTGTATGCGGAAAAGTGGTCTGCATATTTGTTGTAATACCCTGCAAAATTTCAAATCGATCGGACTTCGTTTAGCGGTGCCCCCACTACTTCGAAATTTGAGGCTATTGGCCTCCCACTAAAGTAATGCGCCGATGCGCCCGCCTTCGTTAATACTTACTTGGTTAATTTTGGTAGTAGTTCGATTCGAGAGCAAACTGCGTTTCTTGTATTAGTATCAATTTAGATGCAATACAGTGAACCGTTGTTTTATTCTGTGTTGTTAAACTGTGTCCGTGAGATCCGTAAAAAAAGAAAACATGCCTAAAACACGAACAGACGTCGCTTGTTGTGTTTTTGGAGCACCAAGGAAGTTTAAAGACAATATGTTACCGACCTGTGCTGATGTTATCAGAAACTTTTTGTGTATTCGCCAGTTTATGAAAGAAGCTGCAGCAAATAATGCTGAACCAACTGTTAGTGACATTAATGAAATTCTTCTTGTTGAATTAAAATTGCTGTGGGTTAAAGCATCCATTCCGATAATATCCGATCAACAAATTAAATCTAAATTAAAGGAATTACATCAAAAATACAGAAATATTAAAAAACCTATGAAAAGTAGAAACTCAGCCAATATGCAAAGAAAGGTTAAAGATTTTAGAGATTTATTGGAAAAGAAATTGTTTGATATTGCATCATGCAAATGTTCTGACTATTTATTATGCAAATGCAAAAATAAAATACCGGCTCGAGAGCATGACTTCATTAAAGATCAGAGGCATGATAGAAAAATGGTAATTGGTTCGGTGGATAAAGTAATTACCAAAAAACTAGAACGCTCTATTTACCGGAAAATTGTGGAAACACAATCTCCAATAGCTACATCTTCTTCATCAAGATCCGAAACACATCTTCCAGTAGAACAAATTATAAGTGAGTCTTCAGATGAAAGTGCCACAAGTGTCTACGAGAAAAATACAAAAACCGGAACAAAAGACGATTTACCGAATACAAAAAAAACAAAACAAATGCGAATTAGTTTGCCAAACTTAGCTCAAGCATGCGATCGTACAGGAGTATCTGATAGAGTAGCATCCATAATAACAAACTCGGTGTTGCAAGATCTAAGTTTCATCTCGGTAGAAAGTCATGACAAAATCATAGATCGGAGTAAAATTAGGCGGGAGAGAAAAAAAAGGCGCAACCAGATTAAAATTGATGATACAAAAATTTTTAAATTTCTTCATGGAATCTATTTTGATGGTAGAAAAGATAGAACTCTACAAAATGAAATGAAGGATAATAAATACTACAAAACTACCATATCTGAAGAACATATTGTCTTAGTCTCTGAGCCCAAGTCAAAATATATAGGACATATTAGTGTATCGTCGGGTAGTGCAGAAGAAATCAGCAAGACAATGTTGGACTTTCTAAATAAAAATGTAGACCTTGATAATTTGGTAGCTGTTGGATGCGACGGAACTGCTGTCAATACAGGTATTCACAATGGTGTTATCCGTAAAGTAGAACTTGCAATTGGTCGATCAATGCAATGGTTTATTTGCATATTACATACCAATGAACTACCTCTGCGCCATCTAATAAAGCACTTGGATGGAGAAACTACCGGACCACGTGAGTTTTCAGGACAAATTGGAAAAGGACTACAAAACTGCGAGCATCTTCCTGTAGTTAAATTTGAGCAAATTCGATCAGTTTTACCCAAATATGATGCAAAGGAAATCGAGAAGCTTAGCACGGATCAGAAATATTTATTTGAAATTAGTAATTCAGTATCTAACGGTAAAATCTCGAGTGACTTAGCAAGAAGACAACCGGGAAAAATTTCACATGCTAGATGGCTAACAACTGCAAGCAGAATTCTTCGTCTTTACGTAGCAACAGATCCTCCTTCGGAAAACCTAAAATCTTTGGTATGCTATATACAAAACGTATATGCCCCACTGTGGTTCGAGATTAAAGCAAGACCATTTTGTTTTGATGGACCAGTACATTTATTTAATTTAGTAAAAAGGACGAGGTATTTGTCACCTGAACTGCAAAAAATAGTGGACAGGATAATACAAATTAATGGTTATTTTGCACATCCTGAAAATGTGTTGATAGCAATGCTTTGTGATGAACGGCAGCATATCAGAGAGTTAGGTTTGCGGCGAATCTTAAAATCCAGAAACTCCCATGAAATAAGAAAATTTAAAGTCCCAGAAATTAACTTTAACGCAAATGACTACATTGAAATGATTGACTGGCAACAATTAGTGATAAGCGAACCTCCAATGACAAAAAAAATTTCAACAGAAGATCTAAAACAGATGATTAAAGATGTTCCTGAAGAAATGGAGATACTACGTTTTCCCTGTCACTCCCAAGCTATAGAACGCTGCGTTAAGTTGGTAACAGAGGCATCCTTAAAAGTATGTGGGCCTGAAGCAAGAGATGGCTTCATAAGGTCCCAAATAGTTTCCCGACAAGCATTACCTAAATTTAACACAAAAGTTGAGTTTTTAGCTAATCTCAAGCATTAAATCATAAACGTTTTAAAGGTGGGTGGGTGGGTGGAACTCGAATTGCAGCCACCTCCTCGTGGTGAGTTCTGGGTTGTTTTCACGGAAAACAAGCGAAGAGCTGCAAAAAAAATCACTTTATTTTAATTTTTAGGTGGCTCGGGGCACCGGAAAAAATTATCGCATCAAATTCATTTTTTGCAAGCTACTTACACTACACGTGAGACCACTTTTCCACATACAGGCGAAAAAATTTGAGAAAAAAAAATTTTTGTTTTATTTTCACGTTATCTTAATTTTTAGGTGGCTTGGGGCACCGGAAAAAATTATCCCATCAAATTCATTTTTTGCAAGCTACTTACACTACACGTGAGACCACTTTTCCGCATACAGGCGAAAAAATTTGAGAAAAAAAAAAATTTTGTTTTATTTTCACTCCACCCTAGTAACCACCTCATCACGGTGGCGAAAAATTTTCCCATTTTTTCTCTAAATTCAGTATTTTTTCCACTTATCCGGTTTTTTACCGGTTATTACTTTAAAAAGAAAAAACCGGTTATAACCGGGACAAAAAACAACCGGAAAAACCGATTATTGCAAAGGAAAAAAACCGGTTTTAGGTTATAACCGGTAGGTTTTTCCCATCCCTAGTCATCAGAAAAAAAAGTAAGCAACACAGTAATATTTTGTTTGGAAGAGGCGTGCTCAACCTCGTATACCTTTTTCGAACCCTTTGAAGCTAGAACCATAGACGTTTTAGGACAGAGATTGAAACAAGTCTCGCCCGCATGAAATATTATTGTTGCATCGGTACTAATATGCTTATAACCCTTTGAAGTGAGATATGAATAAATATCTGAAAACCATTTTCGGATATCTTTCTCTGCAATAGTGGAAGCTTGCTGATGTGACAGGCTCTGAAGTTCGTTCAGTTAAAACTGGGTGACGTCTTAAACATGATTTATACCAAACCTCATCTGGTCAGTTATTGTTAAAGGGGGTTTTTCTATGGGCGCTCTGTCAAGGAATACTTTACCTGGATATCTTCTTTGGGCCTGCGAAACCCTTTTTTGGAACTATTTATAGCCCAATTTACTAGAGCCACTTACTCTTCATTAGTGAGATAAGGATTTGGACCTAAACTAGTTTTTTTAATTTTAAACTTCGTCTAAATTGTAGTGTGGCTCTGGGTACTTTACATTTTTTAGCAACTTTTCGAAGGGCTACTCCAGCTGCTATTTCTTTTAAAGCCTTTTGAATGTCCTCCGCGGAATATTTTTTTGAATAACTACTGCCATCTTTAACTTTCGGCATCTTGTAGAAAATCTGAAAATAATGTTAAACGGTCAGTGATTGGCCCTTGTATCGTTGCATTTCTGTGCACTGCAACCATTAGTGAATAGTACAGTAGGAATATAGTATAGTAGGAATATATAATAACCAATTAGGAGGAACTAGGAGTTCAGAAGCACGGAAGATGATAAAGAATGTCAGAACATCACATGAAGGTGGACACACAATTAAGAGTATATCTGATGCCGAATGGGAACAACATTTTAAGGAATTATTGGTAGAAAAACGACCACAATACATAACAAGAATACAAGAAAAAGAGAATGATATACAGAGTGAACACGAAATACAACTAGATAAAACCAAAGTGGAAGAAGCTATTAAAAATATGAAATCCCGGAAAGCACCCGGAGCTGGAGGAATTAATCCTGAATTAATAAAATATGGACCACCCAAACTATGGGATATGCTTAAAAATCTTTTCGAAAGATGCCTGAATGGAGAAAAAGTACCAGATGAATGGCTAACATCACATATTACTCCCATACATAAGAAGGGACCTAAAAATATCCCCAAAAACTATAGGGGAATCGCAGTCATCAGCACCATTGGAAGATTATACTCCAGGCTATTAAGAAATGAAATAGAACAAGAAATTCAAGGAAAGCAAGCTGAAGAACAAGCTGGTTTTCGTGCGGGACGTTCAACGGTAGACAATCTCTTCACTTTAAAAATAGCACTAGAAAAAAGAATACAAAGAAATCAGGAAACCCACATCGCTCTTATCGACCTAGAAAAAGCCTATGATAGTGTCCCCATTATAGAACTATGGAATTCAATGAAATACATCGGTATCGATGGAAAACTCATACAAGCAACTAGAATGTTGTATGAGACCACTAACACCAGAATCAAAAACGGCAAAAATTTCACTGAGGCATTTAATACTTCAAAAGGCCTCCGACAAGGATGTTGTCTATCTCCCACTCTCTTTAAAATATACCTTGACCAATCCTTACAGAGGTGGACAAAAGCAGTAAAACCGATGGGACTGAAAGTGGGAGATGAGTCCCTATTTACATTATACTTTGCGGATGACCAAGTTGTAATAGCCCAAGATCAAGATGACTTAAGCTATATGATACGGAAGCTAAATGAGCATTTCCAACAGGCAGGATTAGTAATAAATATGGATAAGTCAGAATACTTCATAGTGGGAAACGAAGACATTGAAAACCTACCATTGGAACAAGGACATATTGTTGGTGTGAAACAATGCAAATATTTGGGAGCTATATTTAACAAACGAGGAAATAGTGAAGATGAAATACAACACAGGATCAATAAAGGTAGAAGCATCACTAGATCCCTCAATTCAATTTTATGGGACAAAGATATCAGGAAGGAAACAAAGAAAAGAATATATGAAAGTATAATGAAGAGCACTACAATCTACGGTGCAGAAGTTTGGGACATAAGTGCAAGAAATAAAAAGAAGCTACTTAGTACAGAAATGGACTTCTTGAGGAGAAGTTGTCAGGTTTCCAGATTAGAACATGTAAGAAATGAAACAATTAGAGAACGTATGAAGGTGGAAAAAACTATAATGGACGATATTGAAAAGAGACAGCTGACATGGTTCGGGCACGTTAAAAGAATGAATGAGACTCGCTGGCCGAGAAAAATATTAGAGTGGGTCCCACCGGAGAGAAGAAGAAGGGGACGACCACGGAGAAGCTGGAGGGACAATATTCAGGACGCAATGGATTCGAGGCAAATAGATGAAGATACGTGTTACGATAGAAAAAATTGGAAGCTGGGTATGGAGAGGCGGCGACAGCCGTAGAAATCCATTATATATATATATACAGTAGGAATAGTTAAATCTACCTAGATTTTCAAAAAATGTGAAACACAAGAGGCAAAAGTATTTGAATCCATACTCCATTCTCCCTCATACCAGACATAGCGATGAACTTGATAATTTTTCAAATTATAAATTGTAAACTGATGCACAGCCAATTTTTGTTTAAAGTACTGTGCACTTGCAGCTATGTGAGGTACCAGTTGTATTGCGGGGACGTAAAAAGTATAAGCATTAATCTCACCTGCAAAGCCTTTTCATTGTGTATTTTCTTTTCTCGTCCTGACCTTGTTGTTTATTTGAGAATCATATACAGTGTGTCAATTTTAAAACTTACAATGGGTTATATCTCACGAACAAATGCTGATATCGAAAAATGCTTAAAACCGTTTCTAGGATAGTAAGGGGGAACTAAAATGACATGAAAGAGAACTCACCCCCATCAACCCCCTAGGCCCCACCCACCACAACCAAAAAAGTTTAAATGGCAAACCCCTACATGTGATACATCATTGAAAAGGCTATAAAAGTGCTATCCAATGATATAAGTAACAATTATACAGGGTGAAGCAATAACTGTGAAACTTTGGCTTAAATGGAAAATTTAATGAGGTTTTTGTTGAACTACAAATTTGTTAAAAATGTCAATTAAATAAATGTTCAAAGTTTGTAAACATTGTTTTGTAAACAATAATACAGCCTATTTTCAAATTCTGTATTCTTTGAGTAATTCTTTCTCGCAATTCCCCAAGTGACGCAGGTTGAGTTTTATAAACAACTGACTTAAGGCCATAGAAAAAAGTCAGGTGGCGGTAAGTCTGGTGACCTCGGTGGCCACTCAATAGGACCTGTCCTTCCAATACATTTGTTCGGATAATTAGTATCCAAACAGTGCTTAACTGGAGCTGCATAGTGAGTAGGTGCTCCATCTTGTTGGAAGTGCAGCAAATCTTCGTCTAGAGCTAGGTTGCTTGGTCGTAAATGCCTTTCATTAAATATTTGAGCTGCTCGTAAATAACACTAATTCTGGAAGGCAAATGTGAAAATGATTTCCACGCTTTTAGGTATACTGTAAACCATCGTGACAACAAGTACAGCTGAATGACAGTACCTATCGTAGAAATGGTGAAAACTAATGACATTAATTTAAAAGTCTCAAATAAACCAAAAATTATTGAATCTGACAAAACCCAAAAATAGATGTTTTCAACATAAGTTTTTATTTAATAGAAAAATGTACCGACGTACACTTATCGTTCAAAATAATAGTCCGGGAAAGGATTACAAAAATACAAAATTCATAGTAAGCCGGCTGATGTTAACACCCTGTATAATTATTATTTATACCATTGGATAGCATTTTTTATAGCCTTTTCAATGATGTACCACAAGTAGGGGTTTGCAATTTAAACTTTTTTGGTTGTGGTGGGTGGGGCCTAGGGGGTTGATGGGGGTGAGTTCTCTTTCATGTCATTTCAGTTCCCCCTTACTATCCTAGAAACAGTTTTAAGTATTTTTCCATATCAGCATTTGTTCGAGAGATATAACCCATTGTAAGTTTTAAAATTGACACACTGTATAGGTTGTTCAATGTTACCATTTTTTAAACTTAACATGTATCACACTCATCTTTTTAGGCTTATGAAGGCCTATATTTAACGAATTAACCATTTTTAAGAAACAAAATAAGATGCTTTTTCACTTAATGCAATATTATTATCTTTTAAAAACTGCGGAAAAGGCTTATAAACTTCTCTAAATGAAGTGTAATTTAAATCAAGATATTCCCTATCTCTTTTTTGTCATTAGTAATGTGAATTAATTTTTCGTATACTTTTTATGAAGTTTTTAATGTGTTCCCTTTTTTGTTCATTTATTTTATTAGATCGCTGATTTGATTGTAATGTTTTAACATTTTTTTAATCCCAAATTCATCGCTAGATTTAATCCAGTTAAAAATTTTGTACTTCCAGTTGAATTCCAATGAAATTGATATATTTGAGGTCATGTGCATAAAAATAACCAATTACAGCAACATTACACTGATAACAGATCCCATGGGCTGTTTTCACTTCATTGCTACAGATACGCAAGAATGTCAATTTTGACGTTTAACATAAATTAATATAAATTCAACATGCCACGATTTGGTTGCGATTCGTTCATTGTGTTGTTTCTGAACTGAAATTTTATGAGCAGAGTCCATCGCTGAAGCAATGTTGATAGTACCAAATAGTTTAAATTTACACGCATTACCAAATGAGGCGCACTTTCTTCATGATTTTTAATTTTCTCACTTAAATGTTTGAGATCTTTACAACCTACAGTTGTCCACAACCCTTCACCGCGAAACAATAAACAATACATATAGAATAAACTTTGTTTTTTTTTCTCACTTTTCTGATAATCAGGAGAAGGCACACTAGAACGAAATGATCTATAAAATAATGGACGAGGATAAGTGTTAAGTTGGTTTAAGGAAACGGACGTATGGACAATTTAATTTTATGTTGTGATAATCAGGACAAGGCTCACTAAAATAAGATGGTGTAGAAGATAATGGACGAGGAAGAGTGAAAAGTTGATAAGAATATTGTTCAACTATTCCTGTACGCGACAATGAAAAAATAATATTCTATTTTCAGGTATTTCCTTACGTGTGGTAGCAAATTTTTAAAAATGAAAGATGTTCATCATCTTGTTCGCCAGAGGAGCTTCGTTTGATTTTACGCTCGAGATAATCCACTTTGCTTCTTTCTTTGTCCAATATGCGGCTGTTTGTGCCCACATGTTTTGTGCTGCTGCCGATATTGTGGTGGTATTTACATTGTTGTCAGATCTCCCGTTTTTCTGTAAATTTAATGAACTTTCTTATTTTAAATGGAACACCCTGTATATTTTTTGGATTGGAAGTCCTTAAGAAATATTGATTAGTTTTCATATAATATTCGCTATACTGAAATTTCATAATTTCGGAATTATTACTACATATGCAGTATCTTCGCTGAAGTTAAAATATTACATTTAGATGAATAAACTCGTTTAATTTGAATAATCTTTAATAATTATTTATATTCTAATATCATAATAAGGTCTACTGTCAATAGATTCAAAAGTTTAACGAAATTGGTGCAGTACAAAGTTTATCCAAATCATATCACAGAAAACCTACAGCAGCTGAAAACACATTCATGGTAGAGGTATGTCAATATTTGAGTAGTAGAAAATTTGACACATTCATGGTAGAGGTATGTCAATATTTGAGTAGTAGAAAATTTGGAATTTTAGAAAACCAATAAAGGCGATTATAGCAAATTCTCAAAATTTCAAGTGACTCCACAGGAAATAGTCTAAAGGATTCATGCCGGGTGATCGAGGGGGAGATTCGATAAAACGACGCCTTCCAATCCATCTTCTGGGAAACACATTATTTAGGTATTGCCTGACCACACGCGCATAGTGAGGTGGAGCACCATCTTGTTGCAGACGCATATTGTCTTTATTGTCTGAAAATTTCGAATAATGAAATTTCTGTATTAAAATGTAATTGAAAATACTTTCTTGAATTTGGAAATAACCGAGCCAACTCAGAACCGAATAATACCATTTTCCAATAGATCTAAATACGCCGGACCATTTAAATTACCCTCAATCAAAAAGAGGTCCATACATTTTCAAGTCCAAGCTTTTCTGGATACCGTGTGTGACGCATCCAACGAGGATTCTTACGTGACCAGTATCTACAATTATGCCGATTTACGTTTAATCGTAAAAAGTTAATTAAAAAAGTGGTCTCATCGCAAAACATAATATTACTTAAAAAATTTGTATCATTTTTATTGTAACATTTTCCATCATTATGTGTGCAAACTGTTCACGTCTATCGAAATCATCATCTGACAACTCTTGAACTAATTTCATTTTGTATGGATAAAATTTTTTATTTTCACGCAAAAGTTTACATTACTGAAATATCAAGTTTCCTAGCTATTTGTCTCGTGTTTAAGTATGGATCGCCTTCTAATATGATAGGGGAAAGGGGACACATTCAACCATTTTGCACAAAATATGGGACAACTATTGTAAAAACCTATTTAACATCTCAAAATATGACACCATGCAAAATTTACACTTTAAGGCAGAGACCTGTTATAGTATTATGTAGTTAAAAAATTTGGAACTACATAAAAAATATAAAGGAAAACATTCCTCTCATTGGCTGTATACCATAAAAAAACTTACGAAGGAAGTAAAACTTCACTTGTAGGTAAATTGTATATAAATTTATTAAAATTTTTATCTAAAATGATCCAAATTGGATTGAAGTGGGTACATCTATAGTACAAGAAACACAAACGTTTTCGGACCAATCAGTCCATCATCAGGTAGAAACTTTAGATCCAAAGTAATTGGAACTAGCTACATAGTTAGGTCAAAAGACCTTAATATTACAATAATTAGGCCATTTCGGCTACAACAATGTCGACAAAAAGTCGATGTTAAAAGAATATAGAAATGTAGTGGTACTATAGTGTGGTCTTCATCTTGGCTTCAAACTTACAGGTCCTGTCAGGATACATAAAGACGCGTACACATCTGGCGAACGCATGTATTTGCCTTCGCCAGAGTTCGCTCACTGGGCGGTACATCAAAAGAAAATTGAATAACGAATTCTTTTGGCTGTGTTTAGTGTGTACGCTTCCAAGTGAAAGTGCGGAAGGTTGTCGCGATTTTGTTTTGATTCTCTAATTTGCAATCATGGAATGGACTTAATTCTTCTAGTTTAAAACTTATTTTTGGACCAATTTCATTTAATATCCATTTAAAATCAGTAGACTTCATTCTACAAAAATTTTAAAAAAGCCCATATCCGCTTTTAGTTGATTAAATAAGTATATCCCTCTATACCGACTTCTGCTTTTGAAAAATGATGTTGTCCACCAGCGCCCTTTTCGTCGTTTCTTGGGGAGGTTTTCACTGTCTCGGCCTCCGCCTCACAAATAATAATATACGACGCACTTGCAATATTTATATCATCATCCGATGTCATTTTTAAAATTTACATCAAATAAATAACTGCCGCGCCACGTATCTCCAAAAATACCCGCGAAACTGAACGATTGACTGCAAACGAATTCGTTCTCTGTAATGTGAACGAAAGACCAAATATTTCATCGAACGCCGAAAACATCGAATGAATTCGGTCACATGCCTTCGCCAGCTGTGTACGCGCCTTAATATGTCTCATCGTTCAGTATCTGTCGGTGAAAAATTTTGATAATATCATGAGGCTGCTGATGATGGAGGCATAGAGCCACTTGAAGACGGACCATATAGCACCGATCTTGTTGAAGTAGTCGCATATGGATATGGTGAAGATAGTGGTACCTAATCTTGGTGGTGTGGAAATTGTTATTTGCCTTAGTATAGTGTATTAGGTGGTTTGTTGTGGGAATATGCTGCATACGTTATGGAAACTTGTTAAGAAAACTGTTGGCCAATATAGTTACCTTCAATATCTGAGACAATCGTAAAGATTTTATTTTTCGCAAGATACTTATCAGCAGGTGAACATTTTTTTACTCGTTTTTAATGCCATCAAAAAATAATCCAGTTCGTATTTTTGTTCATATGTTTTTTTCCTTTCCTAGTAAATACTTCATAAGAGTACCACTAGCAGTTTATGGAGTGGAATTGTCTTTAACTATTTGTTTCGGTAATTTTCTTTTTTTAGGTGTATCGTCTGCGTAGAAGACAAAGGAACTTTCAGGAACATTCGGATTTTCAGGTTTGATCAGAATTTCAAGGCCTTAGAAATTCTAATTGGTCCTCATATTTCCATTTTAACTTTAGATCTTCTGCCAAAGTTATCTACTCTATATCTTTAGATCCAAAGTAATTGGAACTAGCTACATAGTTAGGTCAAAAGACCTTAATATTACAATAATTAGGCCATTTCGGCTACAACAATGTCGACAATAAGTCGATGTTAAAAGAATATAGAAACGTAGTGGTACTATAGTGTGGTCTTCATCTTGGCTTCAAAGACAGGTCCTGTCAGGATACATAAAGACGCGTACACATCTGGCGAACGCATGTATTTGCCTTCGCTAGAGTTCGCTAACTGGGCGGTACATCAAAAGAAAATTGAAGAACGAATTCTTTTGGCTGTGTTTAGTGTGTACGCTTCCAAGTGAAAGTTCCGAAGGTTGTCGCGTTTTTGTTTTATATTCTCTAATTTGCAATCATGGAATGGACTAATTCTTCTAGTTTAAAACTTATTTTTGGACCAATTTCATTTAATATCCATTTAAAATCAGTAGACTTCATTCTACAAAAATTTTGAAAAAGCCCATATCAGCTTTTAGATGATTAAATAAGTATATCCCTCTATACCGACTTCTGCTTTTGAAAAATGATGTTGTCCACCAGCGCCGTTTTCGTCGTTTCTTGGGGAGGTTTTTCACTGCCTCGGCCTCCGCCTCACAAATAATAATATACGACGCACTTGCAATATTTATATCATCATCCGATGTCATTTTTAAAATTTACATCAAATAAATAACTGCCGCGCCACGAATCGCCAAAAATACCCGCGAAACTGAACGATTGACTGCAAACGAATTCGTTCGCTGTAATGTGGACGAAAGACCAAATGTTTCATCGAACGCCGAAAACATCGAATGAATTCGGTCACATGCCTTCGCCAGCTGTGTACGCGCCTTAATATGTCTCATCGTTCAGTATCTGTCGGTGAAAAATTTTGATAATATCATGAGGCTGCTGATGATGGAGGCATAGAGCCACTTGAAGACGGACCATATAGCACCGATCTTGTTGAAGTAGTCGCATATGGATATGGCGAAGATAGTGGTACCTAATCTTGGTGGTGTGGAAATTGTTAATTGCCTTAGTATGGTGTATTAGGTGGTTTGTTGTGGGAATATGCTGCATACGTTATGGAAACTTGTTAAGAAAACTGTTGGCCAATATCTGAGACAATCGTAAAGATTTTATTTTTCTCAAGATACTTATCAGCAGGTGAACATTTTTTTACTCTGTTTTTAATGCCATCAAAAAATAATCCAGTTCGTATTTTTGTTCATATGTTTTTTTCCTTTCCTAGTATGTTTATGGAGTGGAATTGTCTTTAACTATTTGTTTCGGTAATTTTCTTTTTTTAGGTGTATCGTCTGCGTAGAAGACAAAGGAACTTTCAGGAACATTCGGATTTTCAGGTTTGATCAGAATTTCAAAGCCTTAGAAATTCTAATTGGTCCTCATATTTCCATTTTAACTTTATATCTTCTGCCTGGCCTGTGCTGTTTTTTGGAATTCTTGATCTTCCTATATTGACACCGAATGGATTCCCAGCGATGTTTGCATTGTTCTGCATCTAAAAACAATTTTGGTCAACAGTGCTACTAATGAACAAAATAAAAATAATTTTTTTAGAAAATTCACTTCTAACTTGAAAACAATTCTTTTAATCTTTAAAAAATAAACCGACTTAAAGCTAAATGATTATTTTTATTTACAGGTTTTCAGCCAGTGGGGATTATTTTCAGACAACAGCATTCAGTTATCGATTAGGAACTTCTACTAAGTCTTATAGTTCACGAAGTATGTCGTGCAGTAGTAACCAAGTTAATACCAACTTACATTCCTACACCTTATAGGGAAGACTGGGAAAATATTGCTAGGTTTTGAACTGCTTGGAACTTTCCTAATTGTTTAGGTGCTCTAGATGGGAAGCACATTGAAATTGTAGCACCCAGGAATAGTGGTACCAATTATTTTAATTAAAAAACCTTTTCCGTTGTTTTACTTGCATTGGTAGATGCAAATTATATATGTATAACGTTGAACATAGGATCGTATGGGTAACACAGTGATGGGGACATTTTTGCGAATTCTAGACAAGAGAGACAACTAGAAAATGGTTTCTTTGACATTTCTTCTGATACACATTTACCAGAAATATTTATATTGCAGCGCCTACGTTATTTTGGGAGATTCAGCTTTTCCCCTTAAAACCCACCTTTTAAGACCATTTTCTCAGGTTCAAACATTGCATGATATTAAAAAAGATTGTTTAATTATCGACATTGTCGTGCAAAACGTGTAGTAACTCTTCCGTATATACAGGGTGTTTGGTAAAGAATGGGCCATAGCTTAACCTTAGATTCCTGAGGTTAAAATAGGTCGATTTAAGCTAACTTACCTTAGTACAAAAGTTGATAATAACCGAAATACAGAGTGTCAAAGTTAAACTTTTATTTGATTTATTTTTGAATATTTCCTGACAGACATGGGACAACAACAAGAAATTTGGTAAGTGGTGCTGGTACTATACGCCCTACTAAATTATGTTAAACAAACGTTTCTGGCTACTACCAGAGGCGTACGATGGGGGAACGTGAATGGTTGACCCTTCCCAAATTCTACGCCACTGGCGGAATTTCTATTTTAGTGCAATTTTTTGATTCTTCAATACTTTCTATGTAAATAACATACTCTTCATTGGTAACGATAAAGCCATTAGTTTTCGAGACATTTAAAGCTAAAAACGAAGGAGTAATACATTAATTTGAATTTAATACATTAATCAAAATAAGTGAACAGATTATGGTGAAATAGGTCAAGTAGGTGAAATACAGATTCCGTGAACTGTCCTTTTTTATAAAGGAGTGGGACTTGCCAACACTGTATGACTTACCCACCTGGGGACCTACTCCTATCGTTTTAGAATTCGCCATAGTTTTGGGGAGGTTATTAGCCTTAAAACACCGCGCTGGCCAGACGTGTTGTTGAGTGTTTAATCAGCCGTCCATTCTGGATCAGACGCTGTTCGTAGCCGTCCACTCTGGATCAGACGCTACAATTTGTTATCCTATACTATCCCTAAAATCAAGGGTTGCCAGCTCCGCCATCTTCGCCCTACCGAAAGTATTCTTCTTCGCCTTGGATGCCGTTCTGGACTGCATCCATGACCCTGGACAAGGGACCCTTAGCAGGTGCTAGCTTCCCGGGTCAAGAAGCTCCTGGAATCTGCGGAGGACAGGAATTGATTCATTTTCCCTGTTAGGACTATCCAATAGAATCCAAGGGGCTCCAAAAGAGTTTCTACCCGCTACTCATGGACCAGTGGTATATAGTCTAGTAATGTTTGGAGATCCTTCCACTTTGCTGTGGAAGGAGTCGTTGTCTCGTCGGTATTTGTGGACAATATATTCTCTAATTTAAGGGAAGGTCGACTTCTTGGTAAAACGGATACCCATTTAGAAAATGGAAGAGTATGTTCAAATTGAAATGAAAATATAAAATGTAGTCTTTTTTTCCACATCTAGTTTTGGATCGTTAATTAGGGGATTCGATTTTTGGAATGCAAAAAAAATTGTTGAGTCATTTAATGCACAACAAAACTCCTTGCAGATAATTGTATAACGGAAGTCCAATGTTGTGGAATTAATATTTGTGGATTTTTTCTTTTGGCTTGTAAGAGGACATAAAATTCGGTTGGGTAGAGATAACCAGACGTGCGAGCTCCCACGTCGCATAGGATTAACCTGGGCAGCATTTGGTAAACTGAACTATATATTTAAATCGGACTTGCCCATATGCCTCAAAAGAAAAATCTTTGACCAGTGTATGTTGCCTGTACTCACTTATGGAGCCGAACAATTAACACTAACAAAGAAGGTAGTGACTAAGATTCGCATAACTCAGAGGGCTATGGAGCGCCAGATGTTGAGTGTCTCCCTGAGAGACCGAATCCCAAACGAAGAAATACGCCGTAGAACAAAAACAACAGACGCTGTCGAAAAATTCGCGTCGCTTAAGTGGATTGGGCAGGACACGTCGCCAGATTGTCAGACAACCGATGGACAAAACGTATTGTCGAGTGGAGGCCGCGAGAAGAAGCAGTACGGAGCAGAGGACGCCCACTAACCAGATGGGCCGATGATTTGAAGCATGTTATCGGTAACTGGATGCAAGCCGCACAAAACAGAGACAAATGGAAAGAGCTGAGGGAGACCTATGCCCAGCAGTGGACGCGTACGGGTTGATGATGATGTTCAATAAGAGCAAATGCACGATCACATTCCATATACGTGTGTGTCAAGGTTCTAAAAATTTATGGTGGATTTCCTGTACGTGAGTAGCTTGTTTGTAGAACAACTTGCTTATGTATTTATTTTTATTTTGCCCTTGACGGGAATCACTGTACGCGATAAGTTTTGTTACGGCTGGTGGTAGCAACTTGATGAACCGCAGAAGACACTCCTATTGCCTATGCCTATGACCCTATTTAAGCCATATTTTCAGACCACGTAAACATATGTGCCTGCAACAAATCGTAAATACAAAAATTATATGTCCACAACTGCCTCAAATAAAACACTTTAGATGCTGTGATTGGCGGAGTGGGTAACGTTTGTTGCAAATCAAATCATACTAAGGTATCTGCTGAAGATATGTAGGTGTCTATGTCTTTTTTTTTTGTTTTACAGGCTAGCTCAGCTTTATGGTGGTGGACAGATAATTAAACCTTAATTTCAGCGACATACCTTTGATCTGTTGAGTGCTTAATAATATTTTGATACTTAGCACATCTGGAACAGGTATCAGAATGTGGTCTATGAAGTCGTTAATTAAAATAATTATTAAACACATATCTGTAATAAGATAACTTGACTGGGGTCCTATTAGCTTCAACGCAGATCTCTTTCTATAGATTATACACACACTTTACGTTTAACTCTGAAGACAAATACCTTGAAGCGGCATTGTCTTTCCTAGAATAGTGACTTCTGTATCTCGGAAATTTGTTAATGTGATCAGTAATCAATTTTGTGTCATTTTCACTGATCTTTTTGTTACTCGGTCCTTTACCTCTTTTATCTGGTTCAACTATTCCAAGATCACTGTTTTTTTGCATACAAATCTTTTGTTTGAAATATCAAACGGTTTTAAAAAATATGGCTGGCACACTCGTTTTTGCAGCAAGAAAATTTGTGTACTAAAATCCTTGCTTATGTTTGTGTTTATTTTTCTTTTTGCAACACTTTTTTTATAAACGACGACGAGAGTGATGTCTGATGGTCGTACGATGGCAGTTCATAAGTTGCATTAAATAATAATTGCTGTTTTTCATTTTAATATATATTTTCTGTACATTTACAACAACATTGATGTGGATACGCGACTAAAGATTTCGCATGTAATTTTATTTTACGGCGCACATACTCTTTCCTGTGCGTTCTTAGATTTTATCGTTTTTTAATTTTCCATGAGGATTCGTGCCTAGCCGTTTTCTAGTTTTTTTAGAAGATAGACTACATACGGATGACATTGCCTCATTTGTTGTAGAGTTGGCCTCATTGCTATAACCACTTTTATTATCAGAACTGCTCCCAGAAGGATTATATGAGTCATCTCATCGGTTTTGTATAGATCTGGAAACAAAAATAAACATAACCTCACAAGCTTAGGGAAAATAAATGTGAATAGTGTATTACTATTGTTTAAAATTAATGAAAAACTTCCTTTCGTCGCTTTCCATTGCTATCATTCGTCAGCGGTAAGCGCTTTATTTATCAATTGAGACGTATTAGTTTACCCTTAGCTAATTAACAATTTAACACAACAACAATAATGCCAAAAATTGTACTAAAAGTAAGGTATTAAAGTCAATCAACGCTGATTAAATAAGAATACAAAGGGTACAAGTACACTTATATCCGTTGTATTCTAACGATATCTACAATTATATTCACATACTTTTTCTAGTACCCAAAAGGTGGCGTTAGGAGTTACAGAATGTACTTGGATCCTATGTATTCCAATAAATTATTGAATCTAGTTTTTACAAGTACATGTATCTCATTTTATAACAAATACTTACTTGTATTGTTTGTATTCTAACCCCTGCAATTAATATACGCTATCAAAAGCGCAAGTATTCCCCAGCGTCAATTTTATTCTATTTATATTTATAGCCCTTAATTTCAAACAATTACCATTACATAAAATGGGAACTTTCGAAAGTTTATCATGTAATTTAAACTCATTTTCTGTGAAATTTTTGTGTAAATATCGCGATTTTGATTTTGATATCGCTAATCCACGCCAATTTTCTTCATTGTTGAGACTTATCATCTGACTTGTGATCCGAGGTGACATACGTTGACAAAATCTACAAATGCGATTTTGCCCAAATAGTTCGTCTTCTTCTTCAATAGCTTTTGAACAGGAATCTAACGCGTGAACATTTTTTTACATATGTTGCATTTGTGAACACCAGAGGGAAGATCATTATTCTTGCAAGCGGGGCATTCTTCAATTTGTAAATTGTCAGATGTGGTTATTGTATTAGATCGTATATTAATATTAGTATTTATAATCTCATTATCGCTGTTTTGCGCCGTATTTAATATTCCGATTTACGGTTCAGTATTTGTTTCTGACATAATGCTATTTGTTAAATTAAAACGTCCTTTGCGATTGTCAACATGGTTTAGAATAAATAAATCTGCTGTCATTGGTAATTTTATATTTGAAAGTAATAGCGTTTTTATGATACCAAATTCACCTTCAACAGCTGTACTGGATGCTGGTACTCTTCCATATCCGAATTTATCGCGATACACAGCTGACCAAAGAAGAACTCATTTCATATCCTTTAATAGTTTTATCTATAATTGAGAAAGATAATGGGCATTTTCTCTGTCGCCATTGTTAGTCAAATTTTTATGAACACGATTACTAACATTATTTGCCCATTTTGGCCATCGATTTGCCATATCTGTATTGTCTAGCTCATCAGTAGTTATGGAATTATCTGCATTCTTTAATGTTTCGCTCTTTATGGTTTTTTTATATGGCTTTTTTGACGGTCCGCTGTTAGTAGTTTTCTTATACATTTCCAGTAATCAAGACGCTATGCATTTTTTGAAAGCTAGATGATCCATTTGCACACAATTACTTTTATGCAATTTTCAGGCATTGTGCTCTGCCATATCAAGGCAATGAAAATAAACTAAAGCACCATTTCATGCTTCTGATACCTATTCTGTATAAGCTTATGTTTTGGTCTGCACTGTCTACTCCTCCCATATTTTCATTGTATTTTTTATCATAAATGGCTGTGGGATGAGAATACTTTTCTTTTCTTTCTGCGAATATCTTTTCACTTTTAGGGTTGGTAGTGGTGAAGTAGCATTTGATCAAATAGTAACGACAGTATTGCCGTACCATTTACATACTATAATATTTACGTCTTCTACAAGTGAGTATTCCAATACACCCATCTGATCTTTTTTGAAAAGCTTTGAATTTTTTAGAGGACAACCCGGAACTTGATTTTGTCGAACTGTTCCAGTGCATTTTAAATTTCTCGCTGTTAGCTCATTTAGTAATGGAAGTGAGGTAAAAAAATTATCACAGAATAAGTGGAACAAAGTACCTGGATTATCAGACTGCAATTTATTGGCAAATGACAATACGACACTGGCTCCTAATCCTAATTCTTTGTATGTATCAGAAAGTGGAGTGGTGGCACCTTGATAAGATTCAAACCATTCGACATATCTCTGTTTTGTGCTCCCGACCCATAGTTTATAGCCCGATCTAATGGGTGTACCTCGTATAAACTGTTTTGACCCATGCTGCCTATAGTAAGGGACCATCGCTTCATCAACACTGTGATGTTCTTCAAATGGACGAAACATATGAACTTTTTATTTGATTATGTCAAATAGCGGACGGATTTTAGCAAATTTATAGCGTTTTTGTAATTGGATGTTATCAGGGACATGTATATTTTGCATAATAAAATTTAATCTATCTCGCGATATAGCCGAACCCACCAACTTAAATCCTGTGTCGTCGTTGTTTTCCCAGTACATAGACCTTCGAGGAAATGAGTAATATCGACTTATATCCCAATGAAACACCTAATTTCATTTTGATTGATATCTCCAAAGCGATTGTGTTAAGATTCCTATAGATTACTAAAATGTGTAATTATGTCCACAACTTAATCATCAATGAAAAGGGAAAATAACTGTAAAGGCGTGAGAAAATTTTTTGGTTTACTTACTGGCTTTCAGTTGGGAAAATTGAGATCAATATTTTGTTTTTTATAGGAATACTCTCTTTTTGTCTACGGCTTATGTTGTGGAGGACTTACAATAAAGCGAGACATACGCACAGACAACAGGAGGTTATCTTCACTATCAGAATCTTCAATTGCCATATCTTTTGAATCCGAAATAATAATTTCATCCTGCCCTTCATGTTCCAACGGTGCACTATCAAAAACAACTTCAGCTTGTACTCCTATGACTAAGTAGCATATTATCCTACCGTATGTTCTAACATACAGTCGTTGTTGAACATTATTTTTCCCAGAAAAAAGAATAAATATTGATAACAGTAATAACTATAGTAAAATATAATCAAAAACGAAAGTAAAAGTTAAAACTTTCTGAGAAGATAACGCCCCAGTAATACTTACTCAAAATACTTCCTTTTATACATTATGTATTTACCACGCGCGCTCATATTTATTGCAAACTTTCGAGACCTTAGTTAGCTAACCGTCGACTGCAGATAATGCAAACAACTACTGATGTATATTTAAAAAGCAGGCTACGTGGTGACATCTAGTGAGTAATAGTGAAAGTCGAATAAAACCGGAATTTGTAAAGTGTATGTTTTAACGGACAGTAGGAGTATCTGGTTAAAGCAAAACGTCCTTGGAGATATTCCACATGTTTTAGAATAAATAAATCTGCTCTCATTGGTAATTTTATATTTGAAAGTAATAGCGTTTTTATGGTACCAAATTCAGCTTCAACAGCTGCACTGGATGCAGGTAGTCTTCCATATCCGAATTTATCGCGATACACAGCTGACCAAAGAGGAAACGATTTCATGTCTTTTAATAGTTTTATCTCTAATTGAGGAAGATAATGAGCATTTCCTCTGTCGCCGTTGTTATTCAAATTTTTATGAACACGACTACTAGCATCATTTGCCCATTTTTGCCATCGATTTGCCATATATGTATTGTCTAGGTCTTCATCTTCAAGCTCATCAGTAGTTGTGGCATAATCTTCTGCAGTCTTTAATGTTTCGCTCGTATAAACTAATTTCTGTTTTTGAATCTCGCAGCATGTGGGTGTTCCATCGGGATCATTTCCTCCATTTTCACTGACAGCAATTAATGGTTAAAATAGAAAATAATATATTTTCCGCTTCTTCAATATTACGAGCTAATATTAATTGGCTAATACTCGCCAGATAAAATGTTTTTACGCGTGAACCTGTAATTAAAAAAATGGCGTATTTTAGCCACAAAGTGAGCAACATCTATGTGAATATAACAAGAAGGTACTTCTATACCTTCCCGTATGTTATCGGCCTAATGATCAATGTTATTATAATTAGTGAATGCTTGAACGACAGCAGTAAGCAAGGCTGTTGATCCATCACAAGTTACCTCGCGCGGAAAAGGAGCACCACTTTGAATCCACTGGATTATCCACATCCAAATCTTTATTTTGGTGTACGATTCACTTAACATTTGCGTAACCGGATATTTTGTGATATATTGCGATTGGATAAATTGAGATCTACAAATGCGATTTTGTGTAAATCCTTCGTCTTCTTCTTCAAAAGCTTTTGAACAGGTATCTAACGCGTGAACATTCTTTTACATATGTTACATTTGTTAACTCCAGAGGGAAGATCATTATTCTTGCAAGCGGGACATTATTCAATTTGTAATTTGTCAGATGTGATTATTGTATTGTAACGTTTCAAACGTCACATCGTTGTTTTTATATACTTTTAAACACTTTCATTTATTTTCGGCCTTTATTTTCAGTTATGGTATTTAATTTTCGTTTACAATAATTTCCTTTCTTAATTTTCACGTTTATTCCTCTGTTTCTATATTTTCCTATTTCTATCTCGAATAAATGCTCTGATTAGTTTCTAAAGTCCCCTCGTATTCTACTCAGTGACTATATCTACTTCGGCGCTGTCAAATGGCGTTGAAAGCCCCACCAAAAAGAGAGGCTTCTTCTAGGATGAGTACTCAACACAGATTCTTTTCCAATTCTTTCTCCAAAGAGAAAATATCTAATATATTAAGGTAGAATTATTTCGTGGCCAGGTCCTCTTGCGAACCTGGGTAAGTAATAGAGAATATTTCTACTTTTTCTTTATACCGATAACTGTTGACATGAGCACCGTCACAACATTATTTGTTTCATATACTTTATTTCAGTTAGTTGGTAAAAACCACATTGAGTTTTTTTGTTAACTTTTTCTTCTTTAATAATTTTATAATAATTCTTGCTGTAATAATTTTTAATGAATTTTGTTAACATGAATCGTTCAGATGTAGATTAATTTTGTAAATATATTTTCACATATTAAAAATTGAACGATTCCAGTCTTAAAGTAGATTATTACTTTTTATGAGCTGGTAACACCAGAGGTTACTGTCGGTTCGTTTTTGGTTACATTTTTTACTTTATTTATTAGTTGCAAAAGCAACATTTTAAGTTTTGACGACATCAGAGAATTTTGGGTCGGTGTGCGAGTCCTTGGGGAAAAAGGGACTTTCCACTTGCCGGGATTCCTCTGTTGTCGGACAAAAGATTGACCATATTAAGTCTACAGCGGCCTGTTTTTGTTCTAGCCATTTGGGATCACTAAGAACCGTTCTCATTTCCCTTTATGGCAACCTCCGAAACCAAGGCGTGACACCAGCCAAAGACCACCCTAGGGTGCTAGGTCCGTAAAGTTGGCTTGTCCACTTTTATATAACAATAAAATTTTCATGCCATAATTTAGTGCTCATTTAGTGTTAATTTTGTACCGCAGTCCCGAATTTTGTGCTCTTTATTTATTTAAAAAAGCAGGTGGACAAGCCAGCTTAACGTTAAGCTGGCTTGTCCACTCTTAGTACACAATGAAAAAATAAAATTATTCAGATTCTAAATAGGCTATAATTTAGTGCTCATTTAGTGCTAATTTTGTACCCTAAACATTATAATGAAATATTTGTTTAAACAATTTGTTATAAACAAAATTTAAAAAAATTAAAAAATCGAAAATTTTTTTATGCTAGAATTTAGTGCTCATTTAGTGCTAACAAAATATCCATATCCTGAATTTTGTGCTCTTTATTTATTTAAAAAAGCAGGTGGACAAGCCAGCTTAACGTTAAGCTGGCTTGTCCACTCTTAGTACACAATGAAAAAATAAAATTATTCAGATTCTAAATAGGCTGTAATTTAGTGCTAATTTTGTACCATAAACATTATAATGAAATATTTGTTTAAACAATTTGTTATAAACAAAATTTTAAAAAATTAAAAAATCGAAAATTTATTTATGCTAGAATTTAGTGCTCATTTAGTGCTAACAAAATATCCATATCCTGAATTTTGTGCTCTTTATTTATTTAAAAAATCAGGTGGGCAAGCTAGCTTTACGTTCAGCTGGCTTGTCCACTCTTAGTACAGAATGAAAAATAAAATTATTCAGATTCTAAATAGGCTATAATTTAGTGCTCATTTAGTGCTAATTTTGTACCATAAACATTATAATAAAATATTTGTTTAAACAATTTGCTATAAACAAAACTTTTAAGAATTAAAAAATCGAAAATTTTTGTCCATAATTTAGTGCTCATTTAGTGCTAACAGAATATCCATATCCTGAATTTTGTGCTCTTTATTTATTTAAAAAATCAGGTGGACAAACTAGCTTAACGTTAATCTGGCTTGTCTACTCTTAGTATAAACAATGAAAACATAAAATGATTCAGATTCTAAGTAGGCTATAATTTAGTGCTCAGATAGTTATAAACATTATAATAACATATTTGTTTAAACAATTTGTTATAAATAAAATTTTTAAAAATTTGAAAATAGTAAAATAAATTCTTTTTGAAGTTATACTTCTTTACCGGCGATAGAGGCTGAATTTTTATATGGTAAAACCTAGCGACCGGGCTCATGCGCATTATAACTTTGTTCTGATTGGATGTTCAAATGACATGTCAAAAATTATTCAATATGGCGGCTGTCGCACAGCTGTAGTTAGATTATTTATGGTTGTTGCGTTTTAAAATTTGTGTGAAAAGAAACAACAAACAAAAGTTAGTTAATAGTTATACTGCCTTTTTAAATAGTTTTCATATACCTATATTTTTGGACTTTTGGACAAGGAAAACTCATTCTAATTTGGTAAGTAGTTTTTATTATAATCATATTGTAATTATACATTTGGATTAGGTTGAAATACATACATTTATCTTCTCAAGAATGCGGATTTTAGAGAGAAATCCCAAATTAGGTTCGATTTTTATTTTTAAATTATGATTTTTTGGCGTAGATTTATTTATCTAGTAGGTATGTAATGCTTTGATTTACATACTTAATTTGATTACCAAAAAAAGTTCTACCAATCTTCATCTAATATATTGTTTTCTTACTGTTTAGTTATATTTTTATATTCCACAAAATTTAAACTACATAATTTAATTTTCAAAACAACTGTCAAACAGTAAAACGTTCAGTTACCGTATTTTTCCACATGATAAATAATGTGGGAATGGACGAGTGAGTCTACGCTTCGATTATGAATCAAAGTGCCACGAAATTCACGGGTTCAATTCCCGATGCAAGTTTTTTTTTTTATTTTTTTATGCATGTTATGATTGTAAGTATATTTGTTATATAATTTTTTTTTTCAGACAATGCGTATTTAAAATTTTTGCCAACAATTATTATCGTTCAGAAATCATTTTTTCTTTGTGGCATTTTTCAATGTGTTTGTGTGCGTTTTATTCTTTTATTTTTTTAAATTTTTGGTATTGTCTTAAAAATCACATAATATGTAGTAGAAGTATAACTTCTTACGTGCGTACAAAGTACACACACATTCTTGTTTAATAATTTGTTATAAACAAAACTTTAAAAAGGTATAAAAATGTAAATATTTTTATTCTGCAACTACAGTAAAACCCAGATATATATTATTTTCGGTCCTTTACTGTAATAATAACTAATAACTTACTTTTTGCTAACAAAATATATATTCCTTGAATGTTGTGTCCTTTGTTTATTTTAATCGAGCCTAAATCATATTATGTGATATAAAAAAATATTTTAATAATTTATATACTGTAATGTATTATAAATAGTTTATTCCTTTTAAGATAATTTGACCTTAGGAGCCAGGATATCACATCTTTAAAGATGGCACGTCATAAACCCTTTTGTATTGAAAGGGACTTTTATGCGTGAAATATACCTCCAATAGTGTTTTCTCATGGTTTTTAACTACAGTAGAAAAAATTGGAGACTTTAAGGCTCAAACAGGAACATATGTTTTAAATCCTTTTATAAATGTGTAATTAATAAAGATCAAGACAGTTTTTTTTTTCGAACAGTGACGAAATTAGCTTTATAATTTATGGTAAAAAATTTAGAATATGAAGCCTTATTAGTACAAAAGACATATAAAAGACGCGAAACAAGAAAAAACAAAGTTTATACAAGGGAGTCATTGCGTTTAGATTCATCGCGTAATTATTCACGATGGATTACGTTTGCAATTTGGGCTGGAACAAAAATACCCTGTGGATTCAATATTCTGAATCATTCAATTACTGATAATGGTAATTATGGTACTCTTCAAGGTAAGTTTTTTAAGATTTTCTTCATTCTTTATAACTTAAAATCAAAATTAGAATTAGTGACACAACAAAAAAATTTAGTAGTATAATTTAAAATTATGCAATAGTTTATTTCTTTCATTAACTCTTTGAGCATGAATATTCCCTAAATCTTATTTTGCATAAATTTATACATGTTAAATTTATGATAAATGTCATTTATGGTAAATAAGTTTGATGGAAAATGAGATTTCGGCCAAATGAAATAAAAGCCAAAAGAAATTTCAGTCAAATGAAATTAATGCCAAATGAGATTTAGAGACTATAAATACACCTCAAATAAGTTTTTATTTTAAATAAGGTTCCGAAATACCTACATAATTATCTATAGCAAATTTGTTATAATCGTAATATTAGGACTATGAGATTTTATATCTCTGACTCTGACTGACCAAAACAGTTTAACAGTTAAACTCTTAGAAAATTACGATTATCTCCTAAAATGAAATCGACAAAATGGGGCCTTTTCATGCGGACGTACACATATAAGTATTAGGGGGGTAATAAATTATGAAGATATTTCGATTATTATTTTTGCCCTGGCTATTCCCTTTGCCCAGAATAGCGACTGTATCGATAAATAATAATCGAAATATCTTCGAAATAAGTGTGAAGAAGTTTAGATTAGATTATTATCTTTGCCCCGGTCTACCCTAGGTATTTAAGTATTTTTGAGTTCCTATTACATAATAAATAGACTTAATAGATTATGGATAAATAGATTAAATAATAAATAAATAAATAGACCACAAAAATCTATCTATCAACCCACAAAATGTTCAATGATACGCTTCTAATTTTTAATACGAATAAAATTTATCAAATCGAATTTGTCCACATTTGTATTTCATTAAGTATGAAAAGTGACATTTCAAAATTATATTGATACCTAAATATGTTTATGTTTTCAATCTTTTAATTATAAAATTTGTGTACAAGACTTATTTTACGTTATTATTATTACATTATAATCTTATTTTTTAAACTTTAAATCATATAAAAATTTTATTTAGAAAAATGTAATTTTTTTAGGATATTGTAGCTGTGGTAGCAAACTTCTTTGTACACTTGATAATGAAACTTATTTTGAAGATGTGCAAATGGAATGTGTTGTCAAGAAAGGAAAAAACTTTGGCAAATGCAAAAAACTCTATTTGAGGGAACCATTTCGGACGGAAGTTGCAATTGAATTGACTAATAAAGGAGCAGAAATGTATCGAACTGAACAAGCTAGAGGAAATATGGAACCAGGCGATCAAGAACCACCTTTTATGCCTAGTGCACCTGTTTTAAGAGTTGCTAAAGCTGGACATGTCCGTTCACAATACATTCATTCAGACCTTTTTGAAGCAATACGTATTATGAAAACTTCTACCTGGAATAACGCAATTCATGGCATTGGTTATGATCCCTTTTTCGTGCACTTTTGGACCGCACATCAAACAAGATTATACTTTTATTATGCAAAAAATGAAATTACAAGCGTTTGTCTAGATGCGACAGGAAATATTGCAAATAGCATTGAAACGATTGGAGGAACAAAAGCAGGCCCTGTTTATTTATATTCGATTGTTGTTAACAACGATGCAGGACAATTTAGTGTAGCACAAATGCTGAGCTCAGTACATAATACTAATGCAGTTATGTACTTCCTTAACGAGTGGACTCGTTTAGGTGCCCCTCAACCTAAAGAATTCACGTGTGATGGAGGAAAAGCGCTCATAATCGCCAGCATTAAAGCATTCACTCAGTACCGCACCATCGAAGAATATGTTAATGCTTCTGACCGCCCTCAATGTTTTATTAGAATGGATGTTGCTCATTTCATTAAATTGTACGTTAATTTTTTGAGTGACTTGACAAACTCTAAGAAAGTTAAAGTATTTTATAAAGCTGCTATAGGACAATTAATATTATGTCAAACTATAGAAAGAGCAACCACTATTCTAAAAGCAATTTTAATAGTGGCTTCTTGCGAAACAGATGGATTACTCATTAATACAAATGAAGACAGTAGTTGTGAAACGCAAAAACAATTTTTAAAAATATAGTTCAGCCACATGGTTTAGAAGAGGCTCTTTTCGACGAAGAAGTAACAGAAAAATGGGAATCAATGAGGCCAACTAATGAATCTATTTTTGACGACACAAACGAAGAAAGTGAAAACTTAACAGATAAACAAATAAATTGTTGGTCAGATTGGTTTGAAAATGTTGAAAAAGAAGTCGAAATGGTGAAAACAAAAGAAATAGGAATACATGACAATCCATTTAATTTGCCAGAATTTTGCGCACGTTTAAAGAAAGACATTAAAAGCTTCCCGTTATGGTCTTGTATTTGGGTACAAAAATTTGGATTTGGTAAAATTCCGGCTTCCAGTTCTGCAGTAGAAAGCGAAATAAAAAATATAAAAAAAGATTTAATTGAAAAAAAATTGAGAGCAGATGCAGCAGTTAATGTGATTTTAGAGTACCTGGTTGGTCGCTCTAATATAATTCAAGCGAAAACTGATGCAATGGAAAACAAAGAAGATAACGTTGAAATTACTAAAGGATCTGGAAATGAATCGGAGAAAGATCTTGATGCAGAAAGAAATTTAATAATTGCTACTGAACCAAAGTCAATCTCAATTAAGGAAGATAAAGAATTCGTAAAAGGTATGTAAAAGCTTCTAACTGAAGTAGGTATTTCTTATTCATTACACCTTGTTATATATTTTACAACTATTTTTATTTTCTCTCATGTTTACAGATACAATTCAAGAAGAGAACGTAAGATTAATTAATACCAAAGAAATAATATGCCAATTGTGTTCATCCAGTTGTGCACAACAAAAAAAAGGGAGTAGTGAAATGTTGTGCAACAACTGCAGTGCTGTAAACAACGTAAAACAAATAATCGACTTAGGAAAAGAAGAAAATTGGCGTGGTCAAGTCACTAAGGCATCAAAAAATACAACTAAAAAATCGAGAACAAAATCTGCAAAGTTATCAAAATACTTGGGTCAAAACCAAACTACTTTTGATTCACTGTTTCAAGATAATTTGCAGAAAGTGCCTATTCTGAAGAATGGAAATGCTTTAAAAAGGTAAAATTAATCAGTTTATATTAAATATTACTTTGTGTTGCAAAATAGTTAATAGTGAATAATTACTTAATTTAAATGAACTCAGTTCAATCAAATTATGAATTTATTACGATAAACAAAATAATTAAAATATTTAAAATTTTATACCGGTTTCTTTTATTCTAGGGTGTGAAAATTAAAAAAACAATTGTATTCATTTTATAACACGTGTGCAATAGATTCAATTGTACAATCGTTTATTGTTGGAGCAATAGACCATTCTGAAGTCGAAAATGCATTAAAAACATTACAAAAGGATTGTCCATTTATTGCACTTGCACTATATATAAAAAAGATGGGAGTTGCACAATCTTATGTAAAACGAGGCAGAATTTTACTGGAGTTTCATGAAAGTGCTATACAGAAGACACTAAACAAAACAAATAATGAACTTCAAAAAGTAATACACGTAGACTGCAATACAAATGCTTTTGACATGATGTTAAAATTAATTAAAAAATTACCAATTAACAGAATAGTCATAAACTGTAATAATGGTTGCCCTCAAAGAACCCGAGAAACGAATTATTATTTTTTGGATAACTTACTCTTTAAGGAAGCTTTAAGCGAAGTGGAAATGCAAGAAGCATTAACAGCTGACAGAGATTGTAGCAGAAGAGGATGCTTAGGACAATCAGAAGTGCAATATGATTCAAGTGGTACGTTTTAAATGATTAAAATCAACAAAAGTATTTTATTTTTCACGTGTACACATAAATTAAAGAAAATCCATATACTTAAAATAATTTCTTTACAGGTCCAATTATCTTAATTCAATTAACGGACATCAGGACATTAACTCATCTGGATAACATCCCGATAAAATTTCCCGATGTACTTGGGACCTCTGATTATTATTTACTGGTAGGAGTAATCCGTTACATTAACAATGACCTTACGTCGACTAATGGATTAGGAAAACTGTCCATGGGACACTACACAACAATCTGTCGCAGAAATAATCTGTGGACCGAGTTTAATGATCTCAATGCAGGAACACAAAGAACTCTAACCAAAGATGTGGACAAAAAAGTCAACATAGAATTTCTAATATACATTAAAGTTGAAAAAACGTATAAATAAAATCAATTAAAACTGTATCACCATGCCTTTATATTTAGACTGTAATTCTTTTCTACATTAATAAAGAGCACCAAATTTGATCTCACGATGTCTTATTTAGTTATTTGCACACAATTTGCGCTAAATTGGATCACTAAAAATTTTCGTTTGTATTACTGTTTAAAATTTTAATGTTTTATAATAATCTTTATGGTACAAAATTAGCACCAAATGAGCACTAAATTATTGCATAAAAATTTTTTCGATATTTTAATTTTTTAGTTTTGTTTATAACAAATTGTTTAAACAAATATTTTATTATAATGTTTATGGTACAAAATTAGCACTAAATGAGCACTAAATTATAGCCTATTTAGAATCTGAATAATTTTATTTTTTCATTGTGTACTAAGAGTGGACAAGCCAGCTTAACGTTAAGCTGGCTTGTCCACCTGATTTTTTAAATAAATAAAGAGCACAAAATTCAGGATATGGATATTCTGTTAGCACTAAATGAGCACTAAATTATGGACAAAAATTTTCGATTTTTTAATTCTTAAAAGTTTTGTTTATAGCAAATTGTTTAAACAAATATTTTATTATAATGTTTATGGTACAAAATTAGCACTAAATGAGCACTAAATTATAGCCTATTTAGAATCTGAATAATTTTATTTTTCATTCTGTACTAAGAGTGGACAAGCCAGCTGAACGTAAAGCTAGCTTGCCCACCTGATTTTTTAAATAAATAAAGAGCACAAAATTCAGGATATGGATATTTTGTTAGCACTAAATGAGCACTAAATTCTAGCATAAATAAATTTTCGATTTTTTAATTTTTTAAAATTTTGTTTATAACAAATTGTTTAAACAAATATTTCATTATAATGTTTATGGTACAAAATTAGCACTAAATTACAGCCTATTTAGAATCTGAATAATTTTATTTTTTCATTGTGTACTAAGAGTGGACAAGCCAGCTTAACGTTAAGCTGGCTTGTCCACCTGCTTTTTTAAATAAATAAAGAGCACAAAATTCAGGATATGGATATTTTGTTAGCACTAAATGAGCACTAAATTCTAGCATAAACAAATTTTCGATTTTTTAATTTTTTTAAATTTTGTTTATAACAAATTGTTTAAACAAATATTTCATTATAATGTTTAGGGTACAAAATTAGCACTAAATGAGCACTAAATTATAGCCTATTTAGAATCTGAATAATTTTATTTTTTCATTGTGTACTAAGAGTGGACAAGCCAGCTTAACGTTAAGCTGGCTTGTCCACCTGCTTTTTTAAATAAATAAAGAGCACAAAATTCGGGACTGCGGTACAAAATTAACACTAAATGAGCACTAAATTATGGCATGAAAATTTTATTGTTATATAAAAGTGGACAAGCCAACTTTACGGACCTTAGGGTGCTGCAGCAGTCAAGGAAAAACCGGCCGAGATCAAGACCATCACCTAAGAACAGACCAGGAAAAGTCGGCCGAACAACAGTCGACTAGAGTCCACAACAACGGGAACTCCTCGGAAAGTTCAGTTAAGTCCATAGTGTCTTTCTTGGCTTAAGCATCGATCTCTGATTCGCTGATTGTAATTTATAAGCTGTCAATTATTAATTTGGATACATGATGAATTATATAAGCAATAAGATGTAATTAAATACCTAATAGTTGAATAAAGAATATGTGTTGAAAACTTTTTGTTCCGTCAATAATTCCTAATTTCTTCATATTAATTAGTTTATGCCGAACAACACCCCTGAGGGGTTTCAGCTGAAGAAAGGTGAGCTAGCCGTTTCAGTATTAGATTGTATACTAATATCAGTATTTATAATCTCATTGTCGCTGTTTTGCGACGTATTTAATATTCCGATTTGCGGCTCAGTATTTGTTTCTGACATAACGCTATTTGCTAACTTAAAACATCATTTGAGATATTCAACATGTTTTAGAATAAATAAATCTGCTCTTATAGGTAATTTATTATTTAAAAGTAATAGAGTTTTTATGATAACAAATTCAGCTTCGACAGCTGCACTGGATGGATGTACTCTTCCATGTCCGAATTTACCGCGATACACAGCTGACCAAAGAGAAACTAGTCCTTTAATAGTTTTATCTCTAATTGAGGAAGATACTGGGCATTTTCTCTGTCGCCGTTGTTATCCAAATTTTTATGAACACGATTACTAACATTATTTGCCATCGATTTGCCATGTCTGCATTGTCTAGCTCTTCATCTTCAAGCTCATCAGTAGCTGGACATAATCTTCTGCATTCTTTAATGTTTTGCTCGTCAATAAACATTTTAATTTCTGTTTTTGAATTTCGCAGCATGTTGGTGTATCATCGGGATCATTTCCTTCCGTTTCATTAACAGCAATAATTATTACGACCTATAGCATGACTTTTTCAATTCTCTCGATAATTGATATAAATGAACTGTCTTGACCCACGATTAGTTTACCGTGAGTATACGTGCAAAAAAATATTACTTTAGCAAATTAAAATAATAAACGACGACAATTTTCGATAGAACTATTTATTGATTACTATACGTGTTTACAGATATAATTTTCGCTGGCTACTGAATACTACTAAAAATACAAAACTACTCCTGACCAGAAATCCCTGTTGGCGGGTAACACAAAAATTTCTATCTGTCCTTCATCTATGTATCCATCCATGTCTATCCATCACTGTCCTTCTCAGAAGCTGACAATAACCGCTTCAGTCGCCTAACTGTTAATTTCCAAATACCTACTTTCTAAAGAGATGGATTATGATACAAATGACAAATGTTCCTCAGAAATATATATAAAAATGAATGTATTTTAATCTTTTAAGAGATTTCTGGAAACTAATTTAACCAAACTTTAAGAATTACTAATATGAATTTACATCGTAAAATAAAATCGAAAAACAAAATTAACTAAACTATAAGGAGACGGAACATGAACCTAGTGCAGTATTACTATAATTTAAATTAGTTAAAAAAGTATCAGTTTTGATATTCAAATCTTTTGTTCCGTTTCTTTATTCTTACCAATTAAATTCATATCAACATCAATACTAAAACGTTCACGGCCAGAAGGGATGGACCCTCCTGAATTCTCAGTAATTTTTATTTGCCTTAAGTCATATATACCCGTATGTATAGATTATTAAATACAAATAGAATTTAAGTATAATATAAACAATAAAGGTTGAGGTTTATATACAGGAAAAAGTTAGTACGTTCTCACCACAGGTTTCAGATTCACGCCTGTCACCCTTCACTGCCACCGAGAAAATCCCAACGCTTCTCATTTGTTTCGGCCACTTGTCCTAGTAAAGTATAGGCACAACTCCAAAACGTAAAATATTTCGTAATCGTATTTAAGTTTTGCGTGACTAAGGTTTTAAAGAAGCTTCCCTAACACAACGCCTGTGTATTATATAATTATAAAAATCTTTAAATTACCACCGTAGATCATGTATTCAATGTTATAGGGGAGTGCAATTAGAACGAAAAGATACAATGTTTCGGAAAAAATCAAACAAGGTTATATTTTTCTAAAACTTTTTTTGTTAGTTTATAAATATGTTAAAGTAAAAAGTTCTACTCACAAATTTCGCCGCTAATTGTTTATTAATTGTTTAAACAATAACAATTGTTTTGTATAAATAATGTTAAGAATATGGGTGAATTCAACATTTTATTTTGATAAAAAATGTTTTTATTTTAGTTTTGATTATGCTGAACCCGAATCTGACATTACAATTTGCAAATTCAAAATGGCGGTTTTTTTCCTAAAAATCCTTAAAAAGTAGTTGTAAAATCCGAATTTTTTTATAAAACGTGTTTGTTTACATATGTGTGGATATTTTTGAGAGGTTGCTGAACCTGAATAAAATTTTGATAATTTAAATTATAAAATGGCAGATCCAAAATGGCGGATAACTTAAAAAATAGTTGTAAAATCATAATTTCTTTACAAAATGTATTTATTTCTACATATATTTATTTTTGAGAGCTTTGATAAACCTAACTTAAATGTTAACATTATAAAATATAAAATGGCGGATCCAAAATGCGGATTTTCTAAAAAGAACATAAAAAAGAACATTTTTCTAAAACATTTATTGTCTTTATCTTTAACAGGTTGTTGAATCTGAATTAAAGATTAAAAATTAAAATTTCAAAATGGCGGATCCAAAATGGCGGATATTTAAATGAAAAAGAAGTAGAATCCAATCAAACAAACTTCAGTTATGAGTAAAATACCTATATTTTTCATAATACTGAAAATTGTTATTATGGAAATTTGTTCAGAATTAAAAACTATGTGTCAATATGCAATTACACTCTTCTAATCGAAATATTGTGAACTATAAAGGTACATATTTATTGCGCGAAATATAATTTTTTTACATACCTCGTATAATATTGATAAAATTTAATATTTTATATTGGCATATTAAGTGTTAGACCATGCACAACTATTTATGAAGAATAACTTTCTTCAAAAAATTAATAATAAAACAGTTATCATAAATAATAAGTGAAAATTTAATGATGTTTGTATAATTAATTTGAAACAATATTAAAAAAAAACAAATTTTCGATTAGAACGATATAATTACATATTGGAACATAGTTTTTAATTCCAAACAACTTTTCTTTATAAAAATTTTCGATATTGTGAAATATAAAGGTACTTTACTCTTGAGTGAAATTCATATTTTTTGACATACCTCGTACAAAATTAACAAAATTTGATATTTGATGGTTGCATCTTATGTTATATACGATGCAGAGTATTTTATAAAGAATAACTTTTTTTCGTAAAACTGGTATTAAAAAAGTTATCAATAGGTTCCAGGTTACGCAGACATACTGTATAAGAGCTAAAAAAAATTTTTTTTGTTGAACATTTATTATTGTTGAAGCTTATTATTAAATGTATTTTAGGTAAGTTTTACAGAAAAAAGTTTTGATCACTCTGTATATACATTTTTTCAGCTGGTAATTTTCGGTTTTTGTATTACGTTTTTGTTATCTTTCTTAGTTTTCTCAAAAAGATTGTTTATTTCATTTTTAAACTAAAATAATTCAGTGTTTTTTTAAGATTACATCCTAAGCTTTAAAAAAATATCAAAAAAATTGTATTAGATTTATTCAAACTTGAGTAATACCGTCTTAAAACGGTGGGAATTCTGTAAAACTACGAAGTTTTCAAAAATTACATTTTTGAGACATCGTATTATTTGAATTAAATTTTTGAGATTTTTTTTTTGAATAAAACATCGTTTAGTAAGATTATTGAGAGGTAAGTTGTGCAAATTTGAGAGTTTTATAAGTAAAATTGTATTAGTTACACATTTTTAAATCATTTTTAAACAAAATTCATGTAAGGCTCACTTTCCGCCCACACCGTACTTATGTCCTTACATTTTATTTCTTTTTATTACAACCATAAGATAGCTTATTTCATATTCTTTCATGTCCAATTTATAAAATTGCTTTTGATCCATTAGTTAAAGAATTACATTAAAAAAACTCAACCGTGCACTTCTTCCAACGCTAGTTTACAGTGCGCCAATGTGTGTGAGAAGGGTGACTTTAGCGTTATAAATAAAAAATTACAGAAGCTAGAGAAAATTTTCTGAATTTTTCAATGGTCAAGTCAGTTTTTTTCTAAAAACTATATTTTCTGAGTTATTTAAAAAACATCTAACTTCGCTGTTCATTTGTTTAATAAAAAATGAAACACCCACTTCTCGAGTAGAACTTTTTGATATGTTGTTTATTAAACATTTCTTAATGAAATTACAGAAAGTTTTATCTTGTTTGATTTTTTCCGAAGTGAAAATCTAAATGCACTCCCCTATTAGATGTTTTTATAGTTATAACAATAATATTTTTTACAAAAACAATTCAAATTCCCATTGTAAAATTAAGCCGTTTTATTACTAAACTACTCTGATATATATTGCTCTATATCAAATTCGGTCGACGTATGATTACCTGGTGGTCTACCTTTGGTGTCACATTTCATAATAAGGCCATTATATGATGAAAGAAATAATGTTAATACATGTGTATTGACATAAATGACAAAAAGAGTAGACGGAAGTACAACTTTGTTGTTACAAAAAAATACAAAGTAAACCTTGATTACGTGGGTAGGCGCGAAATGTTTGGCTCAATGCTATTTAAATGCATTCACTTTTTTCGAATCCTGAGAAAACTAATAAAGATTTTTGACCAATTTAAACCCAAAATGAGAGATTACATTATTACCGAACGCCGAAAGTCCCTTAAAATAAACAAAAAATTTGTTTTGAATGAAATATTTGAAATTAAAAATCACACCAAATTTTCTCTTTTTTTCATCCCTGTAACATTAAAATACACATTATAGAAGTTTTCAAGGGACTTTTGGCCCTCAGTAATAATGTAATCATTCAGCGTTTAAATTTGTCAAGATATAACCAAGATTTTGCGCTACCCCCTTAAAATAAAAACAATATGCTTTTATTGTTCAAATTGATGTCAGAAGACAAGTCAGTATATAAATATACAACTAAAAAGCATTTAAAAATATTGTAAAAGGTACTAAATCATTACAATAGTGTGGAAGTTTTCTTGTCAACCTTAAAACAGTAAAACTATTTATGAACAAAATTCTTATACCTATGAGAATCATCGTGAAATGAAAATATCTAATATTATTTATTCGACTATTAAAATATTACTGCAATATTCTCTCATAGTAGTGAGCATAGTCCGGATCTGTTAGTTTCTTGTTAATCAGCTCTTTCAGATCCTTTTCTTTGCATCACTTAGCATAAATGGCTCCAAATATACTTTTTTATCTTCTAACATCTTTTTTCTCTTTATTTCGAACAGAAAACTCTTTGAATTTATCCTTGCAAAATGTTTTATAGAAAAACGAAAAGGGCTGTTCTTTTATGAACTTTAAGACTTTAATATCATTCCAAATGACACTGATCTCTGCTCCATCCGCCTTAAAATGGTATCCCCAATTATCTTGTAATCCCTTAATGTCATTAAAAAAAATTAAACGTCAAACTATAGACTGTAAAAGGAGTACCCGTTGTTCGAAACTCTCATAAATTAGTCACCAAACATTAATAAAATTCAAAGAAGTAGTACGTTTACCATTCCTTTGTTATTTATATTATTGTACATGTACGGCAATTCCCAAACCCGCTAAAGCTAATCGAAATAGGTACAACAGACTTTACCTATTGCTTACCTTACGATGATAAAATGAAAATGCAAGCTAATAGTGTTGAACATATTAAAAAGATTAAAATACTACTGGATGAACATAAGATTGTAAGACATACGTACAAATTACCAGAAGAAAAACTTTTTCGAGTAGTTTTGAGAAACCACAGTACCGACACCAATGAGATAATACCAGCGCTAACAGATAAAGGTCACTTGGTTCATCAAATATTGAATGTCAGAGACAAAGGAACTAAGGAGCGCAAAAACTTATTTATAGACCTCCACCGGAACGAAAAAAATAAAGAAATATGCATCAAAATATTACTGTGGTTAGATTCGAAATGCCATATAAAAAGTAAGAAATAGTCTAGTGCAAGGGATGTCAGAACTAGGGACAGTGTCCATTGGACACGCTAGAAATCAATATACACAGCAAGCTTGATGTATTAAATGTAGAGGGCTGCATGATTATATACAAAGAAAAAAAGAGGCCGGTAAGCCACCCAAATGTTCTCGTGGTGAAGTAGCGCATCCCTCAAACTACAAAGGATGCCAGATATATTCCTATACTATAGTCGGTTCGCTAAACTCAGACGCAACTGGCTAGATATTTTAGTCGATAATTTTTTTGTTTTTTGCCAATTTTGCAAGAATTGGCAAAATTACTAACTATTTAGTGATTATTAACTATTTAAAAATTATTTTTTGCCAATTTTACTAAAATTAGCAAAATTACCGACTAAAATATCTAGAAAGTTGCGTCTGAGTTTAGCGAACAGACTATAACGTCAATACCATTCTCAAACCAGTGAGGACCTATGAAATCCAGTTACGGGAACAGCATCAACATTGCTCTCATCGAGAGATTCCAGTCAAAGTATAGCTTGCTCCCTGGTTCGTAACCAACCGAGACATTTATAATAATAATAATAATAATAATAGCCTGTGGGAGTTTTTTGTCAGTTCTTCTATCAGGCGCGGCCCCCTGCGAATGGGGGATGCTTTCTGGGTATTCGTAGCACCAATACCCAGAGAGTGGCAGGGATACTTGCCGTGGAACAAAAACTGACACTTGGCAGTAGGTATAAAATGCACACCTATGAGAATGGATATTAATAATTTATGTTTAGGATCGCTGCCTGGGGATCGCCAGGGCACGTCTGGAGCCGGCGCTGGACGTGACAGCATGCGGAACGTCGGTGGCAGGGTGTTGAGGAGGCGGGCCCCTGTCATACAATCAGCTACAGCCCAACCACAACCACAAGCGAGCCAAACAACAAGAGCTCGACCTGCCGAAGGTGCTGCACTAGAACATCAGCCGGCGCTCACTCAAGCGGGACGACCGAGACAGCGCATGAAATGGACTGTGTCCATTAATAAAAACATTTTGAGCTTATACTACAAGGTGACAAACCTCGGTCAAGAAACAATCGGCTACCGACAACAGCTGTATGCCGAATTTTGCAGGACCTGTACCCAGATATTCAACTATCCGAGCAACGAGTATCTGACCAATACCGGGTAATTATAAGAAACAACCTTATCCCGGAGACTAGACGCAATATCATCAGAAGCGAAGTCGAACGGGAGATTCATAACAATGTAGTAATTGAAGATCAAGTCCCTGTTGAAGTTCATGAGCAGATTCCTGACCTTGCCATACAAGAAACTCAACCTGACAATACAGAGCAGGAAAACAACGAGTTACGTGATAACCTAGTAAGCGAAATGGCGCGTACGGTACAGGAGTTTATTGGAACAAGCCCACTTAGCAGACCACCGCTACCACGAATAAACTCTTGTAAGAAACTAGGGGCGCTGTTACAAATTGTGAACACTGAAGTCCTACCCACTTATGTCGTAGAAGCCCCCACATTAGAATATTTGCACATGCTTATCTACTCTGCAGCAACAGCAATTGCTAATGTAATGGGCATTAAGATCAGAACACGACGGGTTACTAACAACGTAAGGACTGGTAACAGAATTGGGAAAAAAGACTGCTCGGAAAGATTGAATTACTGCTTAGGGATATTGGTCAAGTCACCGAATATATACGAGGTGTAAGAAGTAGAAAAGCCATCAGGGGAGCTGAAGAAATAATACTGAGTACAGCAAGACACTCAAGATAGGATCCAGAAAACAACACAGCCCAACAGTGCCTGGATACATTAAAACAAAAACTCTCCGTTTATTCAGGACGACTAAGAAGGTACAAAGTGAGTAACAACCGAAAATCCGGCAATGGAAAACTCAATTACACTGTAGAACGTCTCGATAAGACTTACCCAAGCCAAGAAGAAATTCATGAGTTTTCTGGAAATCAACTTTCCACACCAGCTGCTCTTAACAACAATGCTGGATGTATAGCCAACACTACACTACTACTCTCTGCGAACCCTTCACCACTGAAGAAGTCTCAAATATCATCAAAAAGCTTCATAACTGGAAATCTCCTGGACCAGACGGAGTTCAAAACTTCTGGCTTAAGAAGTTTTGGAGTGTTCATGATTGGTTATCAACACTAATTAATAATGTTATTTCTAATCCGCAGGAAACACCATTATTTCTAGCTCAGGGAACCACTTATTTAATACCGAAGGATCAAAATAACACCCAAGATCCAGCCAAATACCGCCCAATTACTTGTCTTCCAACTTTGTATAAATTGGTCACATCCTGTGTAGCCCGGCGTATCTACCAACACTGTGCTCTGAACAATATCATAGAGCCTCAACAGAAAGGATGCGCTGAGGGTTCCATGGGTTGCAAAGAACAACTTATCATCGACTCAGTCATTTCTAATCAAGCATATTCCAAAAAAAAGAACCTATTTACTGCCTTCATTGATTACAAGAAAGCCTTTGATTCAGTGCCGCATGAATGGCTTATAGATATATTGAGAATATATAAAGTCGATGATAATATAGTGACCTTTTTAGAGCATATAATGACGTAGTGGAAGACTCGAATTCACCTTCAAATACCTGGTGAAAGTAACATCGAAACTGAAAATATCGCAATCAGCCGGGGCCTGTTTCAAGGAGATTCGTTGAGTCCTCTGTGGTTCTGTTTAGCTATGAACCCACTAACTCAGCTATTGAACTCTACAGCCGCAGGTTTTAGCAACAAAAATAACAACAATGTGGTGGCGAAGCTTAATCATTTATTGTACATGGATGATTTGAAATTAATGGCTTCCACTCGAAACCAACTCGATGAGATGCTAAAAACTATAGAATCCTTTTCAAATGACATTAGTATGGACTTCGGACTAGACAAGTGCCGTGTTTTAAATATAGTCAGAGGAAAAGTACAGCCCGGAGAACATTACCCTCGGAGTACATTCCGAAGAACAGAAAGCTATACTACTCGCGACGGCCAGATGCGTACGAATATTTCTGCGAGAAACTCCAGCATACCAAGTCACCTAGGGCTCGATAACACGGAAAGAGTCCCACCAGAGCTCAATCCTTTTGATACCGTAGGTATCTGGGATGAGTCAATTTTCCCCTTAGAGGGAGTGTGAGCCGTATGGCTAAATATGGATATGTTTATTAGTTTTCATGTACATGTTTCTGTGTAAGAATTTTACAATAATTATGTTATTTACACATAAAACAATAAACATCTGGCACTATCCGTTAAAACCAAAAATGGTCGAGCACGGGAATAGTGTGTATATCGTGTAATACATTAAAAAGATAGTAGAATACTGTTACATAAAACATAAATAAATAACTAAGTCTAATTACATCTACATCAAAATTATACTGCAATTTGTAGAACGTATTTATATTATTCTCTTTTTTTATTTGTTCTTTTATTTTGATGATGAAAACTATACCCACTTTGATGTTATGACATTCATGTAATGAACATATTCATTAAAGCATACAAAATGATAATAGTTGTTTAATCCATTAAATTTTGCACATAGCAGCGATCTAAATGAAGAATATATTTTTTAAATATTGATTTAACCATCACTGGTGAGTTGAAAGTAGTTATATATATTTTATACATCTCAGGTAAGGAATTAGATATTTTTGGAGCTTGATAAAGGATGTATCCTTGACCTGATTTTTTTTGCTACTTTCAGTTTTAACATTTTTATTTGTTTTATTATGCGTTTCATAGGGGTGGCATAGTTTATGAAGTATATGTTTTTTGTTAAATATGTATAGTAATATTGAATACATATATAGTTTTCTTGTATCTATTACTTTTGCTTCAATAAATAGAAGATGACTTGAGTATGTGCGTTTTTTATGTAATATTATTTTTAGTGATTAATTATTTATATGGGAAATAAGCCACAATTAAAATGAAAAAAATAATTTTATTAACGTTTCGACTTTTTTTAACATTTAAATTTTCTAACGCGAGAATTTTACTGTCGTTGCATTTGGTTGTCTTTTTAAAGACAGATCACATGCTATAATTTTTTTGTGACGGATATTCTTGAGTTGGGGTTGATTTCATGTAATCGAATGAACTATCTTTCAGTAAGTCGTCCCAGGAACGCAACTCATAAATATTGGTAATATCATTTTAAAGTCTTCTACTTTAAAATGTATAATATATGTCTAAATTGCCAATATAAATGAGTCAGATTAAATAAATTATTGGAAGAATTTTTTTGCTTAGCAACAACATTTTTGTTTATTTAGTAATATTTTGTATTTTGACAACGGCACCCGATTTGGGCGTCGAAACGTTAATAAAATTATTTTTTTCATTTTAATTGTGGCTTATTTCCCATATAAATAATTAATCATAAAAATGCCACAAGGAAATAGCTTCAGAACAACATTATTTTTAGTATTCTCTTTTGTAATGTCAACTTTTTTTAAGTATGTTTTTAATACACCACCCATGGCCTCGATTTTTGACCCTTCGCTTCGCTGTCGAACGTATGCGCTACGTATACTAAACAGATACGAAGCGAATACGTTCGATAACGAAGCGAAGGGTCAAAAATCGAGGCCCAGCCAAGTATTCCGTATCTAATTCTGGACTTAACAAGTGAGTGATATAGTATTTTTAAGTATTTTATATCGATTATTGATTTTATATATTTAAATTTAGGAACTATAGCTCTCAAACATTTTGTTAGTTCGTTCATATGCTTATCCCACCTTAGATGTGAGTCGATAATTATACCCAGATATTTTATATTATTGGATATTTTAATCGTTATGCTACGTTCTATTTATTGATGCTTCTATGATTAAAAGGTAGTAGTGATACTTTATTACTACAAAATGGAATAACAAACGTTTTTTCGAAGTTAATTGTCAACCCTTTATAACTGAAGCATTTAATTATTTAAAACATATCTATTTCAATTTTATTTTTTAAATCTTTCCAAGTGTCTGCACTATACAAAATAGCAGTATCGTCAGCAAAACTGATTATTTTTCCTTCGGTGTTTATGTTGTATAATGAACGTGAACGAATTAACATGAACGTTAAATAGTAATGGGCCTAAAACTGTACCTTGAGGTACACCACATTTTAGCATGGGTTGATCACTATAAGTGTTATTTACCTTCACTATTTGTTGTCCTTTATTCAAATAACTTTGAATTAACTTATGTGTAATTCCGCGCACTCCTCATGCATCCATTGCTTCCAGCAGTTGTGTTGACTTACCGTATCAAACGCTTTCGCTAAGTCCAGAAATGTGGTTTGAGATGTGGATCTATCGACGAATCCTTAAAATTCCCTGGACCGCAAGAATAACAAATGAAGAAATCCTGAGAAGAAAATTGGTACAGAACGACAACTGATGTGCACAATTAAACAGAAAAACGACATACCTGGGGCATCTAATTAGAAATGAAAGATACCTATTTCTGCAAGCCTTAATTGAAGGAAAGATCGAAGGAAGAAGAGGAGTGGGCAGGAAGAAAATGTCATGGCTCCGTAATATCAAACAATGGACAGGACTAAAAAACATAGGAGACCTAATACATTCTGCAAGGGATAGAGATAAATGGTCAAACGTGATCGCGAACATCCATTAGTGGATTGCATAAGAAGAAGAAGAAATCCAGAAATACACAAGCAGTAGGTTTATTTTGTCAACTCTATCATATATAGGTCACTAAGTTCTGTAATTGCATCTCTCGTAGAAATACCTTCCCGAAAACCAAATTGTGAAGTTAATATAATGTTATGCTTATTGAAAAAAGTTGTTAATCGAGTTTTAAGTGACTTCTCAAATATTTTTGTTAAGGTTGTTATTAGTGAAATTGGTCTATAGTTTGAAGGATTACGTTTATCACACTTTTTAAGAATAGGAGTTTGGAACAGTTTGTTTAAACTTGTCTGGGCACACTCCAGTTTCAAATATTAGATTTATTAATTCAACTAATGGTTTTTTAATTTTTCTATGTATATTTATTACTGTTTCAGCGGTTATTTTGTCATTTCTCGGGGATTTCTTTTTCTTTAGGTTTTTATAATGTTTTCTATTTCACTTTCTGAGACCGGTGTCAATTATATGGATTGGTTTGAAGATTTATATATAGGCGTATATGATTGAGGTGGTATTATTTTTCTAGCATATGTTTCTCCAATTTGTGTGAAATAACGAACAAAAGAATTGAGATTGTAGTATTATCTTTGGTGATAATTCCATTTTCCGTGAGTATTTCGGGAATATTTCCTTCTTTTGTACTTTTTAAATTTTTTATAATGTTTCATAAATTCTTAGATACATTTTTATTTTGTTTTTTTTATTTTGTTTTTTTTTATTATATTTTCTGTATCTTTCATGTAATTGTGATAGAGCAAATGGTTTGTATTTGTGGATTTCACCAGTTCGGCAGTTATCCAGGATTGACGCTTTAATTCATATTTTCTGCATTTTTTAACATAACTGTTCCTTTCAATTAGTTCATTAAGAATTTTGCACAGTAAGTTACATTATTATACAGCCTTATTAATAAACACGGACTAACTTTAGTCCTCGGACTAAGTAGTCAAAACCCCTATTAATAAACAGCGAATAACAGTGAACTAAGCTAAACCTTCTCTAGTCTCGGACTAAAATTAAATCCGAAGTAATAGCAGGTTTAAATCGAGACTAACTTGACGTTGACGTTTGTGTTCATAACCTTAAAAACATTTTATTTACTTTTAGATAAATAATATATTATTTTTATAATGGAGGGGGACTACTTTATTTATTTATTTATTTATTTATTTATAAAAATCCAAACAGGTCCTAAAACCTTTTTACATGGACAGTTATAATCATAAACTTTATATAACAAATATAACTAATATATACAGTCATTAGCACAACTATTGATAGGCAGATATAGAAGACTTTAACACAAAAACGCTAGACTAATGATATATATTATCCATCTACTAGTTTAAAGTGCTCTTGCACTATATGTCTATAGCAACCAACTGACATTGTAAAATCAATGTTTTTTACTAAATTTATATTGTTCGCTAGTTTCAACATGGCCTCTAGAGGAGAGCAAACAGATGTTCTTATTTTTCCAAACAACAACTGATATCTCGTTGCTTTTCGAGGAACATTAAATGGTATCCGCATTCGTAAATCAGTTGTACCTGAAATATTATTAATTATTTTATATAAAATCATTGCCATTACAAATTTGCGCCTACTAGTCAAAGACAAAACTTCAAATTCTTCCCTTAGCATGGTTGATCTTATGGTTCCATAATCAGGCCATCGGTGATGTTTTTTGAAATACAAATAACGAAGAAACTTATTCTGAACTTTTTCTAGTGCCTCTAAATGTACTTGAGGTTGTTGTCCCCAAATAATGGAACCAAATTCTAATATTGGTCTAACTAAAGTATTATATAATATTTTTATACCCTTAATACTAGTAAAATCGCAAGTTTGTCGACATATAAAACCCAGCATACGGTTCGCTCGTTTTGCAGCTTTACCAATATGTGTAGCAAATGACAGTTGATTATTATAAATCAAACCCAAATCCTTGACCTCACTGGTCCTTTTTAAAACATTCAGTCCTATTAAATAATCAAATACTATTGGTTCTCTTTTACGGGTAATAGACATAACGTAGCACTTATTTATATTGAATTTGATCTTATTATTGTCACCCCATAATAAAATGTTCTCAATATCCCTTTGAATCATTACGCAATCCCTAACAGTTTGAATTATTTTGAATAACTTAAAATCATCTGCAAATAATAAGTAATCTGAATACTGGATGACGTTTGCTAAATCATTTATAAACATTAAGAACAAAAGTGGTCCAAGATTAGACCCTTGTGGTACTCCCGAGTTAGCCTTAAATTTACCAGAAGTATTTCCATTGTGTTTTACAACAAAACTCCTATTCTGCAAATAACTTTTAAATAACTTTATTAGATTATCAGATAAGCCAAAATTACATAACTTTCTTAAAAGAACATCGTGTTTTACTTTATCAAAGGCTTTTTCGAAATCCGTATACACTACATCCAATTGCAATTGTTTTTCTAACGCATTGTTTGCAGACTCGGTGAATGAAATAAAACTTGTGTTTATCGAGCGACCCGACATAAAACCATGTTGATGATCATTAATACTATTTTTGACGTGATTATATACATGAGCATGCAATATTTGTTCGAAAATTTTTGATGGAGCACACATAATAGCGACTTCTCTATAATTTTCAATATCTCTTTTGTTACCCGCCTTAAATATTGGAGTAATTGAAGATAGTTTCCATTTTTCTGGAAATTTTGAATAAGTTATTATTAGATTAAAAATATGTAATAATGGTAACTTTAACCACTCTTGGCATGCCTTTAAAATATACGGGGGGATGCCATCTATACCGGCAGCTTTCTTTGGTTTCAGCTTTTTGACTGCATTATCATAATCTACGCTTGTTATTGATGGTAAATTCAAAACATTGTTATTACTAATAATATTTGTAAAATTAGTGTTATAGCTAGAAATGTCGGTAGAATAAACAGATTCAAAATATTTCGCAAACTCATTAGCAGTATCACTCTGATTTATTTCTTTACCCCCAAAATAAAATATTTCTGTTTGATTAGACTTAGAATTCTTATTATTAATGAAATTCCAGAAATTGTTAAACTCATTTTCTATGTTTTCCTCAATTTACCGTATATATTTCCTGTGCTCTATGTTAATTAATGATTTCAGTTTTTTTTCTGGTCTCTATAAATTGATTGTTAAAATAAATTGAAACATGTCTTAACTTTCTAAAATTATTTTTTTGTTTGAGCAACTTTTTGATATCAGGCGTAAACCATTTCGGAAAATTAGAATAATTCTTGTAAATATTATATTGTGGTACAGATCCTTCAAATATATTAAGTACTTTTGAGTAAAAGATATCTAGAGCTTTATCTACCTCTATTTCCTCTGTTACAGCTTCCCACGTCATATTTCTCATCAAATCACACATCAAATCAAAATTTGCTTTTTTAAAATTAAATCTATTACCAACTAACTTATCTGTTTGTCTAAAACTTGATACTGTAAATGAAAGTTGAATTTCCAGAGATGGATGTAATCTATCTTCCTCTACTAACGGTAACTGCTCTTGACATACCTTACAACTATTTATATTATCTGCAGATGCTACTACTTGATTTAAAGTTTTGCCCTGCCAGTTTTTACATTGTTATAAAGCAAAAATGAATTAAAATTTAAAAACTCAATCATACTTTTAAACTTAGCACTTCCATTAGTAAAATCTAGATTTTCGGTTCCTTTAATTTCTGCAATATTGAAGTCGCCAAAAATAAACGTGTTATTAATATCAGTAATATGTGTTTGTAACAATTCGAAGCAATTCGCATAGTCATGTAATTTACAATCTGGTGGAATATACACTCCAATTAATTTTATACTTAATTTGTTATTAATTTTTAAATCCGCAACCAAAATTTCAAAAGATGAACAATGTTGTGTTACTTTTAAAATCTTATGCTCCTTTTTTATTACCATTAATACTCCTCCTCCCTTAGTTTTGCCAGAAATCTCCTGGTTTCTGTCAGATCTCAATAAGTTAAATACATTTATATCAATTAGTTCTCCATCAACCATATCCTCCCGAAGCCATGTTTCTACAGCTACTACTACATCATAATTACCTTCCAAGCAATTTTTATAGAATTCCGCAGTTTTCGTGTTCAGTCCCCTACAATTCTGAAAGTTTATGTGAATCCCTGTCATGAATTGAGTTGTCCCCTGATATCAAATCCTAATCATATTATATTTATTATTTAATATATATTTTTTACACCTATTTTATTTCTACTATACCGTAGTAAATTCTTTTCATAAATTTTTGATAAACCAAATAACTTAAAACAATAATTGAAATAATTTAAAACATCCAGTTTTTCTATAAGTAACTCATTAACAACATCAATATTTTTATCCTCTTATACACTACAAACCAAAATCAACGAATTTAAGTTCCAAATTAATATATCTAAATTACTATCAACAAAAACTTATCAGTCACTAATATACACATTACAGAAACTTTGAGTATAAAGTAGCCCACACACGTTAATTGTCAAGATCCGATTCGCAAGTAATCACTTTAATTTCATCATTCTTCTTTATAAATACTCTACCATCGTAACTCCATGCCTCAGTCTTCCCGAACTTACTCCTTGCCTTCTTCAATAATGAATACATATGTTTCGTTAGATCTTCATTCACAAATATTTTTGTTTCTCTTAATTGTCTTCTAGCACTTAGAATTTCCTTTTTCTTCAAATAAGAACTAAAGTCTACCACCACTGTTCTCGATTTATTAGTTTGCAAGTTTAATTTACCTTGTCTGTATAAATTAGAAATTTCGCTGGAATTGCATTTTATTTTCAATGTGTTGTTTATAATATTTATGACAACGGACATCAAATTTTCATTATTAGTTTCATTAATGCCATCAAAACGCAGGGTCCTTTTCTTTTGAAGTGCCTCTATGTCATCAATTGTTTTTGCTATGTTGCTAATTTCTGTTGTGTGTGTTTCTATGTTTGTTTTCATATTTAATATTTGTTGTGATACATCATTAAGTGTATCCTGAACTGCATCAAATTTTTTCTCCAAATCATCAAATTTTTTCTCCAAATTATCTAAATTCTGGTCCAGTTTTGTCATAAACTTTTGACATACTTTTGATATTATGACTTCTAAACTGTTTTCGTCCAAAGAAGCACCACTTGATAAGATTCCGCTTCTAGTTTTTGTTGCCATTATACGTGTATGGATCCCTTTAGCAGTTATTAATTTAATATTCACCAATACACTGTATTACTGTAATTGCTCAAATTTCTCTATTAATTAGTATATTTCTAACTTACTTGGACCTTCACTAAGTACTGCAACATCAGTTGTCACCACTCAACAAAGATGAGAACTTTATTACTGAAACGAATTACTACTTATTTTAAAAATTTCGGGAGCACTCATATACACGACTATTCACAACGAGTGACCATGACCAAAATGTATATATATGTACGATTTAAGATTAATACAAGAAATAAATGAGTATAGAAATCAGCGGAATATTCCGAGACATTGAAGTATATAAAATTAGAAAAAATCCTTTAGAGGAATTAGAAGAAGGTGATTTCAAAACCAAATACCGCTTTTCAAAAGCCACTGCAATTTTTATAATTGACATGGTCAAAAATGACTTAGCTGGCGATTCTAGAGGTGGACATGTACCTCCCCACATAAAAGTCTTGTGTGCAATAAGAACTTGGGCACGTCGAGAAGTAAGTACATAATTATTATCAAAGTTAGTAATAAAAGTGTACTTTTATTATAAATTTTTTACTGCTCTAAGTTTACTAATTCCTTTATAATCTCTACAGATTCAAGATGATGCTGCAGATATTATTGGAATCAGCCAGCCAACAGTTTTGCTTGTCTGTAAACAAGTTACTTTAGCTCTGGTAGTACACAGAGCTCAGTGGATTAAAATGCCACAAAATGATCTGGAGCAAAATAGAGGGTTTTATGGCATATGTGGGTTTAGGCAAGTGGTTGGAGCTATTGACTGCACCCATATTCGAATTCCAAAAGTGGGTGGAAACATTGGTCAATATTACATAAACAGAAAAGGATAGAGTTCAATAAATGTACAAGTAAGTTAAAAGTAATAATTGTAGACTGATTTGGTCTATACGTGATGAAAGTTAAACACTTTAATTACTTTTAAAATAGAGTGATGCGCGTGCTAATAACCGGCAAAATAAACGCAAAACATGGAAAGCATATTTAGTTGTGAGATAAAAAGGGATGAAACTGATAGAGGTGGAAAACTTAGCTATAGAAACGTATAAATTACATTATAATGATAGTTTCCCACCTTTAGACGTATCAGATGAGTATGTAAACTAAAATTGTTGCTGTCACAGTGTTAGTTGTCAAACTCGTCTGATACGTCTAAAGGTGGGAAATATTCAATATAATGTAATTTTATACGTTTTTATTGCTAAATTTTTCACCTCTACTGGTTTCATCTCTTTATGTCACAACCTAATTATGATTTCCGTCTTTTATGTTATATTGTCGGTTATTAACGCACTCATCATCGTATATAAGATCTCTGTACATTTTCCCATTGATTTTATTTATAAATCTAGACAATTGTTTTTAAACATTTTCTAAAGTCTCAACGTGTCAAAGCAGTTGTTACAGGTTGTAAATAAAATCATTGTGAAAGAAAAGTGTTTTTGTATATTTCAAGACATAAATGTTCTCTTTTAGGTTGTGGCCAATGCTAATTTGGAAATTATGGTCATAGTAGCTCACTGGAGAGGCAGCACTCATGACTCCAGAATATTCAATCAGTGCAGATTAAAACGTAGGTTTGAGCAGTCAGAATTCAAAGGGAGACTATTGGGAGATTCAGGCATTGCATGCACCCCTCATTTATTCACTCCAATCCTAAATCCGACAACACAACAGGAAGAACGTTACAACAGGGCACATATACAAACCCGCAACATTGTGGAACGATGTTTCGGTGTGTGGAAGCAAAGATTTCGGTGTTTACTAGATGGGTTTAAAACCAAATTAGATAACAGCAAATTATACATTGTAGCGGTGGCACAATTTATTAATAACAATTTTTAGTTGAATGGAGATAGTACCCAATTCCCCTCTCAAATATATTTGGACGGGTGTTAAAAAATACAACCTTTATTATTGCAAATAAAAAGTTATAAAAACAAATTTTACTATAATTTAATGTCTTCTTCTTCCTCTTTATAAGCAATTCTGCTTGTTCATTGGCAGATTAATACCTATATGGGACGTTGTCACTGCATCTTTTGTACAGTCGGCCAATACTTGGTGATTTATATCTTGTTATTTTGGTCATCCATGTCTCCCCCATTATGCTTATGTGGTTATTATATTCCTTTTTTATTTAGTTGCTAATCATTTATACACCGTACATTACATAAGTCATCGAAAATCTTCACTCCTCTTTCGATCTCTCAGCGTATTTTCGGTAATTCTTCTCAGTGCTGTCATTTCTGCTGTTTCCACTAGTCTTTGTGTTGTGTCGTGTTTCTGATGCAATGTCATTATTGATACTGGCTTTATAAATATTTCTTGACTTCATCTCAGTGTTAATGTCTGTTTCACCATATAATGTTATTAAGACATATTGCCAGTCTATTTGCTTTTTCTACTTGAATTCTCACTTTCTTGCCCAAGTCTCAATAGCTTAATGATGTAATTCCAAGATATTTTATTTCCATTATTTGTTCAATACTGATACCATAAATTTCTATTTTACATCTGATTGGTTCTTTACTGATTACTATTGTCTTAGTTTTGTGTGTGAGATGATTAGCTTAGTTGCAAAAACCAGCAAAGTGAATGTGAATACAAAAGATCATCCAAAATATCTTTTGTATTAATATTCACTTTGCGAGTTTTTGCCAATACTGTTCCTTACCTATATTGACAGTGATGAGCCCGCTAATAACCAGCAAAATAACGCAAAAGATGGAAAACATACTACGTTGTGAAATAAAAAGAGATGAAACTAGAAAAGGTAAAAATTATATCAATAAAAACAAATAAATTTACATTATATTGATAGTTTCTCACCTTTAGATGTATCAGAGTGAAACTGCCATAGGTCACGGTGGTTGTCAAACTCCTCCGATACGTCTAAAAGTGGGAAACTATCAATATAAAATAAATTTTATGGGTTTCTATTGATAATTTTCCACCTCTACTAGTTTCATCTCCTTTAATTTCACAACATAGTATATAGTTATAGTAGTAAAAAGTTATAAAAACAAATTATATTATCTTTTTATTTCTTATAATATATATGTACATAATATTATTTATTTTGTGATTCTGCCTCTAACATTTTGGTCTTTAGCAAAGCATGTTTAAAAAGTTCCGCTTGAACCTTCATTTTAAGTTCATGTTCCTGTTTTGCCATTTTATGTTTTAGTCTCATGTACCTCATTTGCCTTTTGTGTTGGCGTTCCATAATTTCCATATGCATATCATGCTCTTTTTCTTTTAAATCGCATGAATATTCCGTCATATTTTTGACGTATTCTTGATCCTGGAAATTGAAATCATAGTTAAAAAAATAGAACAATGAAAGGCTTCATGTTTTGAAGTCAACAGTTAGCTTTATTTAAGGTCCTACCATCTACTATATACATAAACAGAGCAGTTACTAGAAGTTGTGTAATTAAATACCTTAGAAACCTTTGCAGCAGCCCCCTCTGTTGACTTACTTTTTCCTATCTGTAAAAAATAACAATAAATAAACATTTTCCAATAGTTACCAGAAGTTATAATTAAATACTGTAACATAGTACGTTAACCCTTAGCATTGAATAAAATATTATAAGTATAGTTTATAGTAATGTAAATATGTTTCGGCATTGACCGGTATTGACCTTATGATTTATTGTATATAAACGAACCAAAGAATTGACGAGACATTCAGATCAATCGATTAGCCACGATGAAGCAATAATACCTTAGTTATTGTTTACATATATACTGTTGTTTAATTGTGTAAACGAACGCTGTGAAGTTCAAATATATTTATAAAGTGAAAATGGTATATTATTATACATCCCGCACTTAGGGCACAATAGCTCAGCCACCAGACCTAGTACCACGTCATGGCGATCATCTGCCTAATTGGAAAAGCATGCTAAGCTCCAGCCTTTTGGACCCGAAGGAAAGTACGCAGAAAATAGTTGTTATAAACTAGAAATGGGAAGTAAAACCAATCCAATAGAGAAACGAACCAAAGTCGACACAGGGGAGAAACTTTAAGAGGACAATCCAAAGAAGCAATCCAGGTGTAAAGAGACAAGGTAAGAATTTATCCTATTTTTATACTTCCTTTATCGAACTTTTATTATTATTTTCAAATTTTTATTATCATGACGGACCGAGTTTAAGGTATTGACATTATTTTATAGGGATTCTAAAATATAATATTCTTTAATATTCATTGACATGACATTTTACTAATGATTTAACTTAATATAACATAATATTTTTTTAATATAATGAGCAATGATTAGATTTACTTTAAATGTCGGCTAATTGGGAAACTTTTGAAAATAAATTAGATAGCCTGTTAAAAGAAAGTGATAAACAGAGTAAAAGAGCATTGAAAAAAGCAATACCCAAAAATATAGAAGTACGATTGGACATAATCAGCAACCTAATCACTACATATAACGAGTTCATTGCACTGGTAAGCAAAAACGAAGGAATCCTTAACGACGCTCAGCGTACTATTTGTAGCAATTATTTCTGCAAAATCAGGGATAAGGTTATCAGAACTTTCCAAGCTCTAGACTCAAGGATAATAGTTCCCGAGACGATTACACAACATATAAGAAAAGATATAGTGGAAGCACAGGACCACAGCGAAACTGAGGAAAACATGGCCTTAAATATGAACGACTTTCTAACTACAGCGAGTAGGGTGTTGCCCAGAGAATTCGATGGAGAAATCGGGAAGTTGCAAGCATTCGTGGATGCATTAGAATTCGTAAAATCGATACAAGAAGGGCACGAAAATACAGCAATAACACTGGTAAAATCAAGGCTTATTGGAAAAGTGAGAAGTCTAATCACGACAGAGGATTCCATCGAAAAAATTATAGACACATTAAAGAAAAATATAAAAGGAGATAGTCCTAAATTGGTAATAGCCAAGCTGAATAGGAAGAAACAAGCCCATAGGGACGCGACAACATACGCTACAGAAATAGAAGAATTGGTAGAACAACTGAAAACAGCGTATATAGCGGAAGGAATGCCCGGAGACCTGGTTAGAAAATACGCGGCGGAAGCAACAGTCAATACATTGACGCGAAATGCAAGTTCGGAAAGGGTAAGGATAATAATGGAAGCAGGGAAGTTTGACACACCACAGGAGGCGTTGACAAAATTTTTGTCAATAGACACGTCAGATGAGCAGCAGAATAGAGTGCTGAACTATAAGACCAACTTTAGAGGAAACAGTAGTAGAGGTCAGGACAGAAATTGGAATAGAAACAATTATGAGAGACAGCAAGGAGAATGGCGAAATAACGGTACTAGATATAGAGGAGACCCAAGATATAGGAGAAATCAGGAATATTATAATAGGGGAAACAGTAGATCAAATTTTAACAGAGCAAATAATGCCAATATTAGAACTTGCGAAAGCGAGAGTACAAGCGAAAATTCGCCTGAGGAAACGCAGTTGGGGTTTTGAATGGAAATAGGGTTAGGGTCAATCCCAACCGTCTCACAAAAGAAAGTAGCCATTATATTTACAACTTTGACTTAACACTCTCTAACTTTGTAGAAATTTACACAAAAATATCGAATAAAATACACACATTTATACTGGATACAGGAGCAGATATTTCCCTATTAAAAATTGAGGATGATTTCCCACGCCAAGCAATACAAAGAAACTCAATAGTCAAAATAAAGGGAGTTACGCAAGGAGAATTACAAACGTTAGGGAGAGTAGACACTTTACTAAACATAAATGGAAACACTTTTCTTCATAGCTTCCAGGTAGTTAGGAAAGACTTTCCGATACCCACAGATGGAATAATCGGGAGAGACTTCATAACCAAATATCAATGTATGTTAGACTATTCCAACCTGAAACTACACGTAAAAACTGACGATGATTATTACATTAGTCTTAATATTCTTGATAACACAAATCAGAACAACATAGCAATTCCACCGAGATGCGAAATTTATAGATTAATCAATGGATTTAAAGGTATAAATGATAATATAGTCGTAGAACAACAGGAAATTATACAAGGAGTTTTCATAGCAAGATCGATCATTTCAAGGAGAAACCCATATATCAAAATTTTGAATACAAACTATGAGAGTGCGATTATCAATACAAATGACATCAAAACATTGGAGCTGAACCTATTCAACATATATAAGGTGGAGAATGTTATGGAAAACAGGAAGAAAATATTGCAGGAATCACTGAATCTAGAAGTTCCTGAGTATACGAAAGAGAAACTAGTAGCCTTGTGTGAAGATTTTGCAGACATCTTTGCATTAAAAGACGACATATTAACACATAATAATTTTTACGAACAGAAGCTACGGGTGAAGGATACTACCCCAGTATATATTAAAAATTATCGTACCCCACATTTTCAAACATCGGAAGTCAACGCGCAGGTAAACAAAATGCTAAAGCAAGGTATCGTAGAACCTTCAACGTCGGAATACAACAGTCCAGTAGTTTTAGTACCTAAAAAATCAATAGACGGAAGCAAGGCGTGGAGATTGTGCATTGATTTTAGACAACTTAATAAGAAGTTAGTCACAGATAAATTCCCGTTACCGCGCATAGATGCAATTCTAGATCAATTAGGAAGATCTAGGTGGTTTTCAGTCCTGGACCTAATGTCAGGTTTCCACCAAATCCCACTAGAAAAAGCCTCAAGAAAATACACCTCCTTCAGTACAGAGAAAGGATCATTTCAGTACACAAGATTACCGTTTGGGTTAAACATAAGCCCAAATAGCTTTTCAAGAATGATGTCGATAGCATTCTCAGGATTGACACCCGAAAAAGCATTCCTATATATGGACGATATAGTTGTAATAGGCATATCAGAAAATCATCACTTAACTAACTTAAGAAAGGTATTCGAAACATGCCGGAAATTCAACCTAAAGCTAAATCCTGAAAAATGCCAATTCTTCCGAAAAGAGGTTACTTACTTAGGGCATGATTTATCTCAAGACGGCGTACGACCAGATAAAGCAAAATATTCGGTAATTGAGAATTATCCTACCCCTACAAACGCTGATGAAGCAAAAAGATTTGTAGCTTTTTGTAATTATTACAGACGATTTATTAGGAAATTTGCAGAAATTTGTATACCGCTAAATAGATTGGCAAAGAAAAAAGTGAAATTTGAATGGTCGACAGAGTGCGAAAATTCTTTTCAGAAGCTAAAACTGGCATTAACAAACCCTCCTATACTTCAATATCCGGACTTCAACAAACAATTTATTTTGACAACGGATGCATCTAATACAGCATGTTCAGCAATTCTGAGTCAAAACTATGATGGTATAGATCTACCCATAGCATATGCATCACGTGCCTTCAAGAAAAGTGAAATCAATAAGCCTATAATTATGAAAGAACTGCTAGCTATACATTGGGGCATAAATCATTTTAAATGCTATCTATATGGGGCACCGAAATTTATTATTAAAACAGATCACAAACCATTGACCCATCTGTTCTCCATGACAGAACCTACATCTAAACTCACAAGAATTAGGCTAGATTTGGAGGAATACAACTTTGACATACACTACATCACAGGAAATAATAACTACGCGGATAGTATTTCAAGAATATCCGTGGATCAGCTGAAAGACTTATATATTGATAATACTCATATCTTGGCAATAACAAGGGCCCAAGCAAAAAGAAATGCAGGGTCTAAGGTAGAGTGCGGAAAGCCCGTCCCGAATCAAGCAAAGATTAACACTCACAGTCAGGGAAAAGCTGTAAGGAAGGTACTAAATAATTTAGAAGCACATAAGCTACCAATCCTGTCTTTTGTAGATAACCGTATTTCTCTCGAGATGAACATACGGATCAGAAACAGGATACGGGTTTGCGAAAGACTGCCTACCAATTTTACCAACTTTGATTTAGGTCAAGCGTTGGGAAAGCTTAATAAGCTTGCGGAGGCTAGAGGAATCAAAAGAATAAAAATATATACGAATGACGTTATTTTCACAAACTGCACAATCACAGAATTTATAGAGAAAGGAAATAAAGTATTAAAAAATATAGAAATATGCATTTGCGAAGTACCTAGAACAATAACGGAGAAAAAAGAAAAAAAGCAATTAATAGAAACCTATCATAACCACCCGATGTTTGGAGGCCATGTAGGGAATAATAGACTAATAAAGAAACTAAAAGCCAATTTTAAATGGAAAAATATGGAAAACGAAGTAAGACTGTATATCAAGAATTGCCACAAATGTCAAGTAAACAAACCAAAGAAAGGCCATACAGAGGAATTCGTAGTAACGGACACTTCCGAGAAACCATGGGATATAGTGTATATTGACACGGTAGGCCCATTCCCACGGAGCAGAGAAGGAAATCGGTATTGCATAACAATGCTCTGCGAACTGACGAAATACGCAGTAAGTATCCCGGTGCAGGACAAGGAGGCGCATACAATAGCTAGGGGTATATTCGAAAACTTCATACCCACCTACGGGCTAATGAAACAAATAAGGACGGATCAAGGGACGGAATACAAAAACGAAATAATGTCGAGTTTGACGAAAATGCTCAACATCCAACATAACTTCTCGGTAGCTTACCACCCTCAATCGATAGGAAGCTGCGAAAAATTACATCGCACACTTAACGAGTACGTCAGGTGTTTCATCAACGAAGGTAAGGATGACTGGGATGAGTGGTGTAGAATGTTCACATACTGTTACAACACCACCCCCAATTCATACCATGGGTACACACCTTTTGAATTAGTATATGGGAGGCCAGCAAATATACCTGAGAACCTCACCTCTAACATCCAACCATGCTACAATATAGACGCATATTATAATGAGCTTAAGTATAAACTTCAGTTTGCGCATACCAGAGCCCGCAAAATTTTAATACAACAAAAAATAAACAGGCAGGGGCAAAGCCAAATCGTAGCATCACCTCAGAAATTCAAAGTAGGTGACTTAGTCTTAATTAAAAACGAAGAGAACACCAAATTCGATTCATTGTACAAAGGTCCATATAGGATATCAGAGATAGGTAAAGTAAATTGCAAAATTGAGTTAAAACCGGGAAAAATAAAGGAAGTTCATAAGAATAGGCTATATTCATACAAGAAGTGAATTAGTGTGAAAGAAAGACTAACATATATTTAATTTGTAAATAAGATTTAATCTGCTTATAAAATAGGTACCAATTTATTAGAATAAGGAATAATATAAATATTTTATTGCTATATTTTGGATAAAAATAGGATTTCTGTTAAGTTAGGGTGATAATATAGTTGAGGACTTATATCTGACGATATAAGCCCTCCTCTCTAAAAGGGGATGATGTAACATAGTACGTTAACCCTTAGCATTGAATAAAATATTATAAGTATAGTTTATAGTAATGTAAATATGTTTCGGCATTGACCGGTATTGACCTTATGATTTATTGTATATAAACGAACCAAAGAATTGACGAGACATTCAGATCAATCGATTAGTCACGATGAAGCAATAATACCTTAGTTATTGTTTACATATATACTGTTGTTTAATTGTGTAAACGAACGCTGTGAAGTTCAAATATATTTATAAAGTGAAAATGGTATATTATTATACATCCCGCACTTAGGGCACAATAGCTCAGCCACCAGACCTAGTACCACGTCATGGCGATCATCTGCCTAATTGGAAAAGCATGCTTGGGGCTATTTTTACCCTTAGCAGTGGACCCCTCTAATGAACTGTTTTTTTGGTATCTGCAACAAATAATAGTAAATTAACATTTTCCATAGATTTTGTTTTGTATACATATTATTACTAATTATTCACATGATAATGATTAAAGTCCGGATTATAAGCATTTTTCTTTTTTTGTTTTTTTGCTTATAATTAGGATTTTTAGTAAAAATGCTTGTTTTAAAGATAATATACTTCAAGATAATATCTTAAAATAAGCATTTTTACTAAAAATCCTAATTATAAGTAAAAAAAGCAAAATGCTTATAATCCGGACTTTAAATGATATATAAGGGCCAGTTTCACCAACAACAAATAAATCAGTGAGTAGTTAAGTGTTGGTAGAGTAAAATTTATTAGTCAATTATATTTCTATTGTGTTTAAATACAATTTTGATAATTTACAGTTAAACTGACGAATCTTCTTTGTTACAGATATTTAAAACGACGTTAACTTCTCAATAATTTTTTTAAACATATAGAGGAGAGTAGTACACAATGAGACATGGTACACAATAAGACATTCTAATTTTTTTTAAATGTACCGCCAAGTTTCAATTCTGCAACCAACATTATCTCAGAAATGTCATTTTACAGCGCCAGTCAAAATACCACCATTTCATTCGTGACCTCGTAAAAGTTACAGTGATAAACTGTTTAATTAAAGTAAGAAGTTACTTTTTATATAGTTTTGTTGACTTATTATTAGAACTAATTGTTGATTTGTGTCAATTTGCAAGTGTATGTGTGAAATACCACAGTTAAGTTAGTCTAACCTTTACAACAATGCTACTTGGTACACAATGAGACACCGGGTGATAGTACACAATGAGACTGTCACATTGTGTACTACTAAAATTACCAAGTGTTTATGCTATAATGATAATATCATGTCATGTTGTATAAGTAGAATTAAAGTTTATTATGTTTGTTACAGACATGGTGCGCAAAGAAAAACCAAGGAGTCAAGCAACATTCAGCTCCGATGATATGGCAAGTGCCGTACAAGATGTTTTGGACGGAAAATCATTAAGAATTGCTGCCGTTGAACACGGAGTAAAATTTCAGACATGTCGCAAAAAAACGTACTACTCCAGATGATGATCGAATGGAATCCAATTATGCTGTACGACGTGTGTTTTCAGAGGAACAGGAAATTTCTCTGTGTGACTATATCAAAACTTGTAGCAAAATGAGCTACGGATTAACAACCATTCAAGCACGAAAGGTAGCATATGATATGGCAATTAAAAACAATATTCCAGTTCCAGCGAATTGGATCAAAGATAAAATAGCTGGACTCCAATGGTTCCGTTCATTTTTAAATAGGCGTGGGAACCTCAGTATACGTCAACCAGATGGTTGCAGTTTATCAAGATTAACATCATTTAATCCACACAATGTCAACAAGTTCTTCGACAAATTACATGCCGTTTATTATAGATATCCATCAGCTGTTTGTAATATCGGGATATATAACCTTGATGAGACTACTACATCAACAGTGCAGAAACCTAAGGAAGTCGTGGCAGAGAAAGGTGTAAAACAGCTGAATAGTTGTACTAGCGGTGACAGGGGTATTCTTATTACTACATGTGAAATTGTATGTGCGAATGGTACGTTTCTGCCTCCTGTTATGGTTTTTCCAAGGAAATATTATAAGGAGCATATGACACAAGGAGTTCCACCTGGCACACTGGGTTTGGCAAATCCAAGTGGATGGATGAATAGTGAGCTGTTTGTCGAAGTTATGAAACATTTCATCAAGTTTAGCAACAGTTCAATTGAAAACCCTTCCATACTGATCTACGACAATCATGAAAGTCACGTAACATATCAAGTTGTTCAACCGGCAAAGGATAATGGTGTAATCATACTGACTCTGCCTCCACATTGTAGTGGCAAACTGCAACCCCTTGACGATTCAATTTTCTCACCCTTTAAAGCGTATTACAATGCCGCTATAGACTCATGGTTGCTGAACCATCCTGGTAAACCTATTTCAATAGAATAGAATAGAATACTTTATTTGTCCTGCAAGATCATTTACATGATATAGGATACGTCAGTTTAAAATACAAGTATATGCATATATAAAATATCACTTAAAACTTATTATAAGATAAAATACAAACAGTACATAGAATTAATTATTTATATCACCCATATATTCGCTTACACTATAGAAACAATTTTGCAATAGGTACGATTTTAGTTTGCCTCGAAATTTATTTGGGTTTATTTCAGATCTAATACTATTGGGAAGATGATTGAAAAGTCTTATACCCATATAATACTGGGATTTTTCGTATCGTCCAGTATTATGTTTTGGTAGTCTTATAAAGTCATTTTGTCTAGTGGGGTACTGATGATAATAAGAGTTTGAATGAAACGTAGTTATATTAGATTTTACATACAGTATACATTTAAAAATATAAATAGAAGGTACTGTTAAAATGTTATATTTTTTAAAATATTGTCGACATGAAAACCTGTATGGCAAATTGAAAATTAATCTAATTATCCTTTTCTGAGAGACAAATACTCTTGTAGCACTCACAGCGCTACCCCAAAGATTTATATTACAGGCCAAGTGAGAATACACAATTGCATAATAAATATTCAATAACTGTTCAATTGTAAAAAAAACTTTTTAATTGTAAAATTGCGTAATAGCTACTATTTATTTTCTTGCAAACGTGATTAATTTGAGATTCCCAGCTCATATTACTATCTAGATACAAACCCAAAAGTTTAGTGGTAGTTGTCGAATGAACCATGCTATCATTTACTTTGATAGAGAACTGATGACTTGAGTTAGATCTATAGTAGAATTGCATGCTAGTGGTCTTTTTAGCATTAACAACCAAAGCATTCTTTTTACACCATCCTGTAAAGTCTTCTGATATAACATTTAGTAAGACAGTTAATTCCTCAATACTTGAAGCAGATGTAGCAATAGTTGTGTCACCTGCATACATAAATATGTTATTTGATCTGACATATTTGGGCATATCATTAACATAGCATATGAATATTAAAGGTCCCAGTATTGAACCCTGAGGAACAGATAGCACAATGTGCACAACAGATAGCACAATATACCAGATAGCACAATGTGTAGGAGAGGCACATATGAAAGCATTATCACCTACTAATATTCTGTCAGGTTTTAATAAAACGGGAATATTTCCCCTTAATAGAGACATTTTTTCTGAAGCTGACTTCATTGGCAGTTCTGTGAATGATAGACCAAATGAAACTGAGCAGCCAAATCCACAACCAGAGTCGACAGAAATGTCTAGTGTGCTTTCCAATCAAGTTGTATCATCCTCATCAAAGACACCTGAAAATCAATTAGTATCCTCACCAAGGACACCTGAAAAACCGATAATGTCTCAAAACTCTAAGTCAATAGTATCATCTGCGAATTCAAGTTCTTTCATCTCCCCTCTTGAGTTTAAAGGATTTCCAAAAGCAGAAAAGAGAAAAGGTGTGAAGGCAAGGAAAACTAAAAGGAGTGCAATTTTAACTAACACACCTGACTTGGATCAGTTAAAACTGCAAGCAACAATCAAAAAAATGACTCCTCAGAATAATAAACGCGTTAAGGTCAATTTAAATAAGGCAAGCGGCTCAGCACCAAAGCAGAAAAAAATAAAGGAATTGATAGCACTTCATCCGAGGAGAGTGAAGAACTAATCAATTACGATGATTCTTCTGGCGATGAATGTAAAAATTTACAGTTGGAAGACGATTATGGCATTGATGCTAGTACAGAAATTTCCATTGATAGTTTTGTATTAGTGAAATTTGAAAACAATATATTTTATGTTGCTAAAGTTCTTAAGACATTAGACGATAATGAATTTGAAGTGTCATTTTTAAGAAAAAGTGGTAAGCTTCAAGGCTGCTTTATTTTTCCTTTGGTTGAAGACATTGCTGCAGTAGCAAGGTCAGAGGTTGTATCAATTCTACTAAAACCAAAAAATGTAGATAAAAAAACAAGCGCCTTGCATCTTATTTCAAATTTGATGTAAAGTTTGACAGTATTAATATCCGTTAAAATTTTCTTTCATTTCAGTTTTTCTATTGTACCTGTAAAATTGCTATTTTCAATAATAAAAAATACACTCTGTGTAATTTATTTTAACAAATTATTGAAATATTAACACTTGACTCATTGTGTACCACCACTTGTCTTATTGTGTACCACCAATGGTACGCAATGAGACAGATGTAGACGGTTAGAAAAATAATCATATATTTTGTTTCTTCACTCATGAGGGAATATTTATTTCAGATTATATTGAGGAAATAATCATATTGATGTCTGGTTAACTCAGTTTGTAGACAAATTAAAAAATGTCAATGTCAGAAATAAAAATGTGTTTTTTGTCTCATTGTGTACTACCCTCCCTATATTTATTTGATAAATAATTAAAGTAAGTCTTATTTGACATTGGTGCAACATGTTGGTTTTATCTGTTGAATAAATTTATTCATCAAATACTTAAACTACTATTTGTTCTTAGTAAAACCCATCAATAGGTTTATTAATTTGTATAATTAATTATATGTTAAATTAACTAGAGCTTAACTAGAACTAAAAAGAGCAATCCGATGTCTCAATAATATTCTTTGGAGTACTCAAATATCGAATAAGAGAAAATTTAATATCTACGAGACTATGATTAAGAGTAGTTTATTATATGATGCTGAAACTTGGAGGCTTACAGAAAAAAACAAAAACAAAATTGAAGTAGTGGAAATGGATGCAATCAGAAGGGCATTACGTATATCCAGAAGAGAACATATCAGAAATGAAGACATTAAAAATCGAATGAGAATAGAAGGAAGAATAATGAAAAATATAGAGAGAAGACAACTGATCTGGTATGGACACGTAAACAGAATGAATTACGAGAGACTTCCAAAACAATGTCTGGAATGGCAACCTCCTGAACATCGGAAGCGAGGGAGACCGAAAGTTAATTGGACCACCGGCATCCGGAAAGCGATGAGCGCGCGAGACCTCAGAGATGACCTGTGGCAAAATAGGAAGGAATTGAATTTGGGAATCGGACAACGCCGCAAGACGTTCTAAACCGATCATATATATATATATATATATATATATACAGTATTTAACAATTAGTCTAACTAAAATCAATAAAAATTGTTATCTTTGTGCTATCAAAAATCCATTTTTGATAGCTTTATATTTATATATATACATATATATATATATATATATATATATATATATATATATATATATATATATATATATATATATATATATATATATATATATATAATTAACTAACCTCTAACATTTGTCGTGGGAATTCATCATTTACTTTAAATTCATTGTCAAATATCTGAAAAAAAATCTTTAGGTTAATCATACTGCATATAAACTTATGTCTATGATAAATCTTTTTCATGTGCCATTTCCTTTAAGAAGGTTGGCAATCATCATGGCAATTCACACTTTCGATACCGCTGATCTAAAGAGATCAGTAGAAGTGCAATTAAATCAAGGTCTCAAATTGTTTAACAAGGAGTTGCATCTTCTTCCAAGACCCCTTCTACCCTGTATTCTTCCTTGTATTATTAATTGTAACAAGTTATAACGCTTGCCCCTCACGACATGTCCCAGATATTGCAGTTTTCTAACTTTAGTTGTATTTAAGACCTATCTTTCTTTTCCCATTCTTCTCAACACCTCGACATTCGCGACTCTATCCACCCAACTAATTCTTAATATGTGAAATTATTGTTATTGTTACTATTATCTCAGTATGATAAATCTACTGACCTTTAATTGAATTTTAAGTTCTTCACCAGTACTTAGTCCAATATCACTGGTGCTTTGTCCCATTGCACTGGTACTTGGTCACATTTCATGAAATTGTATTACTGGCATCACCTGTTGACAAAAAAATATATATAGAATGTAATGTATATAACAGTACATCTTGATTGGGCATTGGTGGTCCCTCTCCACCGCCTGTCTTCCTCAATTCTTTATTATAACTGCTACATACCTTGCGGGCATTGATTTTCATGTGTTTCCACTGATTTTGCAGTTGTCGCAGGTCTCGTTGTTTACTATTTAATTCATTGAACCTAAAATGTTGAATTGTATATAAAGTATATTATGGATAATTAAAAGAAAATAAATAAATGAAATTTTTAAGTGCATAATTAAAAATGTTCATAAAATTATAAAAATTTTAATAGAATGTTATTAAAGGGCAATAAAATAAAATATCTCACTTTTTATGGACTGTTTCCCAGGTTTTTGTTTTTGCTTTAGATGCATTTGCGTTTAATCACTTATTTATTTATTTATTTATTTAACGGGGCGAACCCTTTTTCCTTACAAAAAATTACAATATATACATATAATTAACAAATAAACTGTAGTCATACATTACATATTTCAAAAGTAGGTATTATTAACATCAATGTCTCAATTTCTTTAAAGTATTATTGAATGCGGATACAGATGGATTAAACAAATCAACACTATCTTGCAAATGATTGGCAGTTTTCATCATCCTTGTAATTGTCTCATTTTTACCATAATTAGTGTGATGATACTTTATTCTAAATAGGTCAGAAGAACGTGTTCTTCTAGAATTTACATTAAAAACAATTAATTCTAGCAGTTCCGGACAATCAACAAAACCATTAAGAATTTTATACAAAAAACGCAATTCACACTCAGATTCTCTATTTTCCAAAGTTTTCATATTAAGTTGACAAAGAATATAATTATAATCACAGTTAGTTCTATTAAAACCCATTTTATACCTGCAAATTCTTAGGAATTTATTCTGAACTCGTTCTAACTGATCAATGTACATATTATAATGAGGATACCAAATAATATTACAATATTCCAAAATGGACCGAACTAGAGAACAATACAAAATTTTAAAAGTAAATATTGAAAATTCCTGCGAGTTCCTCTGAACAAAGCCGAGCATCCTATAAGCCCGCGACGTAATATCATTAATATGCCTATCAAACATTAGTCTCTGATCAAATGTAATTCCGAGGTCTCTAATTTGATTAACTTCCGTAACTGATACGCCCTTAAGTATGTATGTTCTATCTAACTGATGTTTAGTATTTCTAGAAAATGTAATTTTGTAGCACTTTTTAAGATTCAAATACAAGGCATTGATGTCACACCAACGAGAAAAATTATTTATGTCAGACTGTAGAGCATCCATATCCGAGGTATTTTTAATCGCTTTAAAGATTTTTATATCATCAGCAAACAACAGAAATTCACTATTATTAATTACTGATGATATATCATTCACAAAAAGATTAAATAGAAGTGGGCCTAAGTGAGAACCTTGAGGAACACCCGAGGTAACACTAATGGCTTCAGAAACAAAATCACCATATTTAACTATTTGTGAACGATCTGTTAAATAACTCCTGATCCAACCCAATAAATCATCTCCAATTCCATATCCACGAAGTTTAGCAATTAATATTTCATGATTCACCCTGTCAAATGCTTTGGCAAAATCAGCATATATGGAGTCAACTTGGTTACCCGATTCCAAAGAATCAACGATAAAGTTTGAATACAAAATAAGATTTGTACAAGTAGACTTTTTCTGACTGAAACCATGTTGTTGACCGACAATCAAATTTTTACAGTCGTAGGTTAACATCTGATTAACAAAAAAATCAAGCAACTTTGGTAGTTCAGACTGCAAACAAACCGCCCTGTAATTTTCAACATTATTATTTTTACCAGATTTAAAAATGGGCCTTAAAAAACTTACTTTCCAAAAATCAGGAAATGTAGAAGAAGTTAATGACATATTGAATAATAACTGAATAGGTTTTGCAAGAGTAAATAAACATTTTTTAATAAAATATATTGGTATGCCATCCGGACCCGCTGTCTGTTTCTACGGATTATTCTGTATCTTATCAATAATATCCTTAACACTAATTAAATAAGTATTAACATCAACATTATTTTCGTACTTAAAATCAGGAACCTGATTTATTTTTTCTTTGTTATAGACAGTCGAAAAGAACCCAGCAAATAAATTAACAATATCTAAACCATTTTCACTAGTTTCATTACCATAGCACATACTCGATGGTAGAACATGAGAGTTGCGTTTATTATTTTGATGTATTTCCAGAAAGAACAAGAATTTTGAAAAATGTTAGCCTCAATTTCTATTACATAACGCCTTTGTAAATACTTGCTAAGCTCTTTACACTGTTCCCTGAGACCGGAAAAAAGAAGATAGCTCTCATCATCGCCAGTCAGCTTAAATTTTTTATGTGCTTTTTTCTTCTCATATATTAAATGTTTTAACTGTGATGTAAACCATTTGGGATAAGTGGATGTTTTAAATTTTTTTGTGGTATAAACAACTCGATTAAATAAAATAAAATATCATAAAAATCTTTAACCATGTCATTAATGCTTCTGTTAAGAAATAATAAATTCCAGTCAACTTCTGCTAAATAATAATTTAAAGCAACATAATCCCCATTTTTAAAGTCAAAAAAGTATTCTTCATAATTAAGAACAGATTCATTTAAATCAACAATTACGTCAAAATTGACAGGTGTATGATGAAATCCCTCCTCAAACAACGGATCCAGAGGTACAGAAACAAATATATCAGGAATGCTAGAAAAAATTAAATCAAGAAAAACATTTCGCCGGTTAGATATCGTATTAACCTAGTATAAGTCACAAAGATGAATGGTATTACATAAGTCGTTAGCTGGGGAGTTTTGATTAGCCTGTACCGTGGTACCATAAAGACTGTTACCCCAAATTACATCAGGAAAATTATAATCCCCACAAATTATTAATTTACAACCCGGAATTTTATTATATATATATTCAATGCTGTCACAGTGATCCATATATACATTCCTACCAGATGCAGGAGGTAAATAAACACCACCAAATACGACAATTTGGCCTTGGCACTTAAGTGAAACAAACTTTTGCTCAACACTATTTTGAGGAACAAAAACTTCACACACTTCCAAATGTTTAGCAATTGCTAGTAATACTCCCCCACCACGTTGTTTAACACTAGTATTGTCATTTCTATCACTTCTAAAAATATTGAAGTCATCTAACCCCAATTCAGCATCATGGAATTCAAAATTTAACCAAGTTTCGACTAAAATAATCACAGTGTAATCGGAGCATGATACAGCCTGGCTTAAATCCTTAAGCTTTGTTCTTAAACCACCCACATTTTGAAAATACACATTTAGTATAGTTCTACCACCATTCAGACCACTTACACTACTTTTTGATTGCTATTTTTGATAATTAATCTTTTCTTTGCTCTTATTAATTTGTCGGAGATAGCTAGGACAGTTTGTATCAAATACATGATGACCTGGATCAACACCATCTATTTTCATTACATCCTTCGCATAATTACAGTTAGAACAAGAATAATTAGTACTGTTGCACTGATTTTTTTTTATGTTTACCTGCACATAAAGGACATGTATCCTGTTTAGCTTGACATTTATCCAGAAAATGTCCAAATTTCCAGCACCGGAAACATCTCATAACACTTACAAATTCAAAAAATTTGTAGCTGTTCCAACCAATATGAACTCGATCTTTGTTCGAAATTAAGTAGTGAAATTCAGTAGAGGACAATTCAACAATTACATTCATACAATCATTGGTACTTTTTGTAGATTTAAATTTATGAATTATTTTAGCTTCAGAACTAATAAAATCTTTAGGTAAATTCTGAGATGTAAATTTATTAATAAAAATGTTAGAGTCAACTAGGTCGTCGGAGGATACATTAATTATTTTAATTTTAGGATTAGCTAATTTTCCAATTTTAATGTCGTAATCATCACCAAGTTGTTGTTCCACCGTATTCTTTAGATTTACCAAGGATTGTTTATCTTGACAGTGAATCATCAATTTGCCTTGGGTACCTTGTTTTACTTCAGTTAATGCGACATTAATGTTATTTTTAAATGGTTTTTAGGTTTTATTATCAATGGCTCAGTTTTATTCTTTTTAACTATATCGGACCATGAAGCATAACTAGGTTTATTGGATGGTAATGAATCCGAAGATTCTAATAAATTAATTAACTTACTAGTTCTTTCGATCAACTCTTCATGTTTGCTATTCGATAAATCACCTCTGCCACTAGTAAAAACCCGAACTTTGGGCAAACAATTATTGCAGAACCACATAAAATTATCAGCATCCTGTTTTAACTTAAGAAACTGATCCTTGACTTTGGCACAGTTCGTGTGATAACATTCACAACAGAAATCACATTTAACATTCTCTATAATATGTAAGTATTCCTTGAATACACTGCGAAACAATTGCTGAAATATTACAAAACAATCAATCAAAAATATGAAATTTGTATTGTAGATAAGCAAATAACTTACCTTTTCTTCTTCGTCCCAATTTATGGAACGAATTCTTTTTTGTTTTTCTCCACTCATTTTGCAGCTAAAATCAAGTCAAAAACAGTTATTAATAACAACAAACCAAATAAACGGAAAATGCAAATGAAAATGATCTAAACCTAACCAAAGAAAAAATGACAAATTTCAAACAAAATGTCGCTGTCACCGTCAATTTCTTGATATTATTCTTCTTTGTCGCAAGTGTTGCCAACTTAAATTTGTTGTAACTAGGACTAAGGAAGGTTTAGTTAGTCCGAGCTTAGTCCGTGTTTATTAATGACGTTCTTAAAATAAAGTTAGTACTCGCTTAATCTCGGACTAGCTAGTCCGAGACTAAATTCGGACTAAGCGATTTTTATTAATAATGCTGTTAGTGTTTACATCTTTCAAATCATTATACTCTTTCCAGTGATAGTTTTCTAGATCTTTATCGAGATCTAGATCATTATGATTTAGAGATTTTATTTTATTTATCGTATGGCACTTAACACATTAACATACAGTGAGGACGTTTGAGTTGGAATAAATTCATTATATCGAGAATTTGCCGAATTTGGAGAAAAATCCTGAGACAGGTCGATTTTTATTTTTAAATTATGACTTTTTTTTCATATATATCATACTAAAGACGTCATCCATCTAAGCGTGATGACGTAATCAACGATTTTTTTTAAGTGAGAGTAGGGGTCGTGTGCTAGCTTATTTGAAAGGTTATTTAATTCTCTATTCAGTAATATAAACATTAACATAATTATTTTACTTTATTTTATTAAATTAATTTACACAAAAAGAAGAATGTAAGCAATTTATTTAATTCAAAATACATTTTACTATTGTCAGAAAAACAGGTAATAATGTTTATTTCACAAATAAACATTGCTTTTCGCTCAAATTTAATGTTCAAACTACTAAAGAGACAGGTGGTTGGCAGTTTTAACATTGAATTTAAGCGAAAAACAATGTTTATTTGTCAAATAAACATTTCTTTGTTTTCTGACAGCACTAAAATATATTTTTAAACAAATGAATTACATACATTCTTCTTTTCTTCACAATTAATTTAATTCCAAAAATTTTTTTCAACACCCTGTATAAATAATTATATTAACGTTTTCATTACTGAATAGAGAATTAAATAACCTTTCAAATGAGCTATCACACGACCCCTACTCTCATTTAAAAAAATCATCGATTACGTCATCACGCCCAGATGGATGACGCCACTAGTATGACATATATACCAAAGTCATAATTTAAAAATAAAAATGGACCTGTCTCAGGATTTCTGTCCAAATTCGTTCCTTCTCGAGATAATGGATTGATTCCAACTCAAACGTCCTCACTATATTTTGTATAAAACATAATACATAGGTTTACAAACGAACATCTAGCTTATTTATATAGTCTATAGACTCTGGAGTCGCCATTAGGAAATCCTCTGTCCTGTCATGATATGATCTTGTGGGACACTGTTCTGTGATGTGACAGATGGTTTGTGGTTGTCCACAGTCACAGAGTGGGGGTGGTCGTTTACCCCATTTGTGAATCATGTAACCACATCTGCCGTGTTGGGTTCTGATTCGGTTCAGCATAGTCCATGTGTTGCGTGTTAAGTCAAAACCTGGTATTTTTGTGTGATGTGTAAGTTGCTATTTTGTTCTTCCATCCATTCTCGAGTCCATGTGGTCTTTAAATTGAACTCATTTTCCACGGCAATCTTTGCTGTTTTTATTGGCAGTCGTCTAGGCGTAGACGGTTACCGTTGCACATACATAGATTTCAAAGATTTAGGCGGCCAAAATTATTTTTGGGGTAATTTTGATTCTACGTTCAAGTAAATTAAAGGAAAATTATATATTTTTTACAACAAACATATTTTATCATGTTATAAAAAACAGTTACAAAATAGTAAATAGTTACAAAACACAAATAAATGAAAACTCGAATTAACAATAAAAAAATATATTAATAATCATTATCTTCCAGTTCAGACGTCTCCACTGACTCTGTGTTTGGGTCAGCAGGTAATAAAAGTTCAGTCGTTTCAGATAGAAATGCCTTGCGTGAAGGTTTTTTTTATTTGTCTCGAACAACTAATGAATGGATCTGAACTTAACAAAAGTCTATAATATACATCTAAGTTACACTCTTCCCTAGAAAACTTTCTTGCAAAATTTAACCGGTATGATCGGAAATGCTTGTTCTGGGCTTCTGCAGCTTCTTCTGATAGCTGTCCTATTGGAAGTAGCGAACTTTTTATGATTTGGCTTTCATGTATCAATAGCTTGTGCATGGTTGGCGTCATTGGGTGCCGACCATACAGTTCCACGTACAATTTTGCTGTTTTGTACGCATACGTATCATATTTTTCAGCATCTATTTTGTGGCCACTTGAAATAGTTTCTAAAATAACCTTGAATCTGTAAATCAGATCAAAGCTAATACCTGTAATGTCTGAAGCCAATTGGGGGTTTTCAAAAAATCTGCGGCTTGTGTTGTCATCATTGGTGTTGCCAAAGTTGGCCTTTGGAATGTCAACGAGTAGTCCGGTCTCATTCCGAAACCTCTCCTGAATTTCCGATTTCTTTTGGGCTTCTAATGCCTTTTCTTCTTCACTTTTCTTTCCCTGTATTTTTTTACAGGTAGTTTATATGCAAGGTGTATAATACTTTCAAAAATACGGATCCGCGCGTGTAATATTGACAAACCGAATTCCAAAGCTTGAGGGTATACAGTATTTTTCATTGACAAATCATTAAAGTTGTTCGAGGTAGCTCCACAAATGTAGCACTGGGATGTTGACTTTGTGTCTGTGGCTGCGTTGCACACCTTACCGTCAATCATACTTATTTTGAGTTAGTGCCTGAACGAAACTCTTCTTCATTTACCGTAACAACTGTATAGTTCAGTTGTTTAATAGACTCCTGCACATATTTTCCTTCTTTAGTTACATCCTTTATTTCCTTCACAATTCTAAATCGAATTGGCCGGCAAAACTTTGACGAAGAAGGGGTTGGATTTTGCCATATAATTTTACTACCGTCTTTTCCACAAACAATGCGCAAAGGTACAAAGGAACTCATAAAAATGTTTGCATCTGAATCAGTATCATTATTGAAACTTTGTTTAAATTTGGATTGTTGGGCACCGTCACAACCCCATTTGCAAATTATCATTAAAGACTTCCTCTCATGATCGTTAAGTCGAATTAGCAAATCTTCTAGGTATTTTGATAATCGTGTTACGGTTAGATCCATTAGGCACTGTAGGTTACTCTCTGCGCAGGTAGACGTAATTTTTAGGGATTCTTTCGGCGGATAGCACTCTTGTTTAGCTTTCAAAACAAGATCATAGCGAGGGAAATGTTTCGGATTTGTTGCTCTTACTATCTCATACTGCCGTCTTGATAGATCAGCTTCAACTAACATCTTGAGTGCTTGCAGAGGCGTCAATGGAGGTAGCTCATCCTTGTCGCAAACTTTACTGTAGGCTTTTCTATAATTACTGGCCCGTGTTGGTGAGTTCGTAATATCTTTAAGCAATTTTGACGCGGTCCTAAGTCCTGTTGTCTGCAACACAGATTTAGCAGCGTGGACAATAACTTCATTACCTACGGAGGCTCTTATTTCTTCCGTTTTCCTTCGTTTACTACGCTCACTTAATTCCCCAAAAGACTTGGGTGGTCGACCTTGAGTGAAGGCTGTTTCAATGGGAATCTCGAATGTTCCCTCTAACCACGATTGGTTTTTTTTTTCAGGAAAACATCTAGGTGTTTATTTGATTTTGCCCATCGTTGCTTAATTTGTGATTTTAGATTAGAATATCTTTGTTTGAAGACATCTTTAGCCTCTTGGTTGTGCACATAACGCATTAGGAGAAAATTCTCATAATAGTCAAGTTTTTCATTCTTTAGTTACATCCGTTATTTCTTTCACAATTCTAAATCGAATTGGCCGGCAAAACTTTGACGAAGAAGGGGTTGGATTTTGCCATATAATTTTACTACCGTTTTTTCCACAAACAATGCGCAAAGGTACAAAGGAACTCATAAAAATGTTTGCATCTGAATCAGTATCATTATTGAAACTTTGTTTAAATTTGGATTCTTGGGCACCGTCACAACCCCATTTGCAAATTATCATTAAAGACTTCCTCTCATGATCGTTAAGTCGTTAAGATCGTTGACTCACCGGAACGGTTGATAGCTTACCGTTATTTCGACTTTTTAAAAATGACTTTTGGCCGCCTAAATATCTAAAATCTATGTATGTGCGTTGGCAGCATATATATCTTGATGGATTGGCAGGCTCTCGTTATCAACTATCTTTCTGTACTCACGAGTGAGTGCTTGTATGCATGGTAGTTTGGGTGGTGGAATATGGTTCAATACTGGAAGCCATTGCGTAGGGGTGGATTTGATATTCAATAAAATATACAATACAGGAATCATCTAGATACCTAAAAAATAGGGAATAAAAAAGTGCGAAGAATATCGAACAATCAGCCCAATGAGCCATATGTTGAAACTGTTTCTTAGAGTCATCCATGGAAGAATTTATAAGAAGTGCGAGGAACAAATATCGGATAGACAGTTTGGGTTCATTAATGCAGTGGTACCAGAGATGGACTTTTCGGAGTACAGGTCCTGGTTCAAAGATGCAGGGACGTTAACTGCGACGTATATGCGTGCTTGATCGACTACGAAAAGGCATTTGACAGAGTTCAACACCAAAAGATGATTAATATAAAAAAGCAGACTCAGAATAATTTCAGAACTCTACTGGAATCATACCGCATATCCGAAAATTGAAGGAGAAGAAACAGATCACATATTAATACTACGAATGTATCCTATCGCCGTTGATATTTAATATGTACTCAGAGATAATTTTTAACAAGGCTCTATGCGGAGTAGTTGAAGGCATCCTTCTAAATGAAAAAAAAAATAAACAATATTAGATATGCCGACGACACCATGGTGATAGCAGATAGTTTAGATGGACTTCAGAGGCTAATGGGCAGAATTAACGAGTACAGTCAACAGCATGGACTAAATATTAATACTCAAAAAACCAAACAAATGATTATCAGCAAGGAGAATATAAACGGGGCTCATCTATACATTAATGGAACGCAGATACAGCGCGTAAAACAGTATTGCTACCTGGGAACTTTTATAAATGAGCAGTGGAGTAATGTACAGGAAATAAAGTTCCGAATAGGAAAGGCAAAAACGGTCTTTAACAAAATGAGCGCCGTCTTCATAAGCCTAATGTTTACTGCTTTCACGATAATATAGGCCTGGATCCCGCGTATAAAAAAAGTTTATTAATAGCAAGCTGAAAATTTGTCAATAGCTTAAGGGTGTCTAGTCGGACAAACTTTGATGTACGGGAACACTGGAACAGGGGAAGTTTTATTTGTGGAAAAGTTTAAAAATTTGAAACGTCAGATTACGAAAACGTCCCATGTATTTTGTCGGGCAGAACATCCAATTGATTTGTTACCCTTTCATTAAACTCTCATGCAAAAATCAGACTGCTATTACTACCCAACTTGATTCCTGTCATTTCACATGTTCTTTGTGTTCCACTCATTACAATGCCCAGTTGGTGATAAACATCAGTCTGATTTTTGCATGAGAGTTTAATGAAATGGTGACAAATCAATTGGAAATTCTGTCCGACAAAATACATGGAACGTTTTCGTAGTCTGACATTCCAAATTTTTAACCTGTTCCACAATTAAAATTTCCCCTCTTCCAATATTCCCACACATCAAAGTTTGTCCGACTAGACACCGTTAAGCTATTAACAAATTTTCAGCTTGCTATTAATCAACTTTTTTTGGTACACGGGATCCAGGTCTAATAACCATGTTCGAAAAAATGGACATAGAATATTAAAGTCTCAACTGATGTCGAAATTTGGATGTCGAATATACTCTCAAGGAAGTACTTAGACTAGGTTTGATTAATCCAAAATGTTAATAATCTAATCATGTAGTAGGTATAGGCAGTGCCGGATTTACCAATTTTCCGCCCTACGCCAGTTAAAAAATGCCGCCCTTAGGTTAGCTAGGTAAAAACAGCAATAAAACCAGAATTTTAAATTTAAATATTTATTTTCACAACTATATGAACTATAATAATATTATATTAGTTTTCGCCGGGATTTCATCGCCGCAAACGAGTTTATAATATTATCAAAATCTAAGCTTGTTGTCAAATCAGATTCTATCGTCAAAATTGTCAATGCATTTAATCGCTCTTGTTCCATTGTTGATCTTAAATACGTCTTTAATCGTTTGAGGGTAGAAAATGAGCGCTCCGCCGAACAAACTGTGACAGCCATAGCAACAAATATACGTAGGGCGATTTCAACGTTGGGGAAAACTGCTTCCAAATTGTATTGTCGAATGTGCGAGAGCATATTTGATAAAGTGCATTTTTCGTATTTTATGTCTGTTTCTTTTAACAGTTCCGAGAAATGCAAACATTCTGTTGGAAACGCATCCTCCAGATCGTCCTTATAACATTCCTGTAGGTACCTGGCACTTTTGATTAACTGTTCTTGCGAACTTTCTTTTATAACGTAAAAGAATCCAAATTTTTTGAAAACACTGTCATATGCTTCATATCTTTTGTTCAGTTCCATTGAAACCCTATCAAGTATAGAAAAATATGTGTCCACTTTTAGCTGTTCCCTTCCTGTCAGAATTGTGTCCCCATCCCTATTTTCATCTGGGAAAAGTTTACGTCTCCGATTTCTTTGATGGTCATCATCGTATCTTTCATCCATAATATTTTTGGCTTTGTCAATGTACGTTTCAAACATGGCAGTATTTCGCAAAGATTTGACAAAATTTATCAATGATAAAAAGAGTCTAGTTACGTCGCCAGTATCGATATCGACGCCCTGAAGAGTTTTGTTGGTTTTATGGAAACGCTCTAATATCACTTCCCAAAAAACCGACATGAAGGCACATTCGAAACGGTTTAAGCGACGTTTAATCCCAGCTGCCTCCGTTCGAACCGTTGGTTTTTCTGAAACCGCTTCTTCAATTGTTGTCAAAGCATTTAAATAATTGCTCCAGCTCCCGCGTAAGCTCATTAAAGCATCATGGCGTGCAGACCATCTTGTTCCGTCGACCCGTTTTGGAACTTTAGCGCCGGGTTTTAAATTGGAAAGTAGAATTTCCCAACGACGAGTAGACGCCGAGAAAAAAGTATATAGGCTCTGCACCGTTTCAAAAAACCTTACAGCCTCTCCGGCACATTCGGCAGCGCAGACGCCAACCAAATTCAATGAATGGGCGGCACATGGTAGGTAATCAGCGAGCGGGTTGCGTTTCAAAATCCTTGCTTGTAAACCACTGTAACAGCCGGACATATGACTAGCGTTGTCGTAGGACTGACCTCGACAATGTTTTAATTCCAAATTGTGCTTCTCCAATTTAGAAATTACAGCATTTTCCATATCTTCAGATTTATGTCCCACATTTGGCAAAAAGCCAACGAAGCGCTCTACTGGTTTTCCATTTTCTGTAACATATCTGATGATTACGGATAATTGATCAATATGTGCCATGTCGGGTGTTGAGTCAATTATAATTGAATAGTATTTAGACTTTCCAATTTCGGACATAATGTGATTCAGAACCTCAGTCGACATTAAGTCGATAAATTCTTCACATATTGTAGATGAGAGGTATGACGTTTTACCACTTCCCGGATTTCCGTGCTGAGATACATGCGTGGCTAAAAACGGATCAAATTCCGCTATGAGCTCCAGACACATCATGAAGTTTCCGTTGTTTGGATTGCCGAATTTTTCAACTGTTCCTCTAAACGGTAAACCTCTGGAAGCCAATTTTCTAGTCACTGCAACCACCCGCTTTAACACTTTTCGCCAGTAATCTTCTTCGAGTCTTATTTGCTGACACAGCAATGAATCAATTTGGTTTTGCTTTTGTTGACGCCGCAATAAGGTTACTTGGGATTTGGCGTGTTCGTGGGAGTTTTCATGTAAATTCAAAATTTTATTTACATTACTCCAATCATTTACGCCATCAGTGGCCATTTTTGAGGTTCCTCCGAAAAGACGACATGGAATGCAAAACAGGGATTTCTTTGATGGTGAATATATTAAGTATCTACGAGGTTGTTCTTCCTCATTGGCAAGTTTCCGACGGAAAACGTTCTTAGTAAGATACCGTGTCTTATTGCCAATAACAGTTTTTGTTAGTGAAAAATCCTCATCTGTATTTTGGCATATTTCATTTGGTAAGGACAACAAATAATCGATAGTAGCATCGTTGGCCTTCCATTCGGCAGGGTCGTTACTGATAACTGCTTGTAAACATTGTGGATTTACTGAAGCTGATGCACATGCAGATGCTTCTATTTTAGATTCTGACCCTAGAACAATACAATATGCGAATATGCCTCTAAACTAAAAATTTGCATTTTGATAATCGAAGATGTTATAATATTGTAAAACTTTCATAAATAAAATTTTACATCAAACATTTTTTTGTAACTCTACTAATTAAGGATTTATGAAGTCATTTCAAAATTGTAATTTTTTTATTTTCCCCCATATCATAAACGAGATGGTAATTTTAAAATTTGTGTTTACCGTTTTAAAGTTACCCCCAATGATTTTTTTTGATAGGATTAACAATTATTAACAGTTACGTACGAAGAAACGAAGATACCATATAAGTGTTGAAAATTGAGAAAATGATGTTTCATTTCAGCCCAAAATATACAGGGCAATCAGAATCAGGGCATTCCATTTAAATGAAAATTTAAAATATGCCAAAGAGCCAAAGAGATGCCCAAAGAGTCAAAGAGTAGCAATGTAGTTAAAAAACACATTTATTCACATAATGACATAATCGATACTCACTCTCACTTGGCTCCGTGTCCATCGCTTCCGCATTATCTGGTGGTATAGGTACAGCAGACACAGCAGTAACAGTCTCCGATTCCGAATCCGAATCATGTGTTTGCGCTTTGGAAGTTGTAGTTGTAGGTTTAATTAAAAAATAGTTGTTTAATTTTTTTGTTTTGTCTAAAACTGCATGAAGTTTTCTCCGCTTTTCCTCAGCAAGCGTCTTGTATTGCGCTCCACTTAATCGTTTTCGGCCGTCACTCATAGTGTTGAAAATTTTGCGACACTGGACTCGACACTTTAAACAGTTTAAACTAACTGACTGGGATGAACAATATTGTTACGACTTTTACCCGTCGTATTTTCCGTGGGTTCTTCGTTCTTCAATAAACCAACAACTCACTTTAAAACTTTAAACTACTACTTTATTTCAACAAGTCCACTTATAAGTATAACAATACTTGCACTATTTACCTACTAATATTTACAGATTTCTAATACTCAATACTCTTCACTCTTCTACTTCTTTACAAATAATAACTAATAACACTTACTTAACACTATCTCACTACTAAAACCACTCTGTCTAGCCAATCTGTCTGCTAGTCACTCTCTCACTCATATCTTCAACTGTCTGGTGATAGCACACAGCACACAGCTGTAACTGTTCGCTTTATATACCTACCGGCAGGGTTTCCTGAATGTTCTAGGAATTTCCAGTAGTTAAGTAGTTTACTAGAAAAATCGAGACGTTCACTTACGACTTCCTTTGACTACTATCAGTAGCGCGGCTCTTATCTAAAGCGGCTTCTTTGCGGCAATCGCGCGGCAACTAAGCGGTATCCTTTTGTTACAGTCAGATAAAATAATCATTCCCAACAATTGTACTTCTGCCCGACCATGTTACGGCGGGGCGGAGACTTTAGATTTCATTGGAAACCTACCAAACATTCATTCATTTTTAGCTGTATTATATGTAAAATAGATTTTGGGTGATGGCCCCGTATATAATTTCAGTTTAAGAGTTTTCCTGATAATTGTTTGAAATTTTGCCGCCTCCCCAGTTTTGCCGCCTTACGCCTAGGCGTAATTTGCGTAATGGGAAATACGGCACTGGGTATAGGTATAAATTATTTTGACAAAAATATATTGGCGAAGTTCGTGTTTAACAAATAAGTTTCTAAAATAACAACTGGGCCATGTTTTTAACCCATTAGCGCCGAGAAGAGAAAATTCTTTTGATATGCAATAATTTTGTTTAAAACTATGTGAAAACAGCTTATTTTTCTTACATTTAAGCCGAAATAAAAAAAATCAAATATGGAAACAATTTGGAAACGATTTGGCAAGATCAAATATGAAAAAAATTCACTAATTTGCCCCATTTGTATCTTCTTCTTTAAGCGCCATCCCCGCGGGGGAGCTCGACAATCATCATAGCTATTCGTATTTTAGAGACGACTGCTCTGAAAAGTTCATTTGATGTACATCCATACCAATCTATCTCTCTCAGGTTGCGCAGCCACGATATTCTGCGTCTCCCTATGCTCTCCCAGCCCTGCCCATTTGTATAAAATGGTTTAAAACATGAAATATAAAGCCCGACGTTGCATTTTCGCACATTGTACGTCCTTTTATACTGTAAGCTGTCATGACGCAACTCTTCTGTTTGCCCTCGGATAGAGAGATGATGCAGTCAAACCTGACGCAATTAGTTTCCGCTGAAAATGGAATGAATCGTAAACATTTTCTGAGTCTGTATAAATATATGACTTGACAAATACTTCTAACCTCGTAAGAGACTAATATTCTTTCCTTATTTCCGATTGTATCGCCCAAACATTTTGAAGACCTGCGTCGATGACGCAGTAAGTATTGGTCAGTACCATTTTGTGGAACATATGCCGTCTCGATAGCTTCTTTTGGATTGTAGCTTATTATATCCGCTTACTAACAAAATTGCCAAAAACACTTTCAATTCAGGAAGTGTCATGTTGTGTTCAGTTGATTTATAAGAGAAGCATACATATTTTGTTGTTTCAGACACTATCATTTCTAGCAACTCATCAGTAATAAATAATTTGTTATTTATTATTTATTAAACACAAACTAATTATTACATATGATTATATTTAAAGAGCCATCAGACCTCTCTCAATTGTCCATCTACGTTGCCATCTTCACTTCACACCATGTCACTAACGTTAAGGCAGATTTACAAATATTAAGGTAGGTTTACAACTTAACACTACATAACATGTGCCTTTTTTAACAAAAAAAACTAAACTATCCATACAAATTAAAGATACTTGCAATATTACATTGCCACTTTACTATTCTGAAAATGAAAACCTTTTTGGTCTATTTACTATTCGACCACTCCTGGTAAAAAATTGATTATTTACATTTTGTCTGTGTGTCCTATCTACGTTAATATTTGAATTGTTATAACTTTGAATTGAAATATTGTTGTTCATATTTGGAGCCTCATGCAAAGTGGAACTAGCTGCTTTACTATTTTCATTCTTAATTAACACTTCACGTCTACTAATTGTACTGGCAGGCTTTAATATGTGTTGTCTGTTCCTACGATAATGTACACCTTCAGGTGTTCTGACGACATATTATGATCTTGGAAAAGGACCTATTACTATCACAGTAGCAGGTAACCACGGCAATGATGGAACCTTTTTATAAAATACATTTTCTCCAACAAACAGATTTGGTAGGTTTCTAGCTGACCGATCGTGATGCTCTTTTAATTTCCTTTCTTTTTCCTTAATCAATTTGTTATATTCATCTCTACCGATTGTTTTTGGTATGAGTATATTTTCACTAACTGGTAATTTCATTCTTAAATTACTTGACATTAATAACTGAGCTGGAGAATAACCACATTCTAATGTCCTATTTCTGTATTGCAATGTTCCCTGATATGGATCAGAGCCTGACTCTATACACTTATTAAAAATATTCTTTACAGTCTGAACTGTTCTTTCTACCAAACCATTACTTTTTGCATAATAAGGACTAGAACTTTGATAAGAAATATCCCAATCTGCTAAAATGACTGAAATTCTTTTGATGAAAATGGAGGACCATTATCAGACTTTAAGATCAATGGTATTCCATGTCTCTCAAATATAGACTTCCTTATACTAATTACCTCTTTTGCTGAAGTATTCTTTAAAGGCGATATTTCAAAGTATTTGGAATAGTAATCTACTAATAATATATATGTGACTTTACTATAATAAAAAAAAATCAACACCAATTTTCTGCCAAGGCAAAGTTGGTATTTCATGTATATTTAGTAGTACGTAATAGTTGTTCTGGACTGTTTGATTTATTATATTTAACATATGCTGGACACTGTTCAGCTTTATTCTTTATATCCATTGTCATGCCTGGCCAAAAAAACACTGTACGTACTTGTCGAATACATTTTTCATATCCTAAATGACCTTCATGAATTATTTCTAATATGACTTGACGCAATGAGTCAGGAATTACTATTTGGTCTCCTATAAAGACTAGTCCATCTACAACATGTATTTCATGACTAAAATAATAATATGGTTTCATTTCTGTTTCCAGTTTGTTTCTCAAACTTAGCCAACCTTCATTATAATATCTTATTAATTATTGTAAAACTCTTATCAGTTTTGGTTGCTGCCTGTATTTCCATTAATTTCTTTGAAGACACAGCTAAATTGTTAACTAATAGACTTCCATGTATACGTAACTCTTCACCTCCACTATCAGTATTATCTGGACCTTCTGCTGGTGCACTACTTAATGTATCTGTGATGAAAAGAAGTTTTCCTGGAGTATAATTAACTTTAAAAATAATAAAGCTGTAAGTTTAGCATCATCCTTGGCAAACGTGCTGGAACCTCAGATAATGATTTCTTAAAAAAACTGACTAATGATTTGTGATCTGTTTCAACTTGTACTTTTCTACCATAAATCTGTACCTCGCAAGGATACAACACTATGTCCATTTTCGTAACTTTACAGGAGAGCAGTTTTAAACTTTTTTTCAACAAAAAGTGTTATTGCTGCAGCTATTTATTGAGATATTGAAACAATATTTTAATATAACATTCTATCTATTGTAGTTTACGTAATACATTTGTTGTAATCAAAAAAAAATTTTTTTCCTGTGTTTTTTAACCCTTTTATGGACATGGTGTTGTATTCCTGCAACAAAGTTATTGTAATGTATGTTTTAGTATGGGGTATTCAATAACAACTACAATACTATTTGTAGTATTCAAACCACTCAGACGTCCTCATTTAAGTCTCCTTCTGGATAGTCACTATTGGTATTATCGCTAGTGTGCTTTAAGTTTTTATAAACATCATGGCAAAACGTAGATACATATGGCAGTAATGCCAATAGATCATTGTACTTTTGTTGTGATATAGGTATTGGAGTTTGTGATACCAGTTGCAAATCTTTTGGCAATGTAAGGTGTCGCCTTGGAAACCTAACAAGATCAATTTCCTGGTTTTCACCATTAAAATTACTTTTCAAAAATAGAGTTCCCATGCTGTTTTGTTTTACTTGCAGTTGAACACAGTTTGACAGAAGAACTTGTTGTTTATTGATGTCTCTCTTTCTATTAATAAAAGGAGGATTTTGAGATATTTTGACATCGTACAAAGAGCTAAAATTTTTAAAATATTCTAATTCCATATTATGTACGGTATATTAAATTGATGTTTGTCTAACTGCTGCCAATCCCAAGGTGTTAAAATAGTCATGTTGTTAAGTTTTTTTCTTTTTCGCTCTATCAGCGCATGGACAGTGTCCGCCTCCATGTGGGTGTGGCCCTTTAGTAGAAACTTCTGGGTGATCATTTTTACTTGTGGATACTTATTGAGTATCCAAAAGAAACACATAATAAGGCTAACATTTTTATTCTGGCCGTAACAATTGTCTGACCATAGTATAATTTCTTCTATTTCACTGCCAGGAATGACGGTATCTGCCCATTTGAGTAATCCAGATCCGATTTCATTTCCACCACGAGCTGCTTTGGATTCATCCCACATAATGCAATGGACTGAGGAATCAGAGGAATCATACAAGGTGTAATTTAATGTCCACAGCTTTCTCTTATAGAAGCTTATGCAATTTGTTACAAGGGGTGATGGCAAACATTTTTGCAGATCACCAGTTAATACCTTAATGGTATTGTCAGCCTTTTTGGTGTCCTTGCTTTTCAAATCATACCTTAATTTAGATTCATCCAGATGTCTATTATGTTCTTCTTCAACAGATTTTTTTTCATCTGGAGTCAAATTATTTTTTAGTTTTGCTTGAAAAGAGTCACATGTGTCTATTTCTGGTGGTTTGAAAGTCAACTTAAATTTTTTGTTGAACACATCATAGTACAACCATTTTTTAGCTCTTAACATAGGGTTGAAATCATTGTTATTACAATCCTCTATATACAGCTCATACATTTTCTCTACATTCAGGTGCGTACCCAAATACTTCATATCACTTTTTTCCCTAGTGTAATGACTGCAATAGGTTGGGAAAGAAGAAATGTGTCTTATTACACTTTCAATAGTGTCTTCGTGTGTTTTATTCGCAGGAATTTGCTTGCCTCTTTGATCGCTTTTTACAATTCCACCTGGTTTAATATTTTTCAAAACATTAACTACCACGGTGTTTGATATAGAAAGTGTGTTTAAAAACATAAGTTTACATACTCTAATGCGTGTGCCATTTGTTGTAAAATAATAATGTAGAGTATTTTCTTTTGACTTGTTGGAGGCAGGATCTCTTTTTCTTGAACGGACAGTACTATGCTTCTCTAAACATGAAAAAATGAATTGCCGTTTTATATCAGTTCCCTTGTCCTGACTCCAGTATGCATTAAAGATCTCCTGTCTGTTATTTTGTAATAATTTTTCAAAACATTTTAGTCTGCCAGAACAAGGAGGTTTCATAATTCTGGCAGGGACAACTTTACCCTTTTTACTAACATATTCTTCACCTGCAGAATATTTACGTTTCTGAATATTACATGCCCATTCACTGGTATGAACGACACGTTTTCTACCTATCTGAGTACAAATAGATTTATACTTCACTTTCCTTTTTACTTCATTACATGATGGTGAATCATCACTTGGATCTATTGCAGAAATTGCAGGTTCATCACTTTTGTCTCCATCATCTTCTTCTTCATTAAAACTCAAGGCATCGCTAATGTATGTATTGTATGTTTTTTTAACGACACGTTTTTTACCTATCTGATTAGAAATAGATTTATACTTCACTTTCCTTTTTACTTCATTATAAGATGGTGAATCATCACTGGAATCTGTTGCAGAAGTTGCAGGTTCATAACTTTTGTCTCCATCATCTTCTTCTTCATTAAAACTCAAGGCATCGCTAATATGCTCTTCATCTAAAACATCATTGCTTTGTGTATGATTTGAATCTGAAATAAAACAAGGCTTAGAATATTGGTTGTAAAAGCTAAAAATATTGCTAGTCATCAAATCACTACATTAATTAATTGAGGGTATGTTTTGTATTAATTTAAACATATTAAGCAAAAACAGTAGCTTACCTGTAAATGCAGTAGAAAAAGTCGCAGAACTTTTTAGTAGTTCATCATAACTTTGATCTCTATCAGACACATCTTCTTCGTCAAAACTCAAGGCATCTCTAATCATTCTAATATGGTCTTCATTTAAAACTTCATTGTTTTGTGTATTATTTGCTTCTAAAAAATAACAAGGGTTATATAAGTGATTGTAAAAGATTTAATAATATTGCCAGTCTAAGGTTCCTTTAAATCGGTACATTAATTTTTTGATGGTATGTTTTGTATTCATTTAAAAATAATGAGCAAACACAATAGCTTACCTATAAAAGTAGTAGAAGAAGTCGCAGAACTTTTTAGTAGTTCATCATAACTTTTGTCTCTGTCAGACTCATCTTCATCATCAAAACTCAAGGCATTTCTATTAATATACTTTTCATTTAAAACATTGATTTGTGTATTATTTGATTCTGAAAAAAAAACAAGGCTTATAAAATTGGTTATAAAAGTTTTAATAATATTGCTAGTCTAAGGTTCCTATCAAATCACTACATTAACTTTTTGAGTTTTTTTATGTTTTTTATTAATTTAAAAATAATGAGCAAAAAAGGAAGCTTACCTGTAAATGCAGCAGAAGAATTCGCAGAACTTTTCAGTAGTTCAAGAATCTTTCTACCACGAGAATTATGGTTCATTATGTTCTTATTATTAGTAAAAATAACTTTAAACACACCGTAAATGGCAAAAGTACTACCTATTAGATCACTAATAATCTACTACTTGTCATCATAAAGAAATGCAACCGTGTGCAACACTATGTGTGGCGGTGATTCACATGCGTAGAGGGATAAAACATCAAGTCCACATGGTGTTCTATCCCTCTAAGTAAAAATGGACTTGATGTTGTTTTAAAGGTCGCTATCTCGGTTAGCAAATGGTTTAGGACATAGTACTCTATTCCTCTAAATAAAGTGATAAAAGTTGATTATTAATATGTGAAAATGTCAAAACTGAAAAAAATGGACTTAGTGTTGTATCCTTCCGAGGTACAGATATGTATTGTTTAAATCTAGTACATCCGAACTGGATTGCATACAATTCTTTCTCTATTTGTACGTAATTTGACAGACTGTGAAAAAGATTTAGATGCATATGCTATATAACCCTGTGTGGTATTATAATATCACCCTGTACAAAATATGTTTAAAACTCATTCAAAGTCATTAATCCATGTAGTATCTGTTCTTGTATCAATAACCGCAAGTAACATTGAATTGTCATGTTTTGTTATTATTTAAATGTGTATATAAACATTAACTCGGTGGAGAAAGATTATTGTACTGAGTATTTAATTAATGTAAGGTAGGTCGCTACTGATATATGTAAACAGATTGTTATGGTTAGTCATTGATGGAGTTGAGTGTAAATAATATAATGTATTTGAACTAAGAAGAGAGTTTTAATTAATTACGACCTAGAAGACAGTAACATCACACTATTTAATACATGGCTGATCCTGCAGACTAGAGGAGGTCTTCTGAAAGGAGCAGGGATGGCGGCACCAGCTTGGAAACACCGACGGCGGAAAATGGACCAGACCAGGACAGGAAGAATGCAGAGAACCCAGTGAAAAAAGACACAAGTGATAAAATGTAAGTAAGAATGTCTATCTTTATTAAAAATGCTTCCCTCGTTTTTATATTTTTATTGAAAATTGAATATTTATCTTTGCTGATTTTTGAATAATTTATGAAGTATCGAGTTTTTTAAGAATATCTATGGATTTTGAAACATGAAGTGATTTTTGAATTGAATATTTTTATCAAAGTTTATTATATATGCTATTATTGAATTTTTATTGAATTTATTTGAAAAATCTCTATCCGATTTCGATTTTTAGTACGGTTATTTTTGAATATTTTAGGGAATATCGAATTTTTTTTTTTTCAAAAATTTCTATCGAATTTTGAGATATAAACTTATTTTTATCTAAGTTTTGCATATGCTATTTTTTTATTGAATTTTTGTCGAATATGTATACTATTATTGAATTTTTATTAGCCAGTTGTTTTTATTATTGATATTTATTGATTCTATAGATACATTTTAATCGATTTTGGGTTAAATTTTGTATGAGATGAACCTGAATTAATAATTTTTGTGCGATAAATGATATATAAATGATTTTTTTAATGAATAATGATTAGTGATGACATACAACAAACATTGCTATAAGCAAGAGATATATTTTTAACGAACCGACCTGATGAGTCGAGATAAGGAATTTGAAGAAGAACTATATAGATTAGAAGAAGAACTAACAATATTATAAGCTAAATATTATGAGGCAACTTGAGACAATAAGAAACCCACGGCTCTTGTCAAATTAGGAAGGTACTAAGTGATTTATAGAAGCTTGAAAGCTTATTAGAGACCCACTCTGTGTTTTGAGAGAACCTATTTTATTCATGATTATTCGTGAATAAACAACGGCCTCAAAGCAAGGGAATGAGGTTGTGATATTTTTAGAAGAATTTGAACCGCATAAAATACCTATTTCGTGTTTTGAGTTAACTATACCACCTCTATGGTGCGTACAGATCAGGGCGAAAATTCGGGGTAATATTGGCGGAGAACTAAGACATCCGAGTGAAACCTCTTTTATTAAGGTAAAACGAAGGTATCGGAGCTAGTATATGAAGTGATGATTATGATGTTATATGAAATGATATATGAGATAAATGATATATGATTGTTATATGAAAGATGTATATGAAGATGAATTATGTACACTGTAGAAGTGTTATTATGTGGAGAAAATGAAGAAATATAGTTGTAGTACCAGACAAGAAGAAGAAGAGAAAAAAAGATAATTTTTTTATTAAAATATGTGGGAAAAATGAAAGAAGACACATAAAAATTGCAAGAAAAGAAGCAAAATTAAGAATAATATCAAATAAGTAGCTAATCATTGAATTTTTGTCTAAGAATTAAAGTTGTAATTTTTTTTCTAAAGTAACGTAAATTATAAATAACTTATTTTTAAATGCATATAATGAATTCAGGTTAAATTTTCGCGGAAAATGGAAGTGTTTGAATTAAGGATAGACAATATCTTACAATAGTGTTAGTAGATAGTAAGCAAAGGGACACAAAAAGTGAAGTTCTTAGAGAGATTAAATCTTTATTATAGGTACAAGAGAGTTATTAGAAGTTTTTTTTAGAGACACATATTAAAAGTTTTAGAGAGATTACATTCTTATTATAGGTACAATATTTTAAAGTTAGTAAGGCGTATATAAATAAATCAAAATAAGACTGAAATAATAAGATGAAATAGTAAAGTAACGTTAAATTCTTTTTTTATATACCATTTAATAGATGTTTAGGTAATATTTAGCTTAGCTTAGGAAGTATTAAATTCGAGATTTTATTACAATTAGATTAGTTACGGCTTATAGGCACTAAAAGACTATTTAAAAGTAAGGATCAATTTCATTCACTTTGGACACTGTTTTGAGGAAGTGAATTAGTGAACGAAAAAAAAAAGGACGAAAAGACACGACGTGAAAGTACGTGAACTAGTAATAGGTTATAAAATACCAGTTTAGTATAGGGAAAATATGAACTTTTGTGTAAAATAGGAAAAAGAATATACATGTTTAGGGAAAAATTGATTGATCTGAAATGTAATGTTACAGTTAGTTAGCATAGTTAGGAAATTTAATTTTTCAAAATAGTATTAGGTAACCATAAACATTTTTGTAAAAGGGAAAGAGGAGCATCACATTTTAAAAATATGTAATTTTAACAAAACGGGGAGGTGTGGTATTATAATATCACCCTGTACAAAATATGTTTAAAACTCATTCAAAGTCATTAATCCATGTAGTATCTGTTCTTGTATCAATAACCGCAAGTAACATTGAATTGTCATGTTTTGTTATTATTTAAATGTGTATATAAACATTAACTCGGTGGAGAAAGATTATTGTACTGAGTATTTAATTAATGTAAGGTAGGTCGCTACTGATATATGTAAACAGACTGTTATGGTTAGTCATTGATGGAGTTGAGTGTAAATAATATAATGTATTTGAACTAAGAAGAGAGTTTTAATTAATTACGACCTAGAAGACAGTAACATCACACTATTTATTACACCTGGATGTGGGTGAAAAAACGTGTTTATAATTCAGGAATTTTTGAAACCTATCAGGTGTTGTAAAAGCCGATGCTAGGAATAACTTCTACTAAAATGTAACCAAAAATTTTAGGAGGTTTTTTATTTATAACGTTATTCATTTGTTAAATTTGCAATTTTCAAAGATTTTCATTTTGCAGCTTAGAATATTCATTTTAAAGAAAAACTTTTAAATATAAAGTAATAGTAAATGAAAAAACCTACAATTTGAGCTATGGCAAGTTTATTTTCGTTAATTATTTATTGCAAAACAGCCTGCGAAAGGTCCAAAGTGGCTGGTTTTTGTAATTGCATTATTTATTGTAAAATAACTTTCTTTTATTCTTTATGGCCTTTAAAATGAAGACGTTTAAATTCTAAACATAAAAAAAATTGTAAAGCCCGATTGTAAAGCCCCGTGAACTTGTCGCTTACATATTACAAATTGTTTATCTTGAGAAGTCAAATGTCTAAGGCTATAACTTTTTGAAAAGAAAAGCGTAAAGAGTCATTCCTAGATCCACCCTCCTTCTAAAAACAAGTTTCATTATTCTGACGTAAATAAGTGCATAAAATATTGTTCAACCTCTTATTTCGGGTTTGAAAATAAGGGTGCAAATTTCGTTATAAACATTTAGACCTCAAGCGGCCCCTGTACATCCTATGAGTTTCTGACTTACATATTACTATTGCTGAAGACAAAACGAAGATTTAAAACAAAATAAAAATTTTCTACGGCCAACTGAAGCAGAGATAATTGTTTTGGTTTTCTTAAATCGTAGTGACATTATTTATAACAATTAAGAAATTATTTTCCAGTCATTGACTAAAGAAAGATTTATATTATCTTAAAATAAAATATATTTTAAAGAAAATTACATTTAATTATTAAAAATGATTTTTAAAGTGGATTGGCGATTTATTTTTCTTTACGACTGTGATTTATTGTGTCGGTTGCCCTTAGCAACTAACAGTACATTGTATCACGTTTTTTGCTCTAAATTTTAAAGAACTGCTTGGATTGACATGAAATTTGGCATACAGCTTTTGCCCTGGGGGTGAATTTCACCCCTTATGTGGGATGAAAAAAATATAGGTTCAAAATAAGACCGAAAATGGATAAACTGGCTAGTTCTAAGCAACTTTTGTTCTATAGCATTTTTTCACTAAGTTGGTACTTTTCGAGTTATTTGCGACTAAATACGTTCATTTTTCAACAAAAAAAAACATGGTTTTGGACGGTTTTTTGAAAATATCTCAAAAAGTAAGTATTTTATCGAAAATAAAATTCATAGCCCATAAAAAAGTGAAAATAGTGGTGTATGTACGAACTCTTTGGACCCAGTTAAAGCAAAGTTATAGCTAATGAAAAATAGGTTCATATCCGTCAAATTTCAAAGTGAATATTTCAACATGAAATAACCAAAAAATGATACACTTTTTGGAGAAAACTCCTTACAGCTTTGTTAAAGATATTAAAAAATGCTTTATTTTTGTTTTTTTAAGGTTTCTGTCATCAAAAGTAAGCAAGTTACGCTCAAAATAAAGTTGGTTTCTTTTGTTTTGGTCAAAAAAACTCAGGAAAGTCACCCCCTAATTACCATCTTAAATAAAATTAATCATTATGACTTTGCACGTTACTTTACTTGTGTATTATTTATATGACCTGTAAGTAAGTATCATCGGTTGAAATTTGTTCGGTTGTTGATTTTTAACAGAATTTTGTTTTAAAATGTTTTTTTTTTAATTTATAATTTTGAAGAAAATGCCTTTTTTCAAAATAACTTAAAATTTATTAGTGATATCAAAAATCGCAAAGAATAAAAGAATGTACATTTTTCCTTTTTGAATATTTGGATGTTTTGTTTTTCTGTAAGGTAAAAATTGGTGAAGATATGGCTGTTTAAAATTTGCATATACTCGTGATTATTAACTACTTCAAGTCATCTCAACTACATCCCCTTCAAAACAAAGCACTTTGAACCGTTGAAGCCCACAGATCATATAAAGAATACATACACGATAAAGCAACTTGTGAAGTGGTAATGATTAATTTCATCTGGGATGCTAATTGGGGAGGGGGTGATTTTCACGATATTTTTACCAAAAAAAAGGGACCAACTTTATTATGAGCGTAGCTTCCTTACGTTTACTGCTAGAAACTTTTTTATAAAACAAAAATAAAGATTTTTTTAATATTTTTCAAAAAGGTTTAATGAGTTTTTCCCAAAAAGTGCTTCATTTTTTAGTTATTTCACGTTGAAATATTCGATTTCTAATTTGGCGAGTATGAACCTATTTTTTATTACTTAGAATTCTTCTTTTAGTGTGTCTAGGGATTTTATACGTACACCATTTTTTTTTCAATTTTTTATGGGCTATGAATTTTGTTTTCGATAAAATACTTACTTTTAAGTTCTTTGCAAAAAACTGTCAAAAACGTGTTTTCTTTTGTTGAAAAATGAACGATTTACTCGCAAATAACGCGAAAAGTATTAACTGGTGAAAAAATGCTATAGAATAAAAGTTGCTTAGAATTGGTCAGTTTATCTATTTCCGGCTTATTTTGAACGTATATTTTTTCATCCCCCATAAGGGGTGAAACTCACCCCCAGGGCAAAAGCACACATTGCCCCAATATCACTTTTCTTCTTTGATATGTTATCTATGTGTATTGTATGCCAAATTTCAGGTCAATCCAAGCGGTTCTTTAAAATTTGGAGCAAAACCGTGATTCAATCTACTATTATGGGCCATTCCACGAACATACGCCTGTTTTGGATTATTTCGACAACGAATATTTTACTGTGCAACATAAGAAGTACGAAAGTAAATGGCGCTAATAATTATTCCAATAAACAACAATGTAATTTGCAATTTACTTTCGTTCTTCTTATTTTGCACAGTAAAATATTCGTTGTCGAAGTAATCCAAAACAGGCGTATGTTCGTGGAATAGGGTATAGTTGCTAAGAACAACCGATAGAATAAATCACAGTCGTAAAGAAAAATAAATTGCCACTTCACTTTAAAAATCATTTTTAATAATTAAATGTAATTTTCTTTAAAATAAGTTTTATTTTAAGATAACAAGTTTTTCTTTAGTTAATGACTGAGAAATAATTTCTTAATTGTTATAAATAAAGTCACTACGATTAAAGAAAACAAAAACAATTATCTCTGCTTCGGTTTGCCGTAGAAAATTTGTATTCTGTTTTAAAATTTTGTTTTGTCTTCAGCAACAGTAATATGTAAGTTAGAAACTCATAGGATCTACAGGGACCACTTCAGGTCTAAATGTTTATAACGAAATTTGCCCCCTTATAATTTTAAATAAGAGGTTGAACAATGTGTTACGCATTTATTTACGTCAGAATATGAAAATATGTCTTTAGAGGGAGAGTGGATCTAGGAATGACTCTCTACGATTTTTTTTTCAAAAAGTTACAACCTTTGACATTTGACTTCTCGAGATAAACACTTCACCAATCGAGCTTTACAATTTTTTTATGTTTGGACGTCTTCATTTTAAAGGCATAAAGAATAAAAGAAAGTTATTTTTACAACAAAAAATGCAATTGCAAAAGACGGCCATTTTGGACCTTTCCCAGGCTGTTTTGCAATAACTAATTAACGAAAATTAACTTGCCATAGCTCAAATTGTAGGTTTTTCATTTACTATAACTTTTTATTTAAAAGTTTTTCTCTAAAATGAATATCCTAAATTGCAATTTTTTTTTAATTGCCCTTTTGCCAGATTTCAGTAAGAGCCTAAGAAGGTATCCATTGAAATCTGGCAGGCAGCAGTGGAAAAAAAAATCTTTTTTGACATCTAATGTCACGGAGCAAGACACCCTGGCGTCCTCTGGCCAAGTATTATAGGCCAGAAGACACCAGGGTAGTGCCGGATTAACCGTATTCTGGCTAAAACCGTAACCACCGCTCCAAAGTAGTGGTAAAAGAAACCAAAATCCATACACCGTCCTTGGTTTAATTTCCTCTTCTGTCTTCCTGTTCCTTCTTCTTCATCACCCCCGAGATCAGACAGTGCACCTCTCTCCATTCTTTCTCTCCTCGTAACAACACATTTACTATATTTCTTTCATCCAGCCTTTTTTTTTTTTTTTTTTTTTTTTTTTTTTTTTTTATTTTCGTCTTTTAAGAGGGGGTCTGGAATCTTCAAAAGACACCTCAGTCCAGAACGCCGCCTGACTGACCTTAGTGCAGGATTCATTCTTCGTAGTACCAGCGATAGTTCCCGAGGTGCTTTAAAACGCTCTCTCGTCGCCGAGGCCACGCCGAATGCCTACCTGCTAAACCAGACCCTCCTCTGTCATCCAGCGCTCCGAAAACGGAATGGCCGCTGCAAGGTCGACATCGCTTCCGAAGCACTTTACCTTCATTTATCAAAACACCCGTGTCCTGTGAGCACCTGCGTCAGGAAATAGTCCAGTCGCCTGTGACCACAGTCCATCCAATCCTTTAAATTAGGAAGCAGCATCTTTGTCCACTGTGCCACATGCTCCATGTTGTTCCATTCTTGCCGCCATCTTTCAATTGACCTTTCACTTTCCTGTCTTCTCTCGGCCATAGTAAGCTCAAGGTCTCTTTTCTCATACAGTTCTTTTCTTTCTACTACCAACACATGCAGCGGAACACATCCAGTGATGGCCCACAAGGCTGCGGCAGACACAGTCCTGTAGGCGCATGCCACTCGCAGCAGACTTGTTCTGTCCACTCGTGTAATGAGCCCCCTGTAGGCCCGTATCCCTACCGCCTCACTCCAGACTGTGGCTGCATAGAGGACGATCGAACAACACCGTGCAAGGCCCTCCTCCTTTCGGATTTGGGTCCTCCAATGTTGGGCATCACCCTCCCCAACGCAGCCGCACTGTTTGCAGCCTTCCGGGTCACCACCTGCACGTGCTCCCCCCATTTTCCATTCTGGTGCATCGTCACTCCTAGGTACTTTACGTGTTTCTTGGGTGTTAGACACGCTCCTGCACATTGTAGCTCCACACTTTGCCTGTTCCTTTTCCCCTTCAGAATGATGGCCTCGGTCTTCTCTGCCGCGAGTTTCAGTCCATGCTGTGTCATCCATTTCTTCACGACGCCGCCTGCTTTCCGTACCCGGTATTTAAGATCTGGCTCGTCCCGCGCCACTACCAGCACAGCGAGATCGTCTACAAATGCGAAGGGAGACGTACCCTCTCCATATTCACAGTTCAGAATCCCGTCATATGCTAGATTCCATAGCGTCCGGCCCAAGACAGATCCCTGGGGAACACCTGCCGTCACATCCACGATCGTGCCTTTCTCCACCATAATTCTTCTTTCAGACAGATATTCCGCTACCACGTTCATCAGGTATCCAGGACACTCTCTCTTCTCCATTGCCTTCATTACCTCGTTCCACTGCAGCGTATTGAATGCATTCCTAACATCGAACAACAACAGGGCCGCCCAGCGGTGTTCATCCCCTCTATTGCGCAATGCGTCGAATACACTCACGATTGCATCAATCGTGCTTCTCCCTTTACAGAAACCAAACTGCCTCGGGGACAAGCCTCCCGACCTCTCAATCATGCCATCGATACGTCCCCGCAGCATTCTTTCATACAGCTTACCGACGCACGGAAGAAGGCAGATGGGTCGATACTTTTCCCCAGCTTTGGGAAGCAGTACCAACTTCGATGTCCTCCAAGGCTCAGGAAAGGTCTGTGCTTCCAGCAGTGCATTCATGTGCTCCAGAAGCCACGCGGGCTCCGCCCGTCCTAGACACCTCACCGCCTCAGGTGATATCTGATCCAAACCGGGGGACCTGCGCATCTTAAGTGCGCCCAATGCCTCGACAAGTTCATCCATGGTAAAGGGTACAGCCCGCTCAGCTTCCTCGTCTCTCCGTACACCATGCCACCTGCCCGCAGGAAAGAGCTCTCGTGTTACCTCGAGCTTCTTATCCATAGGCATTTCATACGAGGGGTACGCATGGAACTTTTTCATGGCGATCCTGTATCCTTGACCCCAGACGTCCTCATCCAGTTTTTCACACAGTTCTCTCCAGTGCCTTCTCTTTTCTGCACGAATTTTCCTGTAGAGTTCCCTCTTCCGTAGGCGGTACTCCTCCTCGATCTCCTCGATGACATCAGGATCGACTCCTGCTCTGCCCCTTGCTTTCGTTAGCCTTCTTCTCATGACTATACATTCATTTCTTTGTGTCTCGATGTCCGCGTTCCACCAGTAGGGCATCTTGTTTATATCTCGGCGACCCCTCCTGCTTCCCTCCATCGCTTCTTTAATTACCCTCTCCAGGTTTTCGACTGTCGGTGATTGACCCTGCATCATGCTAACTCTCCATTTGATCAGCTCCTCGTATACTTTCCAGTCATTTCCATCGCCGCATCCGCCTGCCGACGTACCAGACGCGCGGACTGCGTTAGTAGTTCCCGCCCCGACTATCGAGAATCCGATGTACTGATGCTCCGTTCCGGTGTAGTCTGGTAAAACCTTCCAGCCTCTTGCTTTCGCCGCTATTCCTTGTGTCGCCATAGTCACGTCGATGTACGTACCTGTACCTCTCCTAACAAACGTAGGCGCCAGACCTGTGTTCAGTACTACTAGATCCAGAGTACCCACCCAGTCGGTCAGTATCCTGCCGCGAGTGTCGGTGATAGGAGATCCCCACTCCGCTGCTTTTGCATTAAAGTCTCCCAGCACTATGCATTCTCCTCCTGTGTTCCCCACTTCCTGCATGATCTCGTCCATCTTCCTCTCATACTCACCCACTGTTATGTTCGGAGAAACATAACAGCAGACCAGCTGCATCTTCTCCATCCGGACGATCACGTATCCTTCCTTCGGTTTAATTTCATACACTCGCAGCTTTCTATTGTAGATTCGTGCAGCGGCCCTTCCAGTCGTATCCACAAACCATCCTCTTTTCTTAGCCGCTGTTGGGTTTGGCTCCGCCGTCACCAGCACGTCGATATTCTTTTCTACGGCGGCAGCCTCGGCGAGAGCATGTGCTAATCTCGCCGTTCCCACGTTCGTTTGTAGTACTCTCAGCTCTCGGATCTTATTTCCTGTGTTCGCCATTTCTTAGACTCGGACTTCTTTCACGCTCTCTTTCATACTGTTTCCACTCGCGCGCTCTTCCTGGGACTAGTCCTTAGTGGTCCCTACTTTCAACCAGTCGGTTGAACTTTGGACATCTTCTTGAATTCGCCACATGCCCGGTCACATCGCAGTTGAGACATCTGATTGTTTCTGTCTTGCATTCCGACGCTATGTGACCCTCTTTGCCGCATCGGAAGCAACATCCTCTTCTGTTCTGCCCTTTACAGTTCCATTGCTTGTGTCCAAAGTCTAGGCATCTCAAGCATCTTGGTATTTCTGTCCTTGCTTCTATGACCCGACAGGAGGTATACTCTACCCTAATTCTTCTCATTCTTAGGATCTTTTCGGCCGCGTCTTCGTCGACATCCATCACTGCACTCATCATCCCTCTTTCTCCACCCCGTGTCTCGGTCCAGGTTTTTACTATGTCACATGCCCGCTCTTTACCTGCTGCTTCCTCTGTGGCCTTTTGGATCACATCCTCCGTTGTGTTGGGTGGGATTTCTTGCATCAAGATTCTTCTCTTTACGACGCCCCCTTTTGCCACTGCTCTCGACACACATGTGCTACCAGAGAGGAGTTTCTTCACTTCCTCCGCCATTTCCCTTCCTCCTCCCAGTTCCAGTGATATTCCTTGATTTCTGGTCTGTCTGATCCTTTTTATGTCGATGGATTTTCTTCCTGTGAGGTTACTTTTCACTTCTGTCATAAGGTCCGCAAATGATTTTTCCTTGTTTTTGCTGATAAGTACTACTCCACATTGTTCTCTGGGCTTGGTGTTAATGTTTGCCCACCCTCTTCTGGATTTTTTGCCTAGGAGCGTGATCTTCACACCCCTTCCTCTTGCTGCCCACTCCAGGATTCTCCTCGATGTCTCAACTCCTAGTGATGTTGGCGTGTGGATTCCCACTCTTTCTCTTCCTAGCTCCTCCATCTTCTGTACCAGTTTCCTGCATGTCTTAAGGAACTTCACCGACTCGAGTTCTTCCTTCTTGTTTGGGAGAAGTTTGAATCCATATTTCTCCTTGTCAATCCACGTTCCATCTACATGAGCAGACATCGTGACCCTCACAGTTCCCAGGCCTCCATCCTCATCTACTTCCGCTGGAACACCTGGTAGGTCAGGAAACATACCTTTCACCGTTTCCATGGCTTTTTTGTCCTCGTCGTTGTTGGTAACAAATACTGCCACGTCTGCTGCTATATCAGAGATGTCCCTCTCTTTCACTTCAGTTCTTTGGAAGACTTCCTCCGGCCAGTCCTCATTTAACAACTCTGTTATTTCCTCGTACTCGCATATTGCCATTTTTTCCGTGATGGCGTCCACCCTCCTTTTAATGGCTTCTGGGTTCTCTAGGTCCACTTGAACACCCATTGTCGCCATTTTCTTGACTTTCAAGGGCTCCATGTTCGTCTGCACACTTCTGGATGTCGTGCAAACAGACTTCCTTGGAACCTCTTCTTTCTTCTTGCTTTCCTCCAGTTCCTCGGTATAATCGAACAACCGGTTTCTCAGGTTGTCGACCTCCTGCTTTATGGCAACCCTTGTATTTGGCACCTCAACCATGAGTTTTTCAAGGGCCGCTACACTATCCTGGAGGCGTTCCAACTTTGTTCTTGCATTACAGTTGGGTGTTTGCTCCTCTTCCTCCGATTCGTCATCGGAACTGCTGTCAGAGCTGCTCGATTCCCCTTCTTCCCTTGCGTTTTCTTTCCCTTGACTCTTCGCTTTATTTTTTTCGTCCTTCTGTCTGTTCTCTTCTCCCTCTTTTTCTCTTCCTATTCTCTTTCTTTCTTCTTCTTTCTTGGTTTGCAGTTCCTCTCTTACTTCCCTTGTTTCCCTCTTACCTTCTCTTTCTTTTCCCTTGCTTCTGTTTGCGCTGGTTCTAGATCCGGGGTCTTCCTTTTCTTCCACTTCTCTTCTCCATGTTCTCCTGTTTTCTTTTTCGCCCCCGCTGCTCTCTCTTCCGCCTTTTTTGTTTTTCTTTTTTTGTCCCATCTTCCTTCCCACGAGTTGGGTCGTGTTGATCTGTCCAGTGGGGCAGTGCGCCCTTGCCCCGCCAAGGCTGTTTTCCCCTCGGGTTCGCCATCTCCCTTAGGCATCGCTTGTAGCCCACTACGTTACCCCTGGGCCATGCACCCCTTCGGCACGATGGTGTTACACCTTGAGGTTGGGGTGGCGGTATACTAGGATGGTGCATAGCCGCAATCCCTATGCATATCCGTTTGTTTTCAGTGGTTTCCTCCACTGGTTTTTAAATTCGTGGAGGTTTTCTCCTCGGGTATAGGTTTGGGTATCAGGACGTGTTTGATGGTAGGGGTGGGTGTCATATGATAGTTGGGGGGTAATAACTATCACACAGGGACAGGTTAGGAGCTGGGTTGAAGGACAGCGGTCAGCTGCTCCAATTTGTCGCCTTTTACGATGAGCAGGAGAAGCTGTGGAGGTATTCTACTTGAGAGACCCGCCTCCACACGGGGAGTTGAAATCCAGCCTGAAACCCATCCGCCTCTCGAAGTCTCCCCTCTCATTTGCCCACCTCTGACAGTTAAAGAGGTGGGCGGGAGCGTCTGGCACCCCACAAACAGCGCAGTTCGCTGAAGCTGATTTACCTATCCTATTTGTGTAGGTGCCGAAGCTACCATGCCCGATCAGAAACTGCGTCAGGAAGAAGTCCAGTTTCCTGAACTTACATTCCCACCACGGCCTCAGACCGGGAATAAGCTCCTTCGTCCACCTTGCCTTTCCGCTATCACTCGCCCATTCTCTCTGCCACTCCTCTATTGTTCTCTCTCGATCTTCATCATCTATATTTCCATCCATCCTCCTCGCATACGCTCTCGCTCGCTCTTTACACAATAAGACGATCGGTATCACGGCTCCAATAACATAAAGAGCCTCGTTTGAGGCCGTCCTATAGGCACTACACACCCTGAGGAGCATTCGCCTTTGCGAAGTCTCCAACAGCTTGGCGTACTTCGCTGTATTCAGCACGCTGTACCACACGGGAGCAGCGTATGTCACCACCGCACACAAGGACGGATCACACATTTATGGCGACAAAACCATTTTATAACTTTAAAGTCTTTATTAGGCACTAAAAGTCTTTATTAGGCCCAAATTCTATTAAAAAAACTAGTAAGTGACCTAGGATTTTACATATTGATTGTAAATAATTGATTTGTAGGTATCTAATAAGCATTTTTTTGTTAGGTTTGAACATAAGAACAAAACCTACCTTTTAATTATGTATAAGTAGTTAAAGATCACAATACACAATTTATAGGTACCTATACTTCTACTTAAAATTCCTAGTAAGTACATACCTACCTTACCGAGGAATATTGACAAATATGTAAGCGTATAAAAAAATCTAGTTAGATCTTAAATAAGTGTTTTATTTATTAATAATGACATAAAAATAATTACACAAAATCAATTACAATAATTAATCGATAATTTCAGTGCCTTCGTCGTCATGCTCTTCGGTTTCTGCGATGTCGTCACTTGCCAGAAACACAGGCATTCGCAGCATGCTTCTTACTACTTCATTATATGTCGAAGCTTCCTTTTTTGGTCTTTTTCTAGTATTTGTGATAACAGGATCGGAGGATATCAACATCCAGTTGAATATGCCGGCATTTGTGTTAAGCCGAGATGTCTTTCTGGAGTGAAACTGACGAAGATTCTTGTAGCTTTTTTGGCTAGCTTCTAGTACATCCTCCGACATTTGACCAACTGGTAGAGGCAGAGATTTTATGATGTCCGCTCCATGAAAAAGTATTTTATGAACACTTGCGCTCATTTTATACCATCCATAAGACGACACCGCCAACTTAGCTGTTTCTAAGCAATATACTCTAAATTTTTCTTCATCTATATAATGACAACTTGAAAGAGTTAACAATATATTGGCAAACCGTTCGATTAACTCTTTAGAAAGGCCGGTAATTTCAGCAACAATATCTGGGTTTTTAAAAAATTTTCTGGCTGTGTTGCCGTCATTGCTGTTTCCGCCACCCTGCTTTGGCTGGTCAACAACAAGTCCCATTTTGGTATAAAATTCGGTACTCATATTATCTTTCCTGCGTTTAACTATTGCTTTGGCTTCGTTTCCTCTCGCTTGCCATTGTTGTGTTTCAAGTTTGTAGGCGATATGTAGAAGATATTCATAGGTTCTTAAATAAGAATGTAATATTGATAACCCGAATTTATATGAATCTTGATCACAAACCCTTTTATTTAAGTCTTCGATGTTGTTCATGTTTACAGGAGTGGCCTTACAAACATTGCACGCCTGTGTACTCTTTGTCTCAGTAAGAACATTGACCGTCTTTCCGTCGACCATTGTGCATGTGAAAATATGTTTAATACTAATCATCCGTTTGTAACAATTAGAAATGGGGTGGAAGAAGAGTTCTAGTAGGATGAATACTATTTCTTAAATAGAAAGGGGTCTGGAGAAAAATTAGGGGATATTTCTAAAAGCTACTTGCTGCGGCAGCTCATGGTTGTGCGGTGGCAGGTCATAGGTTCGTTTAAGGAACTAGGGAGTATCAACTACTATTACCAAATGAGATAAGAGTACTTACACAGATATCCTAGGGTGTTTACATAAAAATGATCCTGGATATATTTTGTTTGAGGGCGCCTTACCAGGAGTTTCTTTTTATACAATCCAATATTTTCTTAATATGTATACTCTAAAATACTTTTAAATGTGTGGTTAAAATTTTGCTAATAGGTAGTTATAAATAAACAGGACAAATAAAATTACATATTTATTAAAAACTTTTCCTGTCAAACAACAAAACGAACATTAGATTTTATAGGTTACATTGGCGATATTTACCTGTGACTAAAATATATCTACTTTCTATAAAATAGATATGGTGCACCAAAAAATAAGCAAATTTATTGTTTATTGACTTGATATCTGACACATTTAAAATATTGCATTTATATTATTAAAAAGGAAAAATGTTTATTTTTACTGAAACTTGAAAATAACAACTGTCAGTTACGTCACTTGTCAAATATCATTCCAAAAAATATTTATGTCTCAATTAATTTTTATAAGGTTAAATCACAATTTTGATTTAACAATCATTTTTATAATGATGGAAGCAAATATCTTTCTGATCCAATCAAAAGTTTACTTGTTATATTTTTATTTTTAAATTCAAAAAAAAATTATTTATATTTATCTAAAAAAAATTACTTTAATCCTTGAATCTAAATTTTTAATTAAAATAGTCACTATACCTTAAACTTTGAAAATATTCATCTGTCACAACATTACTTCACTATCGGAAAGTTTTGACAGATCACTCATACGTCACCATACGTCACTCGACGGATGACTGGAAAATTCCACTGGTATGGTGGATATGTAGGTATTATACCATAACAAACAGGAAAATGCTAATTTACCTCTAGTTTTCTAATCCAGGAAACTTAGGTTTAATCCATTACCATGTAACCATAACCAATATTATTATAACCAGCTATAAAGGTTTCATAATAGCTCACCGGCTTCATAAAGGACTAAATACGCCATACCATAAGTTTACAAAGATTATAAACCAAAAATTCACTAACCAACAGAACTGCTACACTATTAAACGATCAAACCATTAATTATCTTCACCAAAAGAACTTTATTATATCCCAAATTTAACTTGGAAATTCTTTTGTGGAACAAAAATATGCCGGTTAGAATCTAACTTTTTGACATGTTTATCGGTCAAAAACTATTTTCAGACTCCGCGTTCTTTGCAATACAATCTAAATCTTCCCATCGATGTCGAACTAAACTTCGGGTTTTCGTTCGTCGCAGCCAATCACGACTCACGATTTTTACTTGACATTTGAATAGGCCAATGATTGCTTTCTGGTTCTGTCATAATTCTAGTATATTCTATGACAAATACGCAGTTTTAGCTACAAGAAGAAGGCTTGGAAAATTACCTGGATTTTCAAAACACGCATTTCTTCTAAGAATATAACAGCTTATTTAATATTGTGAAACAGTTCAGGGGCGGTTTAGAAATTTTTATTCGACTTATAAAGAACTGACAAAAATATTTGGATTTACTTAGAAAAGGATTGTAAAAACTATATGAATTAATATATTTATATTTCCGCTGGTTTTATAAATGTTATACGTTCACCAAGAGGTACAATGGATGGTGTTAATTGCAGGATTTGTTTCTCTATTTCATCATATTCTGTTTTTGTGTTTAGATCATTTTCTCTTTTTAACTTAAAGGACAAGGGGCGACAAAATCTTGTAGACGATGTCATGTTATTTTTCCAATAAATTTTCTTATGATTGTCTTCTGACAATTCTAACGGAACCATAGTGCATAAAATAATATTTGAGTCCGAATACATGGCATTGTTGATAAAATTTTGTTTATAGATGCTGTGGCCTCCGTTGCCATCTAGACCCCATTTATAATACATATATAAAGTTTCAGTGCTGCCTATATTGTCCAGAATTACTTGTGTCTGAACCTGGGTTAGTCTCTGGATTGTATGGTTCACCAAATCTTGAACTGGAACTACCGCTTCACTCTCACCAATTCGAATGTTTGGCGGATAACACCTCTTTTTCGCTTCCATTATAGTGTGATATGAGGGATAGATGTCAGCACCCCTTTTCTTGGCACCTAGCCGCATTTGGATATATTGTTCCTTAGTAAGTCCAAGGTCTACCATTAACCCCAATGCTTCGTCAGGGGTGTAAGGCATTATACTTGGCGATGATGACTTATATGCCTTTTTCATTTTTCTTAACCTTTTGGGAGTTGAAGTGGCAGCCATTTCTATTACTTGAGCAGCTGTCCTCTTTCCAGACTTCAGAAGACTTGTTTTTGTAGCGGAACACAGTTTTTCTGGTGTATTTTTGGAAATAAGAGATTTTATTTTTCTTACCTTACTTCGTCTTGATGAAGCTTCAAATAACTTTTCTGGTCTGCCAACACGATGAGATGAAGTTCCAGGTTGTGGTGTTGGCGTATATTGACGACACGCAATGATGGTCTCCGGAATATTCAGTGTTCCATTGAGCCATAAAGCTTCTTTTTTGATAAAGCGCTCAAACATGCTTTTAGAAGCACGCCATTTTGTGAAAAGTTGACTTACAAACACTTTCACAATGTTTTTTAATTGCTTTTCCACAACAGTTGACATATCGTTGCAATTATATTGTTCCTTGATATACTGCACTAATCGTTCATTACATTTAGAATGCGAAAAATTCAAAAACTGTTCATTTCTAAGTACAGTAAATAGTTCATTTTTCTTCACTTTACTCGAATCACAGCGAACACCTACAAAGAAACAGCTATAATTAACAAAGGGGAAGAAACAACGGGAAGCAAACTATAACTAGTTTACAATGACAATAGACTGAACAAGCCCATAAGTTATAAAAATCTGCTTAACTATAATTAACAAAGGGGAAACAACGGGAAGCAAACTATAACTAGTTTACAATGACAATAGACTGAACAAGCCCATAAGTTATAAAAATCTGCTTAACTATGCGTAACTTTTTTTAAAACCCTCTTAAATTACGCACTTTAAGATTTTTATTAATGAAAGATTAGTGTCTTTCTGTACCATTAAAAATACCTAATAAAATAAATAATCATAGCAGTGAGTTAGTAGAAAATGAGGGTCTTACCTGTGTCTTCACTATCCATGTTAAAGAAAATAAAAATATGTAGCACGGAAATCTTAGCGAGAGTAGTTACTGCGACGAAATTTCGGGAGCAACTGGCCTTTGAAAGCGCGTGAGAAATATGGTCAGTTGGCCGGACTGTACATTCTTTTGTGTTGCTACCTGCAAATCCTTTTGTTAACTAATTGAAAAATGGGTTATTTGGCTTGAGGAATGTGCATTATTTATTATATTTCAAGTTGCTCGAAAAATTTAGTTTTGTCGCCGTAAATATGTATTTTGTCCTTGTGTGCACCGACTGGAAAACTCCATTTAAAACCCTCCTTTTGGTGCTACCTGGGCCTCCAATGTTCGGCATTAGCCGTACCAATACCTCCAGACTTCGGTTCGCCTTCTCCACCGTATTTTGGACATGCACTCCAAATCTCAGTCCTTCCGACAGCCAGACTCCGAGGTACTTAACCGATTTAACTGGTACAACCTCTACCCCTTCCACTAAAAAGCGAAGAGATGATTTGTCTCGGCTCCCTTTGAGAACTACCACCTCAGTTTTCTGAGGTGCTAGTTGTAGATAGTTCTCTCTGATCCACCGACTAATACGACGCAGGGCTGTGTTAGCCGCATTAACCATCTCCGTTTTCTGGCTCGCCTTCACAACCAGTGCGAGATCATCGGCATAAGCTACAAGAGTGCAACCCCTCGGCATCTGTAACCTCAGCACCCCATCGTACAGGACATTCCAGAGGGTGGGACCCAGTACCGAACCTTGCGGAACACCCTGCGACAACTTGATGCTGGTATCCTTTTCCGTTATGAACCTGTCAGTAAAGTACCTGTCAACCACGTTAACCAGGTACTCACTGACACCCAAATCTCTCAGCCTGGACATGATTTTTTCCCATGATGCCGTATTAAAGGCATTTTTGACATCTAGCAAAATGAGCGCCACCCATTTCTTTGTATCCTGCGTGACTAAGCAGGTCAGTTCTGATACCGCATCTATGGTGGACCTTTTGGTCCTAAAACCATACTGACGATCGCTTAATGCATGCTTTTCTTCCAGCTCTCGCTCAAGGCGACCTTTTACAAGCTGTTCGTATAATTTAGCTACCGAGCTAAGAAGGCAAATTGGCCGAAAACGCACCTCTTCCTCATACCCTCTACCTTTCGGGATAAGGACAACCTTAGCCTCTTTCAACCGAGTTGGGAACTGCTGATGTTCGAGCAGTTCGTTTAGCAGCCTCAGGAAAACCTGCGGGTATCTTTGTGCGGCGAGCCTTACCGTTTCCGGCATGACTCCGTCTATGCCAGGTGCTTTTCGGATCTTTATCCGTTCAACGGCCTCGCGGAGTTCCAACTCAGTAAAGGATTCCGCATCTACGAAATCGGTAACCCTTTCACGTCTATCCTCCACCCGAGGAAAGAGCTCCCGTATTAAACGGAGTTTCTCTTCCTCGGGCAGGGGGTAGGGTGTCTTTTTCCCCTTTAGTTCGCTACACACAATCTTGAAACCCTGGCCCCAAATATCTCTTTCGAGGTCCTGAAGCAGGTTACTTCACCTTTCTCTTTTCGATCGTCTAATCTCATTTCTGTACTCATTCTGCAATCGCTTCAATTCATTCATTCTCTCTTCCAAATCTGCTGCTTGCACTCTTCTTAACCTCTTGCACTCCCTTCTTACTCTCATACAATTTGTCCTCAGATATTCAAGCCGGTCATTCCACCAGTATGGTTGTTTCCTTTCATACCTCCCATTTGACCTCACACATGCCAACTCTTGTGCCGCATTCAGCCCCTCGATCAATTCACTCACATCCTCGCATCCCGGACCAATCAGGCCAAAAGCATCCACAAAAATCTCCTCATTTAAACATCTTTTTAGATCGATATCTCCATCTTTTCGTTTTTTCCGTTTGCTCGATAGTTCAAAACTTACATACTTATGTAAGCTAAGCGATTCTTCTTCCAGAACAGTCCAGCCTACGACCCTGCTAAAAAGTGGTGTTGAAACCAGCGAGATATCTAGAAAAGATTCACTGTTACCTCTCACGAACGTGGGTGCCTTACCGTCATTTAGCACGGTAAGTCCCACAGCGTGAATCCAATCTGTTAGGTATTTCCCTCTCCGATCTTGCACTCGTGGATTCCATGGACGATCCTTTGCATTCAGGTCACCGGCTATGACGACCGGTACGCTCTCCGCCCTAGCCTCTTGCATAATCGAGTCAATGTACTGTTCATATACTCCAAACGGGACGTTAGGTGAAACATAGCAGTTGTACACCACCAGGTCTCCAACGTATACCTTAACATAGCCAATCTTAACAGAGTGTTTGATGATGCCCACTCCTCGGTTCACCACGTATACGGCCACGTCAGATCTCCTATCTTTAATGATTCCCTGTCGAGAGACCACATTTACATTGGGCTCCTGAAAGAGAATCATGTCATAACCTTCCCTTCGTGCGAGTGCTTCTGCAACGTCGTGAGCGGCCCTCGCCCTTCCCACATTTATTTGAAGAAACTTCGTATTAGATGGTTCTTATCTCTCTAACTTCTTTACCCGTACGCTGTCTGATTCCTGCTCCTAGGTGTTTTCACCCACTCTTTCCTCATCCCTTCTGGCAAGGTCTTTCTTGAGGCCCCGCTTTTCTATTATCAGTTTTTTGTACTCTGGGCAGTGTAAGCTGTCGGCTCTATGACCAGATTCTTTACAGGTGAGGCAAAAAATTTCCTTACTACTACAATCTCGTGCCTGGTGCCCCCCCTTCCCACATCTGTAGCATGAGTCCGCTTTGTTTTCTCCCTTGCAGTCGGATTTATTGTGCCCGAACTGCAAGCATCTGAAGCACCGCTGTACATGCAGTCTCTCTCGTATCTTGCACGAGTTCCAGCCAATGGGTATATGCTCCCTTTCCAGTGCCTTCTTGGCTGCGATGCGCGTCAGTCCGATTGTGACGTTTGTGTTCCCGTCTCTATTTTCCCTTATAGAGACGAGTTTGACGTCGTTGGGCCCCCTACTGCCGGTATACCTCCGGACTTGCCTCAGGATTTCTTCCTTTGTGACATCTCCGTCTATATCAAATACGTCCACGTGGACCTGATAGCCTCGGACGTATTCTACTGTGTTTCCCTCCGTACGGGCCACAATGGTCTTCTTCAGGCGCTCAGCCTGTTCTTTCTCTGCTACTTCGAGGATGAGGTCCCCGCCCCTGGTCTCCTTAGCGCTTTTGACGATAATCCCCTCCTTCCTCGTGTCTACGCTACCCTTGATTTCCTTGAGCAACTCGGCATAGGATTTTCCACCTCCCTTCACGATCACCTTCTGCGTTCCCATCCTCATTTCCTCACGTTCATACTCGTCCAGCGCGAGATGGAGGTCCGTACCCCTAAAGGTGATTTCCAGGAGCTTCCTAAGATTCCTACCTCTGTAGCCCCCCACTACTTTTAGGGACGCCTCACTGGTCTCCAGTACTTCCATGTCTTCCCTCAATTTAGATAGAATTGCCAGTAGTTTTTTGTCTCCGTCCATTCTTGTCATCCCTTTCTCTACGGGGACCATGAAAATAGTCTGACGCTTTCCCCGATTCTCTTCCTCCTGACCTTTCCGTGTAATCGTAGTCATTGTATTGAGTTGGAGGTACTCGACCTCTCCTGCTCTGTATGTATCTCCTACACATACTCCCAGTTCCGGTATTTCTATTATCAGGTCTTGAAATCTTTCCCCCTCACCGAAAAGTCCAGGTTCCATGACCACTGCCAAGTCGCCTGCAGGTTTATTCCCTTTTCCCGGTTTAGTTACCTTATAGTGAACTTCTTCCCATTCGACTTCTAAAATGTCCTTTATCTTTTCAAAGCCTCTTTCCCCTGAGTTCAGAACCTTTACGACCATTTCGATCTCTCTTTCCCCAAGTTTTTCGGGGGAGAACTCTTCGAAGTCCACCTGGGTAGACACGCTTGCCGTCTCCTTGGTCGTTCCTTGCTCACTGGTTTTTTCCACTACCCTTTTTCGTTTCTCACTACTGCCCAGGGCGACTTGTCTGAAAGTGCCCTCCATATCTTCGGTGACCCTCTTAAGGAATTTTACCTCATTTTTTATCTCCTCGTTCGTGTTTGTGTAGTCTGACATAAGTTTTTCTAATCTACTTGTTACTACGGTAAGATTCTCCATTGCCTTTACCATGGCCGTTATCTCGGAGCATTCCTCCTCCTCTCTACGTCTTTTCTCGCCAAATGAGGAGCTCCCTTGCACGGTTGCTTCCTCTGGAAGATCTGTCTTGGTAAGCTCCCTGGCCCTAACCGGAGATCTTCCTACAGATCCCCTTCTTCCGAAGATCATAGTTTCCTCCTTCCTCTTTTCCTCTTCGCTGAGGACTTTGCCTTTGTTCCCTTCATCACTCTTGATTAAATATTTATCCATTCAATTCCCACAGTTGGGACGAAATATATTGTCCGGCGAGGCAGTGCGCCCTTACCTACGCCAAGGCTTGAATTACAACGGAGGTTCGCCAGTTCTCCGAGAGCTCCGTTTGCGGCCGTCTGACGCTAGGCCATTCACCACTCAGGCACGGATCGCCTAACACCGTGTGGTTGCGGATTTTTTATCGAGGTTTACTCCTCTAAAATTGCAAATTTAACAAATGAAAAACGTCATAAATGATAAACCTCGCTAAAATTTTTGGTTACATTTTAGTAGAAGTTACTCCTAGCATCGTGCTTTACAACACCTGATAGGTTTCAAAAATTCCTGAATTATATCCTGACATCGACCTATTTTTCACCAACTGCAAACTTTGAACTATCCACTGATAATGTTAAAGGTAGATTGTTATCAAAATATGCTAGTACTGGCGTTTGACTAATAGTTTCTTTAAGCGACTCAAATTCTCTTCCATGCTCTTCTATCCAATGAAAACTAATACTTTTTTTAATAACAATCTTAAATTTGCCAGCTACACAATTAGGAATAGGCATTTGACAAATTGCACGCACTTTACTAGAATCTGGACATATGCCTTCTGCACTAAAAATATGACCCAAATATTTAATATCTGACTATAGAAATTTACATTTATCCATATTGAATCTTAAATTGAATTGTTTTGCCCTCTCTAGTACTAGTTCTAGTATTTTATTGTGATCTTCCAAAGTTTCACTATAAATTAGAATATCATCTATATACAAACAGACTCCTTGTATGTCTCCGACTATTTCATTCATTACTTTATGAAAAATCTCAGGAGCGCAGCTTAAACCATAAGGTATAAGCTAGAAGATCTTGTAAATTTTAACCTTCCAAATGGTGTATTAAATGTGCATAGCTTAGAACTCTCTAAATATAATGGTATCATCCAAAACCCTGATTGTGCATCTAACGTTGAAAAATATTTTGCTTTTGCTAATTTTGACCTAATCTCATTAAATGTTGGTATGGGATAATGACATATTTTTAAAGCCTTGTTTAAATTACGGGGATCCAGACAACCTCTCAAACTTTTATGACTTTTTCGACTAATACTATTGAATTTACCCATTCACTCGCCTTATTGACTTTTTCTATTACCCTCGTAGACAACAGTCTGTTTAATTCATCTTTTAATTTATCGTGTAAAGAAAAATGTATTCTTCTTTGCGATTCTATTATAGGTTTAATAATTTTATCAATTTCTAAGTGACATATATTAGGTAGACGACCTAGATCAGTAAAAACTTCTTTATTTTTCTCTGTGGTAGACTCATGACTTACTAGACTAACTCTTTTAATTAATTTTAATTTTTGACAAGTATCTAGCCCCAAAATTGTTTGACACTCCAAATTCACAATAATGAACTCAATACTTTCTAACTTATTCTCAATTTCACATAATAAATTGACTTTTCCAGCTAGGTAATCTACTAGTTACTGTTGGATTTTTGCAACACCAAGGAAATAATTTTACACTGGTTTTACACTTCTGAAGCTAGGAATAACTAAAGACACTTTTCACAACTAATATTTTATTACAATAACACAAACTTTTGGTATTAAAGTAATTTTTGTGTGGGATCGGACACACGCCCTACTTTCCCGTTTTTTATTATCTTATTATTCTATATAACAACACCTTGGCAACGAACTTTTTTTTTGAATATTGCGCCTTTGTGTACACTTTGAATTATAGAACATAAAAACATAGAAACATCTTTGTGAAGTGTACACAAGGCGCAAACCACTAAATAAAATATTGAAACAAAATATAGTTTTACTAAATATTAATGTTGGGAATTTGTTTCTCCAACATGCTGGGGGGCCTTGGTTTTGATACCAAAACAATATATTCCACCCCTTTTTTTTACACATTTTTTAAAGAATTTATTGCTTATATAAGTATAAAACTTTTACAAAGTTTTAAATTTAAATAGAAATAGTTATAAAGTTAAATTTTATTTATTATTATAAATTGAAAAAAAAAAAAAAAAAAAATTTAAATTTGTTCATCGTTAATTGGAAGAACAGCAATTTTTGTGACAGAACGTAAGTATGTTCCTTTTTAGTTTTTACTTCCACCACTCTTACCTTTCCATCTTTACCAGGAATAACTTTATTAATCCTTGCTATAGGCCACCCAAAAGAAGAAACATTGTCCTCCTTTACAAGCACAAGCATGCCTTCTTGTAAATTTGGCAACGATTTTCTCCATTTAGGTCTGTTTTGAAGTTGTGTTAGATAATCTTGGTACCACCTTTGCCAAAAATGCTGCTGCATTTGAACACACAACCTCCAAAATTTTAATCTATTTTCAGGAATCTCAGTTAAATTAGTTTCAGGGAAAGTTGTCAAAGGAGCACCTATTAGAAAATGACCTGGGGTCAAATATTCTAAGTCAGAGGAATCATTATTAATTGCCATAAGAGGCCTTGAATTTAATATTCCTTCAACTTGAGTAATCAAAGTATTAAACTCCTCATATGTTAAAATATTATTTCCCATCACCCTTTTTATATGATATTTAGCACTCTTCACCCCGGCCTCCCATAGACCCCCAAATACTGGAGAATAACTTGGGATGAAGCAAAATTCAATTTTATCATCAAGGCAAAAGTTGTTTAACTTAATGTTGTCGTTTAGAAGTTTTTGAAGTTGATTATTTGCTCCCTTGAATGTGGCACCATTGTCACAAAAGACCTTGGATGGTTTACCCCTTCTAGAAATGAATCTTTTTAATGAAGCTAAAAAAGTATCTGTTGTTAGATCAGAGAGTAACTCCATATGAATTGCCTTCACAGAAAAGCAAACAAACAATGCTATATATGCCTTTGTCGTTATAGACTTTCTAATCCGTGACTGTTTAATTTGGAAGGGACCACAGAAGTCTATACCAACATTCTGAAAGACCCTCGATGAACGTACCCTTTGTTCAGGAAGAGATCCCATTAACTGTTCACTGCACTTGGCCTTACATTTAAAACAGGTTACGCATTTGTGCAAAATCCTTTTAATTTCTTTAGTGGCACTAATAATCCAAAAATTTTGATTTAATGAACTTAAAACTTGTTTCGGACCTGCATGTAAAAGTCTTAAGTGCTCTCTGTGAATCAAAAGATCAGTGATATGATTGTTTTTGGGAACGATCAAAGGATGTTTTTTATTAAAAGAAATATCTGAGTTCTCCAGTCTACCACCAACTCTTAACAGTCCCTGAGAGTCCAAGAAAGGATATAAAGAATTTAAATTAGACTTAATTGCTGTGTTGTTGGTTAGACATTTTATTTCCTCAGAAAAATGAAAACTTTGTTCATACTTAATAATGGTTTTAAGGCTATTTTCTAGTTCTACAACTGTTAAACTTCCAGTAATCTTTTTATTTTTATTTTTTATATTATTTACAAATCGTAGGCAATAAGCCACTATTTTTTGAAGTTTTGTTAAGCTAGAGAATTTTATGAAGAAAGATTCTGGTTTGACCTTAGCTAAAGTGACAACTTTATATTCAGGCAAATGGTCTGGAGTAGAAAATGGAATTTCAAAGTGCAAGAATTCAATATTTGAAAGAATTTCAGGACCATTAAACCAAAGATTGTTTGAATTAATTTCATGAGGTTCAAGTCCACGAGAAAGACAATCTGCTGGATTTTCCTTAGTGTTTATATACAACCATTTAAATTCGGATGTCATTTCTTGAATTTTAATAATTCTATTGGCAACATAGGGATTCAATTTCAAAGGTTCGGATTTTATCCAAGCTAAGACAATGTTTGAATCTGAATATAAAAATACCTTACTGACTTTATCTTTTAACAGTTCAAAAACCCTGTGAGATAGTTTTGAAAGCAACAAAGCACTGTTCAGTTCAAGTCTTGGCATAGTTAGTTTTTTGTTTATAGGAACAATCCTAGATTTGGAACAAATCAAATTTACATGTACTTTATTTTCAAAAATAGTCCTCGCATAAATAACAGCTCCATATGCAATCAAGGAGGAGTCACAAAAGCCAACTATTTCAATATGAAGAGCACCAGTAAAGTTTAAATTTCTTTGGACAGTCACTGTGGGCATGCTCATTAAGCTTTCAACAAAATTTTTCCAAGTGTCAAGTAACTCACTGGAAATTATAGCATCCCATTTGACCTTACTTAACCAAAGTTTTTGCATAATTACCTTAGCAGCTACTAAAACTGGGCCCACTAATCCCAAAGGATCATAAAATTTGGAAACAAAACTGAGAATCTGTCTTTTAGTTACACATTCATTTATATCAACTTTTGGACAACTAAATTTAAAATTATCTGTTTTTGTATCATAAGTCAATCCCAGAGTCTTTACCGTTAAATCGTTTTTGCTGATGTTAATTTCATCAAAATTTTGTTTATTTTTAGGAATATCATTTAAAATTTGTAAATTATTTGAGCACCATTTGTGCAACTCGAAGGACCTTAATTTGAGTAGCGAGATAAGTTCATTTTTTAGTTTTATCGTTTCTTCGATTGTGTCACACCCACACAAAATATCATCAACGTAGGTGTTATTAAGAAGAGCTTTAGAAGCCAAAGGATAGCGTTTACCTTCAGTTCGGGCTAATTCTACCAAACATCTGGTAGCTAAAAAGGAAGAACTTCTTAAACCATATGTTACAGTTTGAAGTTGAATACATTGTAAACTGCCATTTTTCTCTCGCCACAAAATATTTTGTAACTGGCAATGGTCTGGATGTACCAAAACCATTCTATACATTTGTTTAATATCTGTCAAAAGGACGTAATTATATTTTCTAAAAAGAACAAGAATATCGAAGAGCTCATTTTGAACTACAGCACCATTATAGAGATAATCATTGATGCATTTTTTCTTTTTTGATTTCATGCTGCCATCAAAGACTACTCTTAATTTTGTTGTTTTTTTGTCTTCACGTATCACTGGATGGTGAGCCATGAAGTATAAAGAACCACTATTTAAGTCATATGTACTAAGACTTACTATTTTTGCATGCTTTAGAGCTAAATATTCATCAATAAAACTTTTGTATTGAGAGTACAGCTCAGGATTGACTTTAAATCTTTTTTCTAGATTTTCAAAGCGTTTTAATGCTACAGAAAATGAATCTCCTAAATCCAAATCAGGTAGATTTTGTTTTAATGGTAATTTAACTTGGTATTTATTATTTATTACTTGCAAAGAATTTTCAAAATTAATCTCACAAGCTTCCTGCTCTGTCGAATATTCCGGAAAAATTTCTGGAACCTTCTCGGTTTCCCAAAATTGAGAAACAATATTTTCTAAATTATTTTTCATGCTTAAATGAAAAGCAGAAAAATTACAAATTTGTAGTGATGGAGCAGAACCACTAACTATGAACCCAAATAGAGTATTTTGTAATATAATCTGGTCTACTTGTATTTTACCGGAGAGCAAAATATGAAATGAAATATTTGCCCCAAACAATATATCAATTGTGCCAGATTTATTGAAGTCATCATCAGACAATTTAATATTTTTAGGAATATTTAAATTTGAAACATTGAAATTTGTTTGTGGTATATCACTAGTAATTTTATCAACCACAGAACATTTTATATTTGTGCTATAATCAAACACACATGACTCAATTTTTAAATTTACAGCCTTTTGCACATTGGTAATATTCTCAGAAATACCTAAGATATTGACATTATTATTAAATGTTTTTAAGTTTAATTTACTTACCAATCTACTTGTTACTAATGATATTTGAGATCCTGTATCCAGGAGACCTCTGGCAGTGATATAATCACCCCTTTTTGTTCTAATTTTTACCTTCACTGTTGGTAACAGAACATTATTAATGTTTTCATTTATTGAACCAAATGTAGTCACCCTATCGTCTGCATTACCACTGTTACCCTGTCCAGTGCTGTCTAATGGAGTTTGTCTGTCCACATGCAGAAGAGAATTATGTTCTTTTCGACAAACTGAACACCTGAAACTCATTTTACACCTACCAGGATGATTATTCAAACAAATTCGACAAGCCTTATGACTGTCTATAAAAGACACTCTATCATTTACTGAAACAGATTTGAAACTGGAACAATTATAAATTTTATGGCCTGAGGATGAACAAAAGCTACACCTGGTTTCTAATTTGACTTTACTTGTAGCCAAGTGAGTTTTTTGATACCTTTCTTTGTTAGTGCTACATTTTTTATCTGGAGTGGTTACAGTTTCTAAAGCTGTAGCCCTATTTTCAATATAAGATAAGAAATCTTTTAAATTTGGCAATTTTGAGTTGTCCCTATCAATTTGAAATGATCTATTAGTATAGTGATCTAGTTTCTTAGTTAAAATGCAAATAAGGATCATATCCCAACTTTCTACGGGTTGCTTTAAGTTTTTTAGTGCACCTAACTGCTGTCTCACTTTACTAATGAACTCACGTAAGGCGGTGGAAGTTCCTTTTTGAATGGAGGGAATGTCAAGTAGTGAATAAATGTGAGAATTTATTAATATTGTTTCATTGTTATAACGGTTATCTAACATTCTCAATGCATCATTATAAGAGTCATTTGTTAGAGGTAGATCATTTATTAGGCTTCTTGCCTCTCCTTCCAAATGATTCTTTAAATGAAAAAGTTTTTCAACATTTTGCAGTGACTTATTTCTATCAAAAACAGCTAGAAATAAATCTATAAAAGGTCTATAACTTGTTAAATCTTTGCCGTCATAACAAGGAATTTCTATTCGTGGAATATTTGAAGAATAAAAAGAATTATTTACATCTTGTGGATTAGTACTTACGCTCTGTATTACTGTTTTTGAGAGTTGACTATTAATTTTAGCTAATGTGTCAAAGTATTCCTCTCTAATATTATCAATGGAATCTGCATACCCCTGTTCACAACATAAAATTTCACAATGAAGATCTTGAAGTTTATTAAAATTTTCTATTAGTAAGTCTTTCCTAGTTTGTAATTGATTAATTATTAATTCAGAAATTTCTTTGTCCAAATGTTTTTCAACAAACCTTGTAATAGTTTTAATAGACTGAATTTCTTGAGATTTTTTAGTTTTTAGCATTTCAATATCCTTTTTAGCGGGCATTTTTTTTTTATATGAATCTACCTAAAACTTAAAGGGTAAAAAAAAACTATTTTAAATATCAAAATAACAAAAATGTTGACGATTATTTACAAACCAAAACACAAACAGTCAATTTATTTAATTTTGTATTCACTGTCAATGTCAGTTTTCTGTCACTTCATATATGATCGATTTCATAAAACATCGATTATTTCTCTCGATCGCTTGATAACCATTCGACGTCGGTCGTTCGCCCTCTTTTACATAGATGGCGCTATTGTATGAGCTTGACGTTTTACAAAATTAATTTTTTAATGATTTTTCTTTTTTGTAATTTCTTTTCTAATAATTTCTTTTTTGTTCAATAATTTCTTCTTTTTTTTTATTAGGTGTGTTTCTTACCTTCTGGAAATTGAGTAATTCCTAGCTTCTTTTTATTTCCGGCTCGACTGGATCAAACTTGATGTTGGATTTTTGCAACACCAAGGAAATAATTTTACACTGGTTTTACACTTCTGAAGCTAGGAATAACTAAAGACACTTTTCACAACTAATATTTTATTACAATAACACAAACTTTTGGTATTAAAGTAATTTTTGTGTGGGATCGGACACACGCCCTACTTTCCCGTTTTTTATTATCTTATTATTCTATATAACAACACCTTGGCAACGAACTTTTTTTTTGAATATTGCGCCTTTGTGTACACTTTGAATTATAGAACATAAAAACATAGAAACATCTTTGTGAAGTGTACACAAGGCGCAAACCACTAAATAAAATATTGAAACAAAATATAGTTTTACTAAATATTAATGTTGGGAATTTGTTTCTCCAACAGTTACCACATCGTTTGAAATAGACTTTAAATTTATACATGTAGGTACTAGTTCTAACTTTTTCTACATTAACCTCATTAAAAATTTTTATTGACATCACATTAGCTGGTGCACCTGTATCTAAATAAGATACTACATTTATTTTATTGATTCTAACTACAATTGACCAATTCTGATTAATACTATTCTGACTAATCGTTTTAATAACAAAATATGGATCATTTTCATTATTAGATAGTTGTACTGTATTTTCTCTTAAATTTATATTATTTACTCTTTTAGTTGGACAACATTTTGCATAATGACCTTGTTTTTTACAAAAATGACAAATAGCTACTAGTACTGGACATTTATTTTTATGGTTTTCACCACATCTTTGACAAACCTTTCTTACCACTTGATTATTTTCATTATTCTTCCCTGATTTGCATATGAATTATTTCTTGATTTAAAATTAAAGTTCTGACTCGTTACCTGACTTTGATTGTTCGTATCATCTACGTTATACTGTGGATTATCATTTCTCCAACTTGGACCTGGGACTTTATTCCTATTGGGACCGTGCAAGTTCGGCAAAGCGACCCCTATTTCTACGCTCTGCAACTTTATTCGCACTTTTAATTATATTGTCCAATTATATTAGTCCTGGTTACTGGATAATTGTCAAGGCCATAGCCCAAAAAAATAAGAAGAAAAAATAAGATTCAGGTTATGCTATCAAAACGTAAACAATTGTATGTAGTAAATAAAATTAGTTATTAAAATGCAGCACTGCAAGCAAAATACAATTAATTAAATTTACCTTTATATAATAATTGCATATCATATCAATATTGTGGAGCAATATATAATTTTTCTGCTTCAATGACAGAGGTATGATATATACGTCAATTTGACAATTTCAATTGACAATATGAATTATTTAAGATAGTTGCAATGTTTCTCCGCGACTCGCGCACGGTCGTTTCTCGTTTCCCTTCCAAGTACTTGCACACCGCGAATACCTCGAATAATTTGAATTGTGACTCTTGTAACTGCTATTTTGATAAACATTCGGACCTGAACCATCTTTATTCTTCTCCACTTTGTATACTACCGCTTCTGAATTTTTATTTAATTTAATTATAATTTAACTGTTGTACTTGCATTTGAGTTTTTATTATATTTTGAGCAATTTGTAATACCTTATCTGTCATCAGATCTACTTCTTGCAATACTGTTTGCTTAATTGATTGGTGTTTGAGTTTTAAACCAATAATGAACATGTCACATACCAAACTTTCTTTCAAAGTTTCTAATTCACATGTTAAGCTCAAATTTTTTAAAATCATCATGAAATCTTCAATCGTTTCACCATCTTTCTGTACTATAGTAAGAAAATAATGTTTTTCTACTGTTAAATTCTTCTTCAGGTTACAATATTTTTCAAATCTTTCTACTACTTCTTTAAATGTTACTGTATCCATGTTAACCTCAAATGACTTATAAATATTTCTTGCCCCTATACCAATGTAGTGTAATAATCGCATCATTTTCTTCCTCTAAACCTGTAGCCTTCAAAAATATTTTAAAATTCATGCACCATTGTTCCCAGTTGAAAGCTAAATTTCCATCTATCGACAAAGGTTGAATTTCATTGCCTACTATGTTACTTTTTATTTTTACAAGGATAGGTTGGATCTGCTCTGCTGCATCTTGTTCTGCCATGGTTGAACTTTATCTCTTGGCTACTTTTAATTACATTTATTAACACTAGACCACGTGTTGTTGGGTTATGTTTCGACTTTTGTGTGACTATTGTAAAGACTCCTCGATATTTTACTTAATTTTTTTACTTCTGACACCATGTTATGTTTGTTCTTGTGGGCTTATTGTTAAGGCGGAGACAGATATCCGCGCCGCGAACTCCGCGCCGTGTGAGCGCCGCGCGTTTGTGGCGCGGTTATTGTTCGTTAAAATTTTTCATTTTGACGAACCAGAGGAAACTTACGAACGCTTAGTAATTGTAGATAATCATGTCTCTGTCCTGTACTTCTACTACATCTTATTTTGGTATTGTTCTGAAACTATTTTCTTGTGACATCTTATGCAATTTCCTATTTTATGTGGAATAAGCCACAGTTTAAGTTTGAATCAAGTTTATTTGACGTTCCAAATAAACAGTAAAAATATCTCTAATAAAATATTTCAAACGTTTCGTGTTGATTTTGAGAGTAAACTAAATATATGAATAAATGTTTACCTTGTCGGGATCAAATCATGAGGTTTTTTTTCCTCCTTATTTACTATGGGATCACTAACAGAAGATTTCACTGTAATCATTTATGATTTTTCTGATATTCTCTGATTTTCTTTCTTCTGATTTTCAGATATTCTTAAGTTAAAGTTGATTTCATGTAATCGAATGAACTTATCATCTTCCAATAAAGTCAACCCTTTCGCGTTTCTGATCTCCTGATATAAAATCGTAAAAATTATCGAATTTTAAGCGAAAGGCCATACGGGCGATAATTTACGGCGCGGTAAGAGCACTAAACCTGACATTGGTTGACTAACTACTTCTCAGGTTCTTCAGGTTTACTGCTCTTATGGCGCCGTAAAATATCGCCCGTATGGCCTTTCGCTAAGCGATTGTTTAGGTCCTGAACATTTCAGGGACTACCTTTTTCGCTTTCCGGTTACACAATTATAATATATCTGCTTGTTCCTACAACCAGAAAACTACCAGAAACAAAATTAGAGAACTATAGGTTCTTCCAAGTTGTGCATTACCTTTTTCGCTTTCCGGTGACCCAATTATAATTTATCTGCTTGTTTCAACTCCGTTGCTTCACCAGAAGCGAAGTTAGAAAACTATAGGCTCTTCCAAGTTGTGCGTTAACTTTTTCGCTTTCCGGTGACACAATTATAATATATCTGCTTGTTCCAACTCCGTTGCTTCACCAGAAGCGAAGTTAGAAAACTATAGGCTCGTCCAAGTTGTGCATGACCTTTTTCGCTTTCCGGTGACCCAATTATAATATATCTGCTTGTTCCAACTCCGTTGCTTGACCAGAAGCGAAGTTAGAAAACTGTAGGTTCTTCCAAGTTGTGTGTTACCTTTTTCGCTTTCCGGTGACTCAATTATAATATATCTGCTTGTTTTAACTCCGTTGCTTCACCAGAAGCGAAGTTAGAAAACTATAGGCTCTTCCAAGTTGTGCGTTACCTTTTTCGCTTTCCGGTGACTCAATTATAATATATCTGCTTGTTCCAACTCCGTTGCTTGACCAGAAGCGAAGTTAGAAAACTGTAGGTTCTTCCAAGTTGTGTGTTACCTTTTTCGCTTTCCGGTGACTCAATTATAATATATCTGCTTGTTCCAACTCCGTTGCTTGACCAGAAGCGAAGTTAGAAAACTGTAGGTTCTTCCAAGTTGTGTGTTACCTTTTTCGCTTTCCGGTGACTCAGTTATAATATATCTGCTTGTTTTAACTCCGTTGCTTCACCAGAAGCGAAGTTAGAAAACTATAGGCTCGTCCAAGTTGTGCATGACCTTTTTCGCTTTCCGGTGACCCAATTATAATATATCTGCTTGTTCCAACTCCGTTGCTTGACCAGAAGCGAAGTTAGAAAACTGTAGGTTCTTCCAAGTTGTGTGTTACCTTTTTCGCTTTCCGGTGACTCAATTATAATATATCTGCTTGTTTTAACTCCGTTGCTTCACCAGAAGCGAAGTTAGAAAACTATAGGCTCGTCCAAGTTGTGCATGACCTTTTTCGCTTTCCGGTGACCCAATTATAATATATCTGCTTGTTCCAACTCCGTTGCTTGACCAAAAGCGAAGTTAGAAAACTGTAGGTTCTTCCAAGTTGTGTGTTAACTTTTTCGCTTTCCGGTGACACAATTATAATATATCTGCTTGTTCCAACTACGTTGCTTCACCAGAAGCGAAGTTAAAAAACTGTAGGTTCTTCCAAGTTGTGTGTTACCTTTTTCGCTTTCCGGTGACTCAATTATAATATATCTGCTTGTTTTAACTCCGTTGCTTCACCAGAAGCGAAGTTAGAAAACTATAGGCTCGTCCAAGTTGTGCATGACCTTTTTCGCTTTCCGGTGACCCAATTATAATATATCTGCTTGTTCCAACTCCGTTGCTTGACCAGAAGCGAAGTTAGAAAACTGTAGGTTCTTCCAAGTTGTGTGTTAACTTTTTCGCTTTCCGGTGACACAATTATAATATATCTGCTTGTTCCAACTCCGTTGCTTCACCAGAAGCGAAGTTAGAAAACTATAGGCTCTTCCAAGTTGTGCGTTACCTTTTTCGCTTTCCGGTGACTCAATTATAATATATCTGCTTGTTTTAACTCCGTTGCTTCACCAGAAGCGAAGTTAGAAAACTATAGGCTCTTCCAAGTTGTGCGTTAACTTTTTCGCTTTCCGGTGACACAATTATAATATATCTGCTTGTTTCAACTCCGTTGCTTCACCAGAAGCGAAGTTAGAAAACTGTAGGTTCTTCCAAGTTGTGTGTTACCTTTTTCGCTTTCCGGTGACTCAATTATAATATATCTGCTTGTTTCAACTCCGTTGCTTCACCAGAAGCGAAGTTAGAAAACTATAGGCTCTTCCAAGTTGTGCGTTAACTTTTTCGCTTTCCGGTGACACAATTATAATATATCTGCTTGTTTCAACTCCGTTGCTTCACCAGAAGCGAAGTTAGAAAGCTATAGGCTCTTCCAAGTTGTGCGTTACCTTTTTCGCTTTCCGGTGACACAATTATAATATATCTGCTTGTTTCAACTGCGTTGCTTCACCAGACACGCGTTGCTTCACCAGAAACAAAGTTAAATTTTTAGTTTATGAATGTTTTTTTGATATTAGAGAGTTATCAAGTAACTCTATGAGAATACGGTAACGTTATAAATAACATGTAAAGTATACAGGAAAATAGCGTTACCGTATTCTCCTAGGGTTACTTGATAACTCTCTAATGATAACTATTTCCGAAGTGAAAGTCGAAACGTCAAGTAAACTTGATTTCAAACTTGAATTGTGGCTTATGCCCAAATAAAATAGTAAATTTTATTTTGTATTTCTCACGCCGATAAGAAGACAACAATGAAATGACTTTTTTACATTGGTCTGCATGTATGTTTTTTTATTTCAGCTTCTATTTCCCTTCAGATATCGGCTTTTAAATTGTTTCTTTAAATGGTTCTTTGTTGAGGATCCCACAATAATGATTTTCCACGGTAAACATCAATAAGTTTGATATTTCCTTCCGACAGTTCCGATCACTCTATTCATTACTTACAAATATTCAACTCAGGCGCGCAAAAACCAACAAACCATTCGCAAACCCGCCCAAATACGTATCGCGAACCATCAAAGCGTTTGTTGAAAAACCGACAGAAGCTAGATCGTGGTGCGCCGTTTGTGTGCCACTTGAAAACAGGTACTAATCTGACGAATATGATGCGCGCGAGCGGCTCGCACACCGAGCAGAGCGCATATGTATACCCGCCTTTAGAATTGACGACCAGTTTCTTATTTATTATTTATTAAACACAACCTAATTATTACATACAGTGCGGTGGAATAAGTGTTGCCCCCCCCCCTGTTAACTTGTGTATTTTAAGAATATAAGCAAAACGCTCGGACAGGTCGATTTTTAAACTAACCATAGTATATTATAGCATCAACGTTTCGAAGTTTACGCGATCCCTCTTCAGGTGACAGGCATAACTTTGATTTTTTTTAATGGTAAAGTACATCATGTGACACCTCATTTAACAGCTTTTAAAATACTGATTTCAAAAATGTATAATACTTTAATCCTTTTTGAGATCGCAGGCCCAAAATTTCGGTAGAACTCTTTTTAAACGCATTTATTTTTTTTAGAATTCTGAGAAAACTAATAAGTATTTTTGAAAAATTTAAACGCAGAATGAAAGATTAGATTATTACCGAGGGCCGACAGTCCCTTAGAATAAACAAAAAGTGTCTTTTGGATGATATATTTAAAATTAAAAATCACACTAAATTTTCTCTTTTTTCCACCACTGTGACTTATTAAAACCATCGGACCATCGAGAATACTGTAATATTTCATTCTGCGTTTAAATTTTTTTAAAATATTTATTGGTTTTTTCAGGATTCGAGAAAAATGATTGCATTTAGAAGAATTCGACCGAATTTTTCGCCTACGCTCTCAAACAGGATTAAAGTATACATTTTTGAACTTAGTATTTTAAGAGCTTTTAAATGAGGTATCACATGATCTACTTTCCCATTTAAAAAAATCAAAGTTATGGCTGTCACCTGAAGAGGGATCCCGTAAAGTTCGAAACGTTGATGCTATAATATACTATGGTTAGTTTAAAAATCGACCTGTCCGAGCGTTTTGCTTATATTCTTAAAATAAACAAGTTAACAGGGGGGCAACACTTATTCCACCGCACTGTATGAGTATATCTAAAGAGCCATCAGACCTCTCTCTCTATTGTCCATCTCCGTTCCCATCTCCAGTTCACACTTCACACCATGTCACTAATGTTAAGGCAGGTTTATAAATATTAAGGTAGGTTTACAACTTAACACTACATAACAGCACACAATCCAGCTTTGAATGTTTATTGTAATCCCCTTTTGAAAAGTTGCGCGGTGTATAATGAAGGTCTCCGTCAATATAAGTTGTAGGTTCTGACAGAGAAATTACATCTCTACATCGTACAGATTGTACATCTCCTAGACGTACAGAGTTTACAAATACAACTTCTGAACCTGCAGAAAGTTGACAAGAATTTAAGTTATCCGAACAGCAACCTTTATCTTCGTCATACGAATCCCCATCCGTAAGGAAATTTGATCCAGGTAGCTCAAGCAACATGCCTTTTACACCATCTTCTTTATATGCAATATATAAAGCTTCCTGTAGTGTTATTCCAGTGAAATTATAAAAATATAAGTTTAGACTACATATCCGCCTAGTGTGCTCATACGGGTACAGCATTATTTACACTACTTATTTTTAACTGTTGCTTGTAATATTGATACAAAAATATGTACACTGCGTTAAATTTTAAAATATGTAAAATTGATTTGATTCCTAAAATTTCCTAAAAACAACAACTGTAATCGGATGTCCATTATTAAACACTTTTTAACACGATTTTCTAACTTCCTTAACTTGCGAAATCTAATAAACCACTGATGAATATTCATCAACGCAAGTTCAGACAAGTCTAAATTAAGTATTTATGCGGTAAATGTAATGTTGGTTGTCTGTTTTATTATAATTTTATTGTGTTAAATAATATCTTTACAGCTGGGTCCTAATGGTGACTGTGGGCGCTAATGGGTTAAGATAAAAAGACAGAAAATACTTTTACTGTTAAACAAATTGAACAGATGGAACAAAGTTAGGAAATAAATCGAATCAATTTAACTTAAACTTAGGAACTAAGGGCATTTGCACCTACTTTTTAAGTGAACTTATCTAAGAAGAGCTTAAATTTTAAGACTCCCTTAACGAGATATGCCTTGCACCGTGTCAACTAAACGTCGGCTTAGCTAAGTAGTACGGTGAAACGAAGAAGTTGCGTTTTGATGTAGAATAAAACTGTAAGAAATCTTTTTTGTATTGGACCCCATCTTCAGGTTCCATAATAAATTTAAATCTTTATATTACCAAAAAAATTGAATTTTTAAAAATTTATTTTTTATCAGTTTTTTGAATTTAAATAATTATTTTATGATGCAATATACATTTTATGATTGGTGGTCTGATTTTGTGTTAAAAACGGCATAATATTTTTAGACTGCAACCTTGAACGAGTAAAGCCATCCTTTGATTCTGGACCACAAACAGCAGCTGATACTTCATTACTAACTTAACAGTTCTTTCCACGGATTGCGTATGACAGGTGCAGTTTAAGACCTCTATGTTATGATTCTCAGTCAATCATATCCCTTACATCTTCACTGGACATGTTTCACCAAAGGAGGAGCCGTGCACAGCATTCAGAAATAGAAATTAAGTCAATATAATCTGCAACACTGAAATTTAATGGTGGTATTTGGAATCTACGGATATTCGTTTCTTTCCGACTTTCTCTAGCTTTCAGCACTCTGCGTAGTCCAAGCTCCCGTATATGTTTTCGTTCTTCTTTCATCATACCGAGTAATAAGTTTTTGGGATGGGCAAAATAAGCGTTCCTTTGAATAACGGCATCTACAATATTTCTTTGGTCAACTGCTAGAAATCGTGAATAATGGATCATTCGCCATAAATGTTTTGAACCATCAGAACAGCTGGGATACAGTTTTATATAAAACCAAACGGGTGCATACACTTTTTATATGAAACTTACTAAAATAATTAATTAGGGGGTGGTACATTCAGTTCCAACATACAATCGAAGCAACCAATTAGCAGCTGTCAGCCACCTTGCGTGTGATATTTTCCCAGGTTTTCTAAGGCTCAAATCATTAGGACATTTTACCGCAGCAATTGCTTGACTTGTTTAGTCAGTGATTTAATCAGTCCCACTAAAACTTTAAGTCTCACTCCAACAACTTCTACATGTGGACTTACTCCAAAAGGTGTGTTAGTCATTTTATATTTTTTATATTTCATACAAAAAATATTATTCGAAGCTATTTCTTTGTGGCATTTTTGTAATCAACTATTCTAATTGGGAAATAAGTCACAACTTAACTTAACAGTTTAAAAATTAAAAAATATTTTTATTTTATAATAAAATTATATTTTTCAAGTTAAATTGTGGCTTATTTCCCAATTAGAATAGTTAATTATTCTTCTATTCTATTCTATTATTCTAATTGGGAAATAAGCTACAATTTAACTTGAAAAAAAAATAATTTTGTTATAAAATATAAAAAATTTTGGGAAATAAGCTACAACCGTTGATTGATAAATATACAGACTACAACTACAGCTACAGCTTAACTTAAAAAAATAATAATTTTATTATAAAATATTATAAAATAAAATTATTTTTTCCAAGTTAAATTGTGGCTTATTTCCCAATTAGAATAGTTTTAATTAACAAAACATGTTTTTATTCTCTGATAGGATCGAGCAAGGCATCAAAGGTGCATGATGCTACTATTACAGATTTATACAGTGCATGCTTTATACAGAAATATCGTTAATAATATTACTGTAAAAAAAGTGAAAAAGCTTCAGTAAATGAAACATTTGGCCATTACGTTACTGCCCGCCTAGATGAAATGGATCCTGAGGATGCTACTAAAGCCAGATCGGGGATAGTCAGATATTTTAGGTCATTGGGTCTATTGAATAAAAAGAAGTATTTGCTTTTACTTACAAGTATTTAAGTATTTACTTAATACTAATTGAATAAAGTCATTTCTTTAATGCTTAATTATTCAAGAACATTCAAAAGCCATTTCTAAGTTAATGATGACATTGTCATTATCAAGTAATGTTTTTAATCATACCAGTGAGAATTGTACTGCATGTAATTTGCTGTGTTAAGAAAGAAAAAGTAGCAATAGCCGTAAAATATTTGTTCCTATGCTCTTAACTTCTTTGTATGAACAGGGAAATGTTCATGAATTTAACTTACATCTTTGTACAATTGGATGTTGTTATGCAATAATGTAATACCCCACAAAAAGTTGTTTCAGAGATAAATTGATTTAAAAATTAACACCGTTACCGACAAAACGTCTAATTTCCATTGATCTGATGTGACACAACGTCTATATACATTGCATTTTTCCCTATTCTGCTTTGCAAAATACATATAGTGTCACAACACTTGCTTATACATTTGACGCACTGTCCGTCAACGTGTTAACAGGTTATTGATATTTATAATGTTATTTATTTAAATTATAAGATGGACAAAGAAAAAACAGTAGGTACATTCTAAGATTATAAAGATAAAGTGTCAATTTTTACAGAAATCAATGTCAAAAGTGGATTAGGTTATTTAAAAAAAATACAATTATACCTTAATAAAAAATAGCAAAACTGTCTTAAACACTAAACTTTGTGCAAAAACAATTAATTTAAAGGTTTTTCGACTTGGTTCTTAAGAAAACTTTCGTCAATGACAAAATCTACCTTTTTTATCATCATCATCAATGGCGTTACAACTCTTCATGAGTCTTTGCAGCGTTTACTATTGCCTTCCATGTTTGTCGATCCTGTGCCACTAATTCCCATTGTCTCCAGGGGCCCGTTTCACAAAACTACACGTTTGTCAGTTACAATGAAATTCTTACAAGTTTGGCAAAATATCTCGTTATTAGTGTTTCACGAATGCACAAGTATTCACTTGTAACCACTAGTGAATTTTACAATTTTACAAGTAAATTACTTGTAAGCTACCAACAATTTACTTGTTCAACACAAGAATAATTTAGAAGTTTGTAGTTGACAGTTCTAGTGAACTAAACATTTTCCACCTAACTTTGAAGGTAGGTAGTTGGTTTGACAAGTGTAATAAGTGTAGGAAAAATGTTCTCTAGTAGCAGCTCTTCGTCAGAAAATGAAAATGAGGTATTTGTTCAAAGAAGGAGGAGAATATTCAGACCAAGAATTAATAGTGATTTTCCATCAATTTACGAGTTTAATGAACGTTTTCGGATGACTTCTATACAAATGGAACAACTTCGTATAGACATTGCACCTGTCTTAGAGCATCCAACGAATCGCTCTTATGCACTGGCAACAAAAATGCAATTGTGTATAGCATTACACTGGCTAGGCAGTGGAGGACAATATCACGTCATAGCAGATACTCATGGGGTCAGCAAAGCAAGTGTCAGTAGATGTGTAAAAAAAGTGGTACACGCAATTAACCAAATAAAATTTCATCAAGTTGTTGCTTGGCCGGCAAATATTTTAAATACAACTGCAGAATTCTTTGCAGTAGCAGGATTTCCCCAAGTTATAGGTTGTATTGATGGGACGCTTATTAAAATAGATGCTCCAACTGAAAACGAACCTGCTTTTGTTGATCGTAATGGAAATCACTCTATTAATTGTATGATTGTTTGTGGACCAGACTTGAAAATCTATTATGTTAGTGCAAATTGGCCGGGAAGTGTTCATGACGCGAGAGTACTGAGAAATAGCACCCTTTTTCAGAGAATGGAAGCTGGTTGGCATCCAATTCCAAATAGAATAATTCTAGGTGACTCTGGATACCCTCTATTAGATTGGCTTATGACCCCAATTGAGGTGAATGTGGATGAGGCTGTGGCTACCTACAACAGAGCACATAAGAAAGCACATAGTCGAAAATGCTTTAGGCGTATTAAAGGAGAAATTTCCTTATCTTAACTACTTTCGTTTGAGGCCAGTATGTGCAGCCAATGTTTTCAAATGCTGCACAGCGCTGTATAACATTACTCGGGAGAGAATGAATATAAACCGACAAATGGATAATGAAGAAATGGAAGACGATAACGAAATAGCCGGACAACCAGCTCCTTTGAATGCAAGACAAAGACAACAGGAGTTGATAAATTATTTTAGAAATAGAAACTAGTTCCAGTGTAACTTTAAAACAATAAAGAATATAAAATAAATAAATATAGAATAATACACAATATTTACTTTTTATTTAAACGAAAAAATAATTTCCAAAACATTTAACAAATACTTAGCATAATAATGAATTAAAAATCAAAGAAGTAATTCCTATAAACAAAACGTTTTTCTTATAATTAATTAAAAAATCAAATATAACAATAACATAACTTCTCAAACAATGGTCGAATATTCCACGCTTTCACTGGTAGGTGACTCTTCTACATTTATGATGTAGGTTACAGCAGAATCGAACGATGCAGTGAATTTTGAAGGGGTCACATGTACTTCCCGTTCTAGTTTTAAAATCTCTAATGTTTTTAGATAACTTTCTTTTGCAAGGATTTTAGTTTGCTGTTGTAATTTTTTCTTCTTTAAATCGATTAGTGCTTCGTCAATTGGGTCATTTTCATTAGATATTTTCGACTTTTTCCTTTTTGCACAAGATGCAATAGGTACACTGCTGCTCCCAGTAGAAATAAACATATTAGTGTTTTTAATTTTGTTTGTTGCACCGTGATCTTGCAAATGGTTTGAATTTTCTATTTCTTGTTCAACGTTCTCAGGATCTTGCTCCCAAGTTTCGGAAATGCCGAGACTACACAGAATTGGATTATCCGGCCCAAGAATGTCGAGAACTACATTGTCCATTTCTGTAAATTTAGAATCTGTGCCTCCACCTGAACCAGTTTTCCTCCTGTTATCAACTTTCTTCTGCAATGCGAAAAAAAGTGTCAGATACGCTTACACTTTGGCAAATTAAACGCTAACACTTACCATTGTTGTTTTCTTTAAATTTTGCCAAAATACATCACGGCTGTAAGTCCAATCCTTATTTGGAGGCACAAGCCCTAAACTGGTGGATTTTTGGTGCACAGTTTTCCAACATTCTATTTTGTCTTTTTTTGTTAATTTGTCGGAAAAGCTGCCGAAAAGAATTGTTTTCTTATCTCTAATCTCTTTTAAAATTATAATTTTAGTACCATTTAAGACGCTTTTCGACATTGTCACAGAATTATAAATAACGACTGACGTTTAACTAGTAAATTGTCAACAAAACTATTTTAAGGTTATGTTTATTTACAAACTTGTAACTAACATGCGTGAAGTACACTTGTTGCTGACAAATTTACAGATGTAACGAACAAGTTAAATATTTTTTTTGTGAAACGCTAGTTATTAACAACTTGTGATTACAAGTGCTGAATATTAACAATTGTTACGAACAACACTTGTAGTTTTGTGAAACGGGCCCCAGATCTTCTTAGACTGCATCTTTCCACCTTTTTCTAGCCCATCCTACAGACCTTCTTCCAACTGGCCTTTCCCACAACATATTGTTTATAAGGCGATTGTCGTTACTGCGAATCACATGCCCTCTCCATCTGAGTCTATCGGCCTTTATATATCTGACTAGATTTTTCCTTTCCGGATAGATACTCTAACTCGTTATTGTATCTGCGCCTCCCTTCGTTTGTCACGCTGTCTCTGCAAGGGCCATATATCATTCGAAGGATTTTATATTCCCGCACCAGCAATTTATTTACTTCTCTTTTTGTTAGCGTCCATGTTTCGCTTTCATACGCGACTGCTAGTCATATTATGGTCTTATATCTGGATTTTTGCACCTCATGAAAGAAGTTTTGACTTCATTAGATGTTGCATTGCAAAGAAGGATACATTTCCTGCCATTATTCGCGATTCAACTTCTCGCTCTATTTTGTTGTCATTTGTGATTGTTGCTCCTAGATATTTAAATTCTTTAACAACTTCGAAGTTATGATCGTTTATAGTAATGTTTTGCGTTATTCACTGTCATTCTTGTTTTGAGACGACCATGTATTTTGTTTTGTTTTGATTTATTTTTAGACTGAGGTTTAATGCAGCTTCTTCAAGGCTCGAGGAAATATCCTTAACTTCTGATGTTGACTGTACCACACTGCATCTATGGTCTGGTTTAATTTTTGGATACATTTTCCGCACAACATATTCTAAGGGCAGGCTAAACAGCAATGGTGACAACGGATCTCCCTGTCTCAGTTCAGAATTCACGTAGAAAGCATTTGATATTTTCCCCCTATTCTAACTTGTAAGGAGTTACTTACACACATTAATATTATATTTCATAAACAAGGTCTTTGATTGATCTCTTTTTAGTAGAATTTTTCATGTGTTTTTAACCAATTAATATTTTGTTTATTGAATCAACCTTTCTGTTTATAACTGAATTTATGAAGTTTACCACTAATACCATATCCTACTTTGTCATTCTATTAACAATAAACTTATTTCTGTTATGATGATGTATTCAGTCTTCGTGTAGTTCTGAAGCTATTTCTTTGTGGTATTTTTGTAATTAACTACCCTTATTGTGAAATAAGCCACAACTTAACTCGAAAAAATAATTTTATTGACGTTTCGACATCCAATTCGGATGTCGTTGTCAAAATACAAAATATTAATAAATTAAACAAAAATGTTGCTTAGTAAAAAATTCTTCTAATAATTTATTTATTCTGACTCATTTATATCGGCAATTCAGACATGTATTATACATTTTAAAGTATAGGCCTTTATTTAGTCTTCCTACTTCTTCTACTGAGTCAATTTTAGATAGGGACTGCTGCAGATTGACAAAACTCTAATAAAGTAATATTGACTCGTTTGTATAGAAGCTATGAATTTACTAAGTTCATATCAATCGATTGTGTGAATACCACTTCTTGGCTCTGATTTTACTGGCATATTTTTCAAAAAATCTGTTGTGTTGATCCACGTTTCCCATGTAGTTATTTTATTTTTGTAACACATTTTGCAACATTAGATGCTATAGTAACGCTCTTATTATCGTTCCATCTGCTATTTCCACAAAGAGCCCAAAATTTATAGCTGATTCAAATAGACTTTCCACCTATAAATTGCTTCATTGAGCTATGTCCATAGTATTTCACAATAATTTCTTCAATCGACAATTATTAATTGTCAAAAACTACATATTTTTTAAAATTCCGTATTTATCATATTGAAAACCGGCCTTACTTTGAATCCTCTGTTGTCTTTGTCTATGCATATGCATACATTATCATTGAAATGTATAAATTTCTTATACTGATTTCTTGGCATAATGCTACACTTGGAATTATAACATTTTGATAGCTCTAAGTATCAGTGCCTTATTTATAGGACAGTAAAATATACTTTATACTGAAGATTCAGCAATGTATATTTCCGAGATTTAGTTATGAATATTTGTTATAATAAACCTTACTCAATAAACAATTACCACTTGAAACAAAAAATCATGGTTGAAATGAAACTTTTATTATTAAATTTTAATGGTTGAAAAAAATTTTAGTGTCCTATAAATAGCACGCTGATCTATAATGGATTAATATTAAATAAAGCAAAACTGATATATTTTTGTTTTTTTATTTAATCATAAAACCGCAACAAAAATAATAATGAATTACAAAAATAATGGAAAATAATATTTTAGATTCTAAAAAAATAAGCTATATACAAAAAAAGAGAGCAAACAAAAAGGGAAATGCATGAACTCGAAACAACAGATCAAAGGTGAAAAATTGTATCAAAAACTAAAAATGCGAAGAGTCCAGACCTATATTTGTAGACAAAGACAGACATAAATAAATCCAATAACAAGATAATAGGAATTCTTCCTGAAGATATAAATGACGGGAATTCCCACAATCTAAGATAAAATATGCAAACATACTAAGTACCAATCAATGAAAAAAAAAGATCAGTTTAAAGAAGTGTTATATAAATTTTTAGAAACTGATTTAAAATCTATTGGAATTAGAGCATGGAGAAGAGTTGCCAGGGACAGGGGCGAATGGAGGATTGTTCTGGAGAAGGCTTTGGCTCATAAAGAGCTGTAACGCCACTGATGATGATGATGATAAATTCTTGAAACAAGCATTTTATATAAATCACATGTTTTGTACAAAATGCCTACTGATTCTTGATTCAGCCACAAATAGCAGATCAATTTGTTACTATTATCGAGATATTACTCTTAGAAAAATGGCTTAATTGTTAATTGAATAATCAACCAGAGTTGAAATCATTAACTCTGGTAGATTTCTGCAATGCAAATGACATGCTACATAGAGCAATGATAAGCTTTGTTTACACAGTTTTGGTTGAAAATCCAAGAAAATATTACAGATGTAATAGGCCTTGGACAAGATAGTCTTGTATTGTATACAATCTGGCCTTTCAATCCATTGTGAGATAGTTAAGAGGCACAATAGTGTAAAAATTAAGGCATGTGCAAATGATGTGTTTAAGGAGACGATACAATTTGTAATTATTGTAACAAGCCTATAGAGACTCTAATGTGGTAGAGCCAGTAAAGCTTGGCAGACTGAGATGGGTACGTCATACAGAGTGCATGTAACCCTCTGAACCAGCAAGAATCATAACTTGACGAAAATGGTGGTAGAGTGGCCCAAATGACGGCCAAAAATGTGATATATAATATGATATTATATTTTATTTATTTACTATTAACGGTACCACCCAATTATACATAGGATATTACAAAATGATACATTAAATAAAAAAATATACAAGCAATAAATAAAACTAATAAATCAAGGTCTATGTTATTACCATTTAGAATATATTATGTATAATAATAATACTGTTTATTTAGGAAACTTACATTATAATATAGATTTTCATGAAACAAAAAGCATACTGAATACTAAATAAACATAAAAACTCACTTAAGTAGACCAAAATCTTATATACGGGGATCGGCATAAGTCAGGCAACGCTCTCGAGAAATGTTTTGAGGGTAACGTAAGGGTCCAAAGATATCTGGAAATGCTCGAAGATTTATGTGGGCAAGTGGACAACGATCCAACACTCGCGAACATCCGTCATTTCATGTAGGATGGAGCTTCGCCGCACTACGCAGCATATGTGCGGGAGTACCTTAATGTTCATTTTGGAGAATGGATAGGCAGACGAAGAGTCGTTGAGTGGCCAGCACGGACCTGTGACCTAACACCCTGTGGGGCCTTCTCAATGACTCCGTTTTTGCAAGAGGGCCACGCACCCTTCCCGACCTCCAAAACTGCAATTGAAGAATTTGATAATCTTCGCGCCAGCTTGATGTGCTTCGCCGGACCTGCCTCTCCATTGCGAAAAGTTGCAGTAAATACATTGATCAAGATGGGCATCAATTTCAACACTTACAGTAACCCTTTGTTTATTTGAATAAATTCATTTTGACCATGCATTTTTTCTCTTATTGCAAATTTGTTGCCCGACTTATGTCGACCCCTGTATTATAGCTATAATATATACACAACTAGCACTCCTTGTGCATGAGACTAAAAAATATATATCCAAACAAAGAATTATTTAATAAATGTATAAATATAAAAAGTTACATATGCACACTTACAAAAATCATTACAACATGCGGCAACATCATCCGCATATGCGGATGATGTTGCCATGATAAGCTGCAACAAAAGCATATTAAGCGAAAAAGCTATAGAGCTGAAACAGGAAGCTGCTACGTTTGGTCTATGCATAAATGAAAGTAAAACAAAATATATGGAGTGCACAAAGTTGAATCAATATGAGAATCTGGTAGGTAACCTCACCTACAAATATGTCTCCAATTTTCCCTACCTAGGCTTGATAATAAATGATAATAACAACATCAGTCAAGAAATACAAGCACATATTCTTAGAGGTAATAAGTGTTTTTATGCATACAAAGACTTAATGAAAAGTAAGTTACTGAATCGTTAGTCTAAGCTTAGAATCTACAACTCAGTAATTAGATCAGTGGTCACATATGGATGTGAAACGTAAATCCTCTCAACCACTGATAAAAACTGGATGAGGGCGGCGCAGGATAGATGGGGTTGGAAACGAGGGGAGGAGGCCTATGTTCAGCAGTGGACTTTTGAGGCTGGATGATGATGACTGATAAAAATCAACTGAGAATATTTGAGCGCAAAATACTAAGGAAGATATTTGGACCAACACATTGCAGCGATGGTTCGTGAAGAATTAAAATGAACCACAAGGTGGATGAACTAATGCAGAGCGCAGATATTGTTAGATTTGTCTCAAATACTAAGCTGGCTAGGTCACTTATAATGCCAGATAATATCGAGCTGTGGAAGTAATCCAGACATGGAAACCCAAAGGAAATAAAACAAGAGGAAGGCCCCGTAAAAGATGGATAGACAACATAGAAACCATAGAAACATATTAAAACCATGAACATCAGGCAGTGGCGACGGAAAGTATCTGACAGGGCAGAATGGAGAAGAACATTGTTAAGCAGGCCAAGACTCACAAATAGTTGTAGCGCCATTAGAAGACGAAGAAGATTGGGAATATGTATGAATCCTAATGAAAGTGACCAAATCACTGAGCAGTATCAAGAAGAGATCTATCCAAGGAAATATAAATCAATCTAATAGGTATAACATCATGCAAACATCTAAAAATTCTAATATTAAAGCTTAACATTTGAACTGATTCTAGATTCAGTTTGGTTAATAAAACCATTATGCCATGTTTTACTCAAATCTTTGAATTCTGTTCTCAATGAAGAAAATATTGGATAAATGTTCCAAGAATATATGGATCAAGTACAAAAGGATTTGAGAGAAAGAAACTGCAGACCAAAAGCTAGAAATATAAATGAATGGAAAGGACTAATTGAACAGCCTAGGCTCAATCTGAGTTGTGAAGCCAAATGAAAATTTTATACAAAAATTGACTGAATATAAAAATAAACTCTCGGTGTTGGTCAATTGGAGTATGGAGTAGTAGGCCTACGTTCTCTCTGATGAGACTCCAACACAAGTCGAAAATCGTCGATTCAGAGGGCTTGACTGCGCTCCGTATTCTAATTGAAAAATAAGATTGTTTTGCCTTCGCATTGCAACTGAATAAAAATGGAATTTTTATTTTATTTTTATATTGGTCGTTACTTCTTTGAGTAACTAGGTCTATTTTCTGTTGGAATTTACCAGCTGAACAGACGGAGTCGTGAATTGTAAGTTTTTGAATTCCCTCTTGTCTTCTTCGATTCAGCATCCATCTGGCTTGCAAATTTTAGAAGCCATGGAGGTGTTACCAAGGAAATGGACCAATAAGTTTTCAATTTAAAAATCTTTTAGTAATATTTTAATATTTTTGAATATTATTAATATTGCTATCAGGATTGAAAACTACTTCATATATAAAAAAAATATGTTTAAAATCCAATGAGCATATTAGGGTAATACCTACTAAAATACAAAAATTATCTCTTGTGGCAAACTAAAATTTATTTTAAAAATAATCTTTGTATGGCATGGTTTTGCCACGGTACCTGGCCACTATCAGATGAAAAATATCTGCATGAACTGTCTCTTACAAAATATAAAGTTCTTTTTGCAAGATTTGCAGATATTCTTCGAAATGACTCTAGTGGTAAAACAACAACGGCTTTTATTATATTGTCTGTATTTTCAGCTTTTGCATATATTTGAGTTTTTAATATCCTCCATCTGGCAACAAGAATTTCAAAGGTATTTTCAATTACTTGCCGTGCCCTAGATAGTCGGTAAGTAAAAACTTTTTGCTCTGCTGTTAAATTTTTTCCTCCATATGGCCTCATAATATATTGTCTTAGAGGAAAAGCTTCATCGGCAACAAGGAAATACGGCATTTCAATATTGGAAGTTTCATCCAAAACTTCAGGATCAGGGATATTGAACTCCTGTTGTTCAAAACGTGTTCCAAATACGCTTTCTTTAAATATCCCTTCATCACTTTGAGATCCATACGCTCCAATATCTACCAGTGTAAATCTGTATTGGCTGTCACAGACTGCTAAAAGTACAATACTAAATTGCTTCTTATGGTTAAAAAACAATGATCCACTTTTAGCAGGTGCAAGGCTCCTAAACAATGAGGAAAGTTCCATCTTGTTTTAAAACCATTTACAATGTGAAGCCAATCCTGCTTGGTAGATGGAGACTTCAAATATAAAGGATGGAGGGTATCCCAAAGTACCATGCACATTTCATAGATTATTTTGTGGACAGTAATAAGCCCAATGTGAAATGTCCATGCTAGCACTTGCATTGACATGCCTTGAGAAACAAACCTGGAACAGATTACTAACAATCGCATGATTAAATTGTACAAAATATAGGAGTCTGTACTCACTGTAAGGTTATGATAAGCCTCTCTTCAACAGAAATTCCATCAGAGCGATGTTGCACATTTATTTTTGGTCTTACCAATTGCAGTAATTTTTCAAATACTGGAACCTTCATTCGTGTGTATTTAAAAAATTGCTGGGCATCCCAATTTTTTATGTTTCTATAATAATTAAACTGGCCTCTGTTTTGTGTAAGCTGGTTAATCGGCCTCCGTTTGTATCTACGGTGTCTTCTATTTCTAAGGCTTAATGCTGCTCTAACACAAAGTATCACCGCCACTACACCTACCAAATCTCGAACATTTTCACTTTCCATTTTGTTTAATAATCATCTAACCACGTTTAGGATTAAAAAAGTTTTGATTTAGCCAAATGTCACAACAAAATCAAAAATGTAAGGTTAGAAATTTAGTTTAGTAACTATATTTCATAGACATATTAAGATTTAAAAAGCCTACCGTCGCCTACCGTCAACGAAAGTTTATAAATGCACCCCAGAACGTCGAACGTCAAGGTCACCGTCGAACGGCAACGTTAACGTCAACGTCGAGTTTATAAATAGCCCTTTAGATTATAAACAGAGAAATACATTCTTCATATGGGCCAAAGGGCATTCCTCCATAACGGGAAACGAAACAACTGACAAACTGGCAAAAAGAGCTATCACTGGTGGCAAACAAGCTCCCGAATTAACGCTACAAGACACATTATCTATATGTAAGCAAAACTTAAGAACTAAATGGGCAGACAAATGGACAATAATTAGATCTAACAATGCATTTCAGTACTGCACGCTCTTTCCCAACACCTCCTTCTACAAAGCTTGCTAAAAGAAGCCATCCCAACAGAAAAATTAACACCAAATACATTCGGTGCCTCTTCGGACACGAAGCAGTCAACTCCAAGCTTTATAAGATGAAATTGGCCACATCCCCCCTCTGTGACTGCAGTGACAGTTTTGACGACTTCTTCTTCTTTTAGTTTCATGGCCTCCACTTCTTAGGTACTTGGCCAGTCCTCGTATTTAGACTATAATTGGAAGGGAGTCCTCTTTTCAAAGGGTCTGGATTTTTCCATATTCCCTTCTTTAAATTCATTGTAATATGATTTTCAAATAACTATTTTATATTTTAATTTGAAATATTGTTAAAAATTGATCTTTCTTTCTTAAGGTTTGGTCATTAATATTATGTAGGAGATTTTGTATTGAAATGGGGGTTGGACTTCCTATATTAACAAGTTCCTGATACAGGTCAAATTGATTTGTTTTATTAATTGGGCATTCAAGTAACCTATGAGTTATATTTACTATTTGTCCACATTCACAAAAAGGAGTATCGCTACAATTGATTTTAAACAAACGATCTGGTGTGTGGCAATGGCCCGTTCGCATTCTAATAATTGATGTCAAGTGCCTTCGATCCACAAATGTGAATTTGTGAAACCAAGGGTTTATAGAAAAATCACTTTAGCATTGTTGATACCATTTCCCTTTAGTTTTAAACTGTTTTGTCCATTCAACTTTAAACTCATTTACAATTTTTTGTTTAATAAAAGGTAAAAAGTAAAATTTTTTAATGTCTGCAGGAACATTTAAAGTCTTGCCTATATTTGCCAATTTGTCAGCCTCTGTATTCCCCTTTACTCCAGTATGGCCTGGAATCCAAGCTAAAATTACATTAAATCCGGCTTCCATTGACGCAATAATGAGTCTTTTAGTTAGGTTTACAATATGGTTGTTTGTCCCTCAGGTGGTGTTATGTAATTTTTGGATAGCACTTTTAGCATCTGAAAAAATTATTGTGTAATGTTATGATTAAAACTTTATTGAGTCTAAAATCTTAATACAAAAAAAACATTAAGTTATCGAAATTTAAAGAAACGTTGAGAGTTAAAGTCTTTATTACACGTCTTCACTTTTCAACGTCTTGGATTCGAATGTTGAATTGTCGAATGACTGAAAATGCCCTGGCCTCTCTCCGAGTACCTACCACCACCTCGAGTCCATGTGGTAGTGGGGTCGGGTACAATCGACACCAGTCGATCATGCCGTGGTGTGGAAAGACAGGGCCGGCTCGGTTTGCTACAGTCTCCCCCTCTGGCGAGGAAGGCGTCTCGACGAGTCGCCAGTAGTTGGAGTAGCTCGAGAAGACTCTGTAGGAGTATGGGTAGCTGGTCCCTGTTTCTTGGGCCGTCCTCGCTTACGTAGTGTCCTTACGGGCTCAGCCGTAATAGTGTCGCCCTCCTGAAATGGAGTAAGGGCGCTAGAGTGGTATACACCTAGTGGGGTGCTCTTGTCCCTGGGGTCTACGATTGTATAACTTGTAGGCCCATGCTGCTTTAAGATTTCATACGGTCCGTCCCTTCTAGGGGCAAGTTTAGCAGAATACCCCTGCTGCGTATTGCTGAGGAAGTGGCAGCGTAGTAACACCTTATCACCTTGTTTATACTTTGGGTCAGGCCGTCGTTTTCGTTTTGTACTATGACACTTAAATCATTAGTTACTTCTTGCACAGTTCGGAGCTCGCGTCCGAAAGTTAGGTAGGCGGCAGTATAGCCTGTGCTCTGGCAGTTTGCTGTATTTAAGGCAAAACGTATGGCGGGTATGTGTTCACACCATGTTGTGTGTTCTCTTCCAACCAATATTCCAAGTTGAACCTTTAGGTCTCGGTTCTTTCTTTCAACGGGATTAGCTTCGGCGTGATACATGGGAATAAAGGACTGTTTGATTCCCAAACAAAATGTAAGCTGCTGAACTACGGCCGAAACGAACTGTACCCCATTGTCGCTTAAAATTCTGCGGGGTAGACCATAACGCAGGAATATATCCTCCAAAAGGACTTGTGCACAAGCTTCAGCGGTTGCGTCGGTCAACGAGAATAGTTCCACCCAGCGACTTGCCGTGTCTTCTACAATAAAAATCCACCGTTTGCCTCTTTTGGATGTGGGCAGAGGTCCGAATAAGTCGATGGCTAGTACTTAAAATCTCTGGTTAGTTGTGGATGTTTGCATTAATCCAGGGGGTTTCCTGTTGGCTAATTTATATCTTTGACAGTCTAGGCAGTGGGCAACATGTTTGGTAATACACTGCCTCATTTTCGGCCAGTAGTACCGTCTTGAGATTCTATGGAAGGTCTTCTCAACACCATAATGTCCTGCTGTCGGATCGTCATGGTATGCTTGTAAATATTATTCCACTGGGATTCGGGAACTACCAATCTGGCGTCGTCGTCTTCCTGTTCTTCACTGTATCGATAGAGTACGCCTCTATGCAACAGGTATCCTCGATTTAACCATTTATGGTGCGCCTCCAAATCCTCTATGTTTTCTAATGCATTGGGGTGTAATGCTAGTTCGCCTCCATGTGGTGCACCCTGGGTAACGCTAAATGAACTAGCAAAAATTTGGCGACAGACGAACGAAAAACAAAAACAATATCCTGCCAACATCACAGATCACAAACAGAAATCTTATCTATACGTAAACATACGATGGGAACAAATAAAGGTTCTTCTCAGAACCAACTGACTAGAGATCTCGGACCGTGTATCCGAGTCTGTCACCTTAACATCGAGGGCATAAGCCAGGCAAAATGCCAAGTGTTGCAAAAAATCCTACACGATAACGACATTGACCTGGTTGCCATACAAGAGACCCATACTGAAGACAAAGTCCAGCTTGATTTAAGGGGAAAGATACCTGGCTACGATTTACTGGGAGCCACCTATGATAAACATTACGGCGTCGCAACCTACATTCGCTGCAATATAGAAAATGGTTTCCTACTTTCTGCTTCCAATGAAAATAATATACATGAAGTAGTCACCAAGATTGGAGATATTACCGTAGTTAACATATACAAACCTCCAGCCACTACATGGAACCCAGAAGTGCTAAAGACTCATCCACATCCTACTATATACATCGGCGACTTCAACAGCCACCACGAAATGTGGAAGTACACCACGAATGATGAAAATGGGGAGGCACTAGTAGAATGGTCCGAAGAGCAAAACACATACCTAGTTTTTGATGCCAAAGACAGAGGAACATTTAAATCAGCTGCATGGAGAAAAGAATATAACCCAGACCTATGTTTTGTCTCAAAAGATACCAATGACAGACCACTAACAACTGCGAGAAGTGTCCTTGCAGACTTCCCACATACTCAACATCGTCCGGTGCTTATCACCATCGGAATATCAATTCCAATAATTAGATCATATCCTCGACCCAGGTGGAATCTTAGAAAAGCAAACTGGAAGAAATTCTCTGAACAACTAGACCGGACCTTGAGCTGGGTCCCTCCAACCAGCAAACATTATGAGAGGTTTGTGGGCGCAGTAATAAGCACTGCCAAGAAAACCATCCCTAGGGGGTATCGCAAAGAATATGTGCCTGGATGGACTGAAACATGTGAAGACTTATACACGAAGTTTCTCGAAAGTGGTGACCGAGAAATAGCCGATGAGCTTTTACACAACATCGATACAGCTAGACGCCAAAAATGGATAAAGACTGTCGAAAACCTTGACTTCAAAAAATCAAGCCGGCAGGCATGGTCCTTGTTGCGGAAAATTGGAGGAGCTAACCAGCTGGAATCCAGAGAGTCTAAAATGTCTCCTAACAAGGTTGCCTCCCATATAGTATCTCTATCCAGAGCTCCACGAGATCGAACACATACTACCAACGTGAAAAGAGACTTAAGGGCATTAAAACAAATGAACAGAACGAACTCCGAATATTCAGCAAGAATACTTATTTCTGAAATCACACATGCGCTGAAAGAAATGAAATCAGGTAAAGCACCTGGGTTTGATGGTATCCATCCAGAGTTCTTGATACACAGTGGTGCATACACGAAACAGTGGCTTGCAATGTTCTTTAATGATATACTTCAGTCAGGTAACATTCCTTTCTCACTTAAGCGAACAAAGATAATTGCAATTCCGAAACCGGGCAAATCAAACGATAAGCCAGAAAACTACCGCCCCATAGCTCTACTCAGCATGGTATATAAACTATTAGAAAAGCTTCTCCTCAACAGAATTAGTAACAGGATACTAGAAAATGTCCCCATTGAACAAGCTGGCTTCCGCCCTCATCGAAGCTGTACGGACCAAGTGCTGTCATTAACAACTTTTATAGAAGCTAGTTTTCAAAAGAAACAAAAGACAGCAACAGTATTTATAGATCTAACAGCAGCATATGATACTGTTTGGAGACAGGGATTAATATATAAACTGGCCCGCATTATCCCCTGCAGAAAGATAATTAACCTCATTGACAACATGCTGACCAACAGAGCCTTCCAGGTTATAATGGGAAAGGAGACGAGTAGACAGATGAAACTTAACAATGGTCTTCCACAGGGTTCTGTCCTTGCCCCTTTACTTTTCAGCCTCTATATTGCTGACATGCCTGAAACCGAATCTCGGAAGTTTGGATATGCTGACGACTGGACCCTTGCAACAAGCCACCAATCTTTAGAAACTACAGAAATCACTCTCACGAATGACTTATCCATCCTCAGCGAATACCTTAAGAAATGGAGACTACAGCCAAGTACTACAAAAACTGAAGTATCAGCTTTTCATCTAAACAACAAGTTGGCAAACAGAGAATTGCGAGTGTATTTTAATAACAAGCTGTTAAAACACAATAAATACCCGAAATACCTTGGGGTTACTCTAGACAGAACGCTCACATTCAGAGAACACCTGACGAAAACAGCAGCAAAATTGAAAACACGCAACAATATAATACAGAAACTCTGCGGCACTACATGGGGGTCCACAGCATCAACATTAAGATCCTCTGCTCTTGGCCTGATATATCCGGTGGCAGAATACTGTGCTCCAGTGTGGCTAAATAGCAGGCATACCCACCTGGTCGACACCCAACTAAACCGTACTATGCGTATGATAACAGGCACAATTAAGCCCACCCCTACAATGTGGCTACCTACCCTTAGTAATATAGCACCACCCAACCTACGCCGCGAACATGCATTGGTTAAAGAATATAACAAAATAATGGACAGTCGCCAGCTTCTAGTCCACAATGACATCCCCGATATTCTTGGAAACCGTCTCCGATCCAGGTTACCCCCTCTACAATCTGCTCAAGAGCTGCAGCAATCCAACTTTGACTTAAATACCCGATGGAGAGAAGATTGGGAAAGTAGGACAGATCCGCATTACCATAGTCTACCGGACATCATAGGGAAACCTGGCGAATTTGAACGTCCCCGTAAGATTTGGGCAGCCCTTAATCGAATTCGAACAAACTGTGGAAGATGCGCCGACTCCCTCCACAGATGGGGTAAACTCCCCTCGCCTTCTTGTGACTGCGGCGCTGCAAGACAGACGATCAGTCACATTGTTCAGGACTGCCCACGCAGAGCATACACAGGCGACCCTATAGACTTTGTAATGGCAACCGAAGGGTCAATCGAATATATAAAAAAATTGGACATCTGTTTGTGCATACACATACGCTACAGTTTTCAGTGTGCTGTGAACATGGCGGTCTAGATAGAAAGTCGGCAACAGTATTAGTTCTACCAGGCGAGTACTGAATCTTTAGATTGTAGGATTGTAGCTGCAGGCTCCATCTTGCTAATCGACCGCTGGGAGTCTTTAGTGTCATTAACCATCTAAGCGGCTGGTGATCGGTTATGAGAATGGTTTCTGCGCCTTCTATATATCCCCTAAACCTGGCTACAGCCCACACCATAGCGAGGGCTTCTCGCTCCGTCGTCGAGTAGTTCCTTTCCGCACTGGTGAGTAAGCGACTTGCATATTCTATGGGATGTTCTTCCTCCTTCTCCCCCTGGACCAAAACTGCTCCAATTGCGTAGGCACTAGCATCTGTTTTAATTATAAAAGGGATAGCATCATCAGCTTGTCTCAGAATAGGTGACGTGGACAGGCACATCTTAAGACTATCGAAGGCTCTCCCTTCTTGCTCACCCCACTTCCAGATGGATTTCCTTTTGGTGAGATTGGTTAATGGTCGGGCTATATGAGCGAAGTTCGGTATGAATCTCCTATACCACGAGCATGTTTGTATAAACGAAAGAAGTTGTTTAACGGTTTTTGGTGCCGGTAACGACACGATCGCCTCCGTTTTACTTGGATCCATATTGATTCCATCTCTTGTTATTATATGTCCCAGGTATGGGATAGTAGCGCAACTAAAGTTGCATTTTAATCGGTTTACTCTAAGTCTATATTTTCTAAGACGTTCAAAGACCAATTCTAGGTCGCAGATATGCTGCTCGAAGCTAACAGATCTTATTATTAAATCGTCTAAATATGTTAGTAGTGACACTGTGTGCAGACTGGCTGTAAAACGGTATATCAGTCGTTAGAACGTTGAAGGGGCATTGCAAAGACCAAATGCCATTCGGTTAAAGCGGTAGACTCCAAATGGAGTTATGAATCCTGTTTTGTTTCTATTTTCTTCGTGGATCTCGATCTGCCAATATCCTGACTGGAGGCCAAGGCTTGACATATATGGGCAACCTTTTGCGGCGTGTAATAGATCGTCGACTCTAGGTAACGGGTAGTGATCCGGGATCGTAATACTGTTCAGGCGTCTGTAGTCTACACATACTCTAAGATCGTTGTTCTTTTTGGGAACCAAGACCACTGGAGATACCCAAGGGGTGTCACTCTCTTCAATAATGCCTTTTGCTAGCATGTCATCTAATTTGTCGCGAAGGATCGCTTGGCGGGATGAATTCAGCCTGTAAGGGGCGCTGGCTATTGGAGCATGATCTGCTGTGTTGATCCGGTGCTGAGCATAGCACGTTGGCGGACCTTCTTCAGCGAAGATGTCTTGGAACCGTAGCAGCGTGGTATTGAAAATGTCCCTTTGTCCTTCGGTCAGCCCGGAGGCTTCTTCCGTATTCAATACAACGTCTATGCCAAATATTTCGAACCTTCTTCTTTTTCGAGGATCACGAGGTGGACTGCTATATAGGGAAGGTATCGAGTCTTTGAATATTTCATCAATAGCATCTGGCGAATATAAGTCATTGTGTTGAAATACTTCTTTTAATGGTATCTGTGTTGGTACATTTGGTAGTTCTAGCTCGCATAGATTATAACTTTGCTCTTCCGGTAATGGCGATGTAAAAATGTCGAGAAACGGTGACCTTACTTGCCTAACCCCTGTAGCATATACAGTTTTCAGTTTTCTTTGAGGGTGCTTGTTGTCTGTCATTCGGAGTATGATCCGTCGTTTCCAAAAACTTAAAAAATTGGTCTGGTTTATCAGCAAAAGACCAGCATCTTTGTGGTATGTGTAGGGTCATGGCCGCCTTCTCGAGAAAATCGATTCCCAGAAGTGTTCGATTATCTGAAGCGTTCGGTAGTACTATAAAGTTTATTTGAAAAGTTCTGGTTTCAATATCTATTTCAACTGTGGTGCTAAGCAGCTCTTGCATTTGGTTAGAACCATCGGCTAGGGTTACCGTAGCTTCCGATTTCTTGAAAATAACAGATGGTGTCTTCTTCAAGCACTCATAGAGAGATCTACCAGCGACGCTAGTCCTGGCTGCAGTGTCTATATGCGCAATGCCTCGAATGCCTTGTACTGTTATTGGTATTGTCGGTACTTGAGTGCTTAAGCTTTGTAGTGTATTGAAGGAGTAAAATTCACAGCTTGGGTGTTTACGTTAGGTCGCGAAGCTGTACATACTGGACAATTGCTTCTGTAGTAACCGGCCTTGCCACATCCATAGCATATGATACCATTATTGGTTTGGGGCAATTCTTTCAATGAATTCTGCGTATCAGGTGCTTTGTCGGTACCGGGATGCTTTTCATTTTCTTTAGTCTGCCGCTTTCTACACACATCAGTTGTGTGGCCTTTGAAGTGGCAAAATCCACATCGTGCCGGCTTGCGTTTTGTTGAAGTGCCTTGTTTCTCGTCTATTCCTTTATCTGGGATAGCTTCTTTGCGAATCTCCTCACATTGTCGGCCTTTATCTAAAAGCTCACTGAACGTGGTTATTTTATCTCGGGGTACTTCTTTCCGTATGTGGAGACTCAGCAATCCATATATTAAGTCCAATTGGGTCTGTTCGTCTTGTCTGTTGAGGGGCAGTTGAGCGAGTAACGCCCTCTTCTGCGTAACGAATTAATCAATGGTTTCGTTGGATTGTTGCTTATTGTTAAATATATCAACATGAACTTGGTGTGCAGGTTTAGATGGTGAGAATGCTGTTCTAAGTAATTGGGTAGCGTCGTTCCAGGTTTTGGCTTCGTTCTGGACGCCTTGCCACCATACAGCTGCATTGTCAGTAAGCAGTAAAGGTAACCCTTTCAGTGCGTCTGCTTCTGAAATCTTTTCAATTTCTTTATAAATTGACACCGTTGTTATGAATGTTTCAACTGTATTATGACATCGTTTACCGCTAAAACGTGCGGTGCATTTACTAAAACTACCGCTGGAATTGTTGGTGCCTGGACTGGCTGCGACTGTTCTAAGTAATTCATTAAAGTGATCCTCAGACATAGTTATAGTAGTCATATTTTCAGCAAATCTTGGACTTCTTCTAAGTGTCGCGTTTTGATTTGGATCGGCCACGTTTGGTGTAGTCGTCGCTTATGGGTTATCACAATTATACAAATCGTCGCAAAGCGAATTCTTGTCGACGCTTGTTTGAAACGTACAGAACTGACAAAACAATGAAAAGCTAGCGAATGTTTTATTGCACGATCTGCAAGCCAAAGTAAAATGTGAATATAATATAATGTGTGTTGAGAACAGCTACTAAACAAAGCCACGAAAGGCGAATGTTTCGTCTGATGTCTTCAACACGTTTAAAATATTTGTTAATAGGTAATATGTAGAAATGTTCGTTTTTGTATTGAAAACGCTACTAAACAAAGCCACAAGTGCGAATGTTCTGTTGGTCGCCTTCAACACGTTTATTAAATTATTTCAAAATTTCCAAAAACAGCTACTAACAAAGCCACAAAGGCGAATGTTTGTCGGGTGTCTTCAATTGAATTTACTATTCAGTTACAAGTTTGAATATTATTTGTTATTATTATTGAAAACAACTACTAAACAAAGCCGTAGATAGCGAATGTTTTGTCGGGTGTCTTCAATTACCTTTATTTTAGAATTTGCTAATTATTTCCTATGAAAACAACTACTAAACAAAGCTCCATAAAGCGAATGTTTTGTCGGGTGTCTTCAATTGAATTTACTATTCAGTTACAAGTTTGAATATTATTTGTTATTATTATTGAAAACAACTACTAAACAAAGCCGTAGATAGCGAATGTTTTGTCGGGTGTCTTCAATTACCTTTATTTTAGAATTTGCTAATTATTTCCTATGAAAACAACTACTAAACAAAGCTCCATAAAGCGAATGTTTTGTCGGGTGTCTTCAATTACCTTTATTTTAGAATTTGCTAATTATTTCCTATGAAAACAACTACTAAACAAAGCTCCATAAAGCGAATGTTTTGTCGGGTGTCTTCAATTGGATTTTTTTTTCAATGCGGATAAGTGAACTAAACAAAGCCTGCTTTGCGAATGTTTTGCCGTAAATCTGCACGTGTTCAATGTTAAGCGGAATCGTTGCAATTCTTATTTCTTAACACGACGATATTAATTTTAAAAAGGCTTTACGTTGGACGCCAGTTGTAATTGTTATGATTAAAACTTTATTGAGTCTAAAATCTTAATACAAAAAAAACATAGTGATCCGGGATCGTAATACTGTTCAGGCGTCTGTAGTCTACACATACTCTAAGATCGTTGTTCTTTTTGGGAACCAAGACCACTGGAGATACCCAAGGGGTGTCACTCTCTTCAATAATGCCTTTTGCTAGCATGTCATCTAATTTGTCGCGAAGGATCGCTTGGCGGGATGAATTCAGCCTGTAAGGGGCGCTGGCTATTGGAGCATGATCTGCTGTGTTGATCCGGTGCTGAGCATAGCACGTTGGCGGACCTTCTTCAGCGAAGATGTCTTGGAACCGTAGCAGCGTGGTATTGAAAATGTCCCTTTGTCCTTCGGTCAGCCCGGAGGCTTCTTCCGTATTCAATACAACGTCTATGCCAAATATTTCGAACCTTCTTCTTTTTCGAGGATCACGAGGTGGACTGCTATATAGGGAAAGTATCGAGTCTTTGAATATTTCATCAATAGCATCTGGCGAATATAAGTCATTGTGTTGAAATACTTCTTTTAATGGTATCTGTGTTGGTACATTTGGTAGTTCTAGCTCGCATAGATTATAACTTTGCTCTTCCGGTAATGACGATGTAAAAATGTCGAGAAACGGTGACCTTACTTGCCTAACCCCTGTAGCATATACAGTTTTCAGTTTTCTTTGAGGGTGCTTGTTGTCTGTCATTCGGAGTATGATCCGTCGTTTCCAAAAACTTAAAAAATTGGTCTGGTTTATCAGCAAAAGACCAGCATCTTTGTGGTATGTGTAGGGTCATGGCCGCCTTCTCGAGAAAATCGATTCCCAGAAGTGTTCGATTATCTGAAGCGTTCGGTAGTACTATAAAGTTTATTTGAAAAGTTCTGGTTTCAATATCTATTTCAACTGTGGTGCTAAGCAGCTCTTGCATTTGGTTAGAACCATCGGCTAGGGTTACCGTAGCTTCCGATTTCTTGAAAATAACAGATGGTGTCTTCTTCAAGCACTCATAGAGAGATCTACCAGCGACGCTAGTCCTGGCTGCAGTGTCTATATGCGCAATGCCTCGAATGCCTTGTACTGTTATTGGTATTGTCGGTACTTGAGTGCTTAAGCTTTGTAGTGTATTGAAGGAGTAAAATTCACAGCTTGGGTGTTTACGTTAGGTCGCGAAGCTGTACATACTGGACAATTGCTTCTGTAGTAACCGGCCTTGCCACATCCATAGCATATGATACCATTATTGGTTTGGGGCAATTCTTTCAATGAATTCTGCGTATCAGGTGCTTTGTCGGTACCGGGATGCTTTTCATTTTCTTTAGTCTGCCGCTTTCTACACACATCAGTTGTGTGGCCTTTGAAGTGGCAAAATCCACATCGTGCCGGCTTGCGTTTTGTTGAAGTGCCTTGTTTCTCGTCTATTCCTTTATCTGGGATAGCTTCTTTGCGAATCTCCTCACATTGTCGGCCTTTATCTAAAAGCTCACTGAACGTGGTTATTTTATCTCGGGGTACTTCTTTCCGTATGTGGAGACTCAGCAATCCATATATTAAGTCCAATTGGGTCTGTTCGTCTTGTCTGTTGAGGGGCAGTTGAGCGAGTAACGCCCTCTTCTGCGTAACGAATTAATCAATGGTTTCGTTGGATTGTTGCTTATTGTTAAATATATCAACATGAACTTGGTGTGCAGGTTTAGATGGTGAGAATGCTGTTCTAAGTAATTGGGTAGCGTCGTTCCAGGTTTTGGCTTCGTTCTGGACGCCTTGCCACCATACAGCTGCATTGTCAGTAAGCAGTAAAGGTAACCCTTTTAGTGCGTCTGCTTCTGAAATCTTTTCAATTTCTTTATAAATTGACACCGTTGTTATGAATGTTTCAACTGTATTATGACATCGTTTACCGCTAAAACGTGCGGTGCATTTACTAAAACTACCGCTGGAATTGTTGGTGCCTGGACTGGCTGCGACTGTTCTAAGTAATTCATTAAATTGATCCGCAGACATAGTTATAGTAGTCATATTTTCAGCAAATCTTGGACTTCTTCTAAGTGTCGCGTTTTGATTTGGATCGGCCACGTTTGGTGTAGTCGTCGCTTATGGGTTATCACAATTATACAAATCGTCGCAAAGCGAATTCTTGTCGACGCTTGTTTGAAACGTACAGAACTGACAAAACAATGAAAAGCTAGCGAATGTTTTATTGCACGATCTGCAAGCCAAAGTAAAATGTGAATATAATATAATGTGTGTTGAGAACAGCTACTAAACAAAGCCACGAAAGGCGAATGTTTCGTCTGATGTCTTCAACACGTTTAAAATATTTGTTAATAGGTAATATGTAGAAATGTTCGTTTTTGTATTGAAAACGCTACTAAACAAAGCCACAAGTGCGAATGTTCTGTTGGTCGCCTTCAACACGTTTATTAAATTATTTCAAAATTTCCAAAAACAGCTACTAACAAAGCCACAAAGGCGAATGTTTGTCGGGTGTCTTCAATTGAATTTACTATTCAGTTACAAGTTTGAATATTATTTGTTATTATTATTGAAAACAACTACTAAACAAAGCCGTAGATAGCGAATGTTTTGTCGGGTGTCTTCAATTACCTTTATTTTAGAATTTGCTAATTATTTCCTATGAAAACAACTACTAAACAAAGCTCCATAAAGCGAATGTTTTGTCGGGTGTCTTCAATTGAATTTACTATTCAGTTACAAGTTTGAATATTATTTGTTATTATTATTGAAAACAACTACTAAACAAAGCCGTAGATAGCGAATGTTTTGTCGGGTGTCTTCAATTACCTTTATTTTAGAATTTGCTAATTATTTCCTATGAAAACAACTACTAAACAAAGCTCCATAAAGCGAATGTTTTGTCGGGTGTCTTCAATTACCTTTATTTTAGAATTTGCTAATTATTTCCTATGAAAACAACTACTAAACAAAGCTCCATAAAGCGAATGTTTTGTCGGGTGTCTTCAATTACCTTTATTTTAGAATTTGCTAATTATTTCCTATGAAAACAACTACTAAACAAAGCTCCATAAAGCGAATGTTTTGTCGGGTGTCTTCAATTGGATTTGTTTTTCAATGCGGATAAGTGAACTAAACAAAGCCTGCTTTGCGAATGTTTTGCCGTAAATCTGCACGTGTTCAATGTTAAGCGGAATCGTTGCAATTCTTATTTCTTAACACGACGATATTAATTTTAAAAAGGCTTTACGTTGGACGCCAGTTGTAATTGTTATGATTAAAACTTTATTGAGTCTAAAATCTTAATACAAAAAAAACATTAAGTTATCGAAATTTAAAGAAACGTTGAGAGTTAAAGTCTTTATTACACGTCTTCACTTTTCAACGTCTTGGATTCGAATGTTGAATTGTCGAATGACTGAAAATGCCCTGGCCTCTCTCCGAGTACCTACCACCACCTCGAGTCCATGTGGTAGTGGGGTCGGGTACAATCGACACCAGTCGATCATGCCGTGGTGTGGAAAGACAGGGCCGGCTCGGTTTGCTACAATTGCTTCTTTAATGTTTTTTTGATACAAACAGATAATGCCTTGTTAATTGCAATAATTTCTGCAGTGCATTTTTGAGTGTGCTCATGTAATCTGGATGCATAGTTATAATTGAGTGAAGGTATGTATACCCCAAAACCTACTGCCCTCGACTCGGGATCTAAAGAACCATCTGAAAATACCCATGTATAATTTTCATATAAAGCTGAAAATTCACTAAGAAATTCCTGATGAGTATAGGTTTCCATTTTTTTTGTGGTTAATAAGCCACAATTTTACTAAAAAATGAATTTATTAACGTTTCGTTAATAAATAAAAAAATTTATTTATCAATAACATATCGAGTTAGTACAAATTTTATATTTTAGTATTACTTATTGTATATATATATATATATATATATATATATATATATATATATATATATATATATATATATATATATCTTGAATGGGTTGCATGTGAGAGTTCATTTTAAATGAAGTAAAAGTCAGACTTACTCTCAATCTTTATTATAACTTCCGACGACCGGTTTCGCTCTTTAAACTTTGTAGAGCATCTTCAGGTCAAAGGTAACAAGTTACAAAATGCTACAAATAAAAACCAGAATTAGAACATTGTCTGGTTGTAAAAGATGCTAAAGATCCATATGATCAAGCCAATGTTGAATAACATACATAAAAGTAACGAAATAGCATACCAATGCACATGCAAGCATTCTTGGGGGTGGTGATACAAAACTTCCCTCAAACGCGACAACATGCGCAGAAGTATGCTATACATAATCATGCAATCATAACGTGTCGTACTTACATTCGGATACAAGGTGCCATCAACTCAGTTTTCATTATCATGATGTTTCTTTTAAAGTTATGTTAACGGGATATGGTGGAATAGACGGGCGATGCAGAAAAGGTAAACAAATCTATGGGAATTAGGAGTTCTTGAGGGTGATGAGATAGTTGGTGCAAGTTAATCAGCAAATCTATGTCTGTTGTTATGTTTGTGTAAATCAAATTAGTGAATGACTTTTTACAATTTTTAATGTGTGTTGATTTTAAAGGTTTTATTTTATTTTATTTTAATTTTATCTATATTTATATGTATATTAAAGAATTCTATTTATTATTAATGTAAGATTGACAACGTTTGGATCGTAAATGTATTGAGTAATTATTGTGTATGTTAGAATTTGATTGTGCAGTTGTAAAAAGATTATTTTAAGGTCAAAACCAGATCTGTGACGTGTACTGCTCGTGTGGGGCTATTGTTCTAATTAGAGGAGTAGGGTGATCGAAAGCTTATTAATTGTAGTTAAAATGCCATATTGGCAGTCAAATAATAAAATAATAAATAGTAATACAAAAGGTGGATTTAAATTAAATTAAAAATTAAAACAGCAATGTAGGCAAACAAAACATTACAATTTAATGGTGGAGAATTGGAATAGAAATTAAATTGAAATATAATTGTAATAGGAAGTAATTGTTTGTGAATAGCAACTATGTTATAAGTGATATAAGCTATGGATAGATATTAATAAACTATTGAACCAGATAATGGAAATTGGTAGTAAATTATACTTTCTTGGTATACCTACATTGTGCTATAAAATTTGTCAATAAATAAATACTTGCTAGTTATGTAAATTCACCTCACATAGAAACACACAGGACAAAGGACGATACAACAAAAAGAGGGATTGTTTAGTTCTGGAGCACTACATTTGATTATTTTACTACATTTACTTTTTAATTTCTTAAAATCTTTCTTTCTTCAGGTGTCAGTTTTTTAAATTTGTGTTTTTTATTTATAAATTATTGAGGGAATTATGAAGTATGAAGTGTCAGAACAAGCTAGGTTAGTTGTCTAATTCTTCTTCTCCATCATGTGTTGAGGGTTGCCAACATTCTGTTTCAAATATTCATGAAGTAATACATTATACAACCACGTTAGTATTGCTGATTCTAAATATGAATTTAATATAATATTACAACTACAAGCAATATACATTAACTCTATTAGAACCAACAACCAAACAAACATGCTGTAATGAAGTAACAGATGATTCAACTTTGACAAATTAGACCAATTACCATGTCATGGTATGTTATAGTTGGTAACTCTAATTTTAAATTTGTAGAAATTCGAAAAACGAAACCAGACTCGTTGAGAAATGATAACTGGAATGAAATAAATAAGTAATTTAAATTAAACATGAATAACAAATAAAATTAAATGATAAAGGGAACATTAAACTGTAGTTGTAAATAAGTTAAAGAATTAACTAAGAAATTTTAAATTAAAAGAGAGAGTGAGAGAGAAAAAACCGGATTGTAAATGAAAGATAAAGAGAAAAGAAAGAAATGTGGAGTTATCACGACCGTCAACAGGTGTTCATTTGGTAACCCTTGTCTATGACGTTGACAAAACAGCGTGTTAAGGAACCGGAAGTATACCTAATTCTAGTGGAAGGGCACAAGTTTGTATTATTTAAATGCAAATGTACTTTAACAATACCCTTTTTGATAAAAGATTTTCAATTGTTCAGATCTATTACGAATCACCTATCGACGACCTCGTGGTAAGTCCAATTTCAAATTTATTACAAAAAGTGATGTTAGTAGATCTTAGTACGTGTATCAACTGTCTGAAGGCGTTATTCGAAATTCCTCACAATAACTTGATTTTAGATTGTTTAAGAACATATTGCCGGTTTTGTAAAATAGTCTGAATAGTAAAAATTATCAGAAAATCAGAAAATTTGGGAGTGTATGATTATGGACGCTTATATTAATAATCTCAAATAATTATTGTTAAAAAATTGGTGATATAACTCAACATAGTGTTGTATAAATTACAGAAATTTGAAACAGAATGTTGGCAACCCTCAACACATGATGGAGAAGAAGAATTAGACAACTAACCTAGCTTGTTCTGACACTTCATACTTCATAATTCCCTCAATAATTTATAAATAAAAAACACAAATTTAAAAAACTGACACCTGAAGAAAGAAAGATTTTAAGAAATTAAAAAGTAAATGTAGTAAAATAATCAAATGTAGTGCTTCAGAACTAAACAATCCCTCTTTTTGTTGTATCGTCCTTTGTCCTGTGTGTTTCTATGTGAGGTGAATTTACATAACTAGCAAGTATTTATTTATTGACAAATTTTATAGCACAATGTAGGTATACCAAGAAAGTATAATTTACTACCAATTTCCATTATCTGGTTCAATAGTTTATTAATATCTATCCATAGCTTATATCACTTATAACATAGTTGCTATTCGCAAACAATTACTTCCTATTACAATTATATTTCAATTTAATTTCTATTCCAATTCTCCACCATTAAATTGTAATGTTTTGTTTGCCTACATTGCTGTTTTAATTTTTAATTTAATTTAAATCCACCTTTTGTATTACTATTTATTATTTTATTATTTGACTGCCAATATGGCATTTTAACTACAATTAATAAGCTTTCGATCACCCTACTCCTCTAATTAGAACAATAGCCCCACACGAGCAGTACACGTCACAGATCTGGTTTTGACCTTAAAATAATCTTTTTACAACTGCACAATCAAATTCTAACATACACAATAATTACTCAATACATTTACGATCCAAACGTTGTCAATCTTACATTAATAATAAATAGAATTCTTTAATATACATATAAATATAGATAAAATTAAAATAAAATAAAATAAAATAAAACCTTTAAAATCAACACACATTAAAAATTGTAAAAAGTCATTCACTAATTTGATTTACACAAACATAACAACAGACATAGATTTGCTGGTTAACTTGCACCAACTATCTCATCACCCTCAAGAACTCCTAATTCCCATAGATTTGTTTACCTTTTCTGCATCGCCCGTCTATTCCACCATATCCCGTTAACATAACTTTAAAAGAAACATCATGATAATGAAAACTGAGTTGATGGCACCTTGTATCCGAATGTAAGTACGACACGTTATGATTGCATGATTATGTATAGCATACTTCTGCGCATGTTGTCGCGTTTGAGGGAAGTTTTGTATCACCACCCCCAAGAATGCTTGCATGTGCATTGGTATGCTATTTCGCTACTTTTATGTATGTTATTCAACATTGGCTTGATCATATGGATCTTTAGCATCTTTTACAACCAGACAATGTTCTAATTCTGGTTTTTATTTGTAGCATTTTGTAACTTGTTACCTTTGACCTGAAGATGCTCTACAAAGTTTAAAGAGCGAAACCGGTCGTCGGAAGTTATAATAAAGATTGAGAGTAAGTCTGACTTTTACTTCATATATATATATATATATATATATATATATATATATATATATATATATATATATATATATATATATATATATATATATATATTTATATATATAAATGAGACCAGAAGGGAAGTCTTTGCTGACAATGTTATATAACAAGGTTGTATTCTTGGGGAATTCAGCAAATTTTATGTGAAAGAAAACATTAAATTCATTAAAGTTTACGAAAGCTTGGATCAAGTAAAAAGTGTTTTCTTTCACATAAAATTTGCTGAATTCCCCAAGAATACAACCTTGTTATATATATATATATATATATATATATATATATATATATATATATATATATATATATATATATATATATATATATATATATATATATATATCCCCAAAATTATTCTTTATATATATATATATATATATATATATATATATCCCCAAAATTATTCTTTATATATATATATATATATATATATATATATATATATATATATATATATATATATATATATATATATATATATATATATATGGTGGTATTCTTGACTGTAGATTTATATATCAAGTAGTGACTCTTGAGGATGCAGTCAGTTTCTTTGGCCCACAAGACAAAGAAAACTCTTTGACTTACTGTCAAGCTTTCGAATTATATTTAATTCTTTTTCAAGACATCTACAAAATTTATAAATATAAAAATTAAGTAATTACAATGTATATTTTGTTTACTCACTAGTCGTTGAGATTGGTTGAAAAAGTTGAAACTTTACTAGAAGGACAATCACACACATATTAAAATATTTAAATAATTTTAGTCAATCTATTACATTATGTTGTGTCCATGGTTCGTTGTTCAACATGTATGAAGTGTATACCATTTCTTTAGAAGGAAAGCAAAACCAGTAACAATAGTAATAAAAATATCTCATCCAACATATAGAGAAAAGAGTTTGAAGAGACTAAAAAACATATTAATGGAAAACTCTTATCCAGTAGGACTACTTAATAAATTAATTTTTAGTACTGCTACCTCTCCAGCTTCCATCACATTGATTGACAATACCAACAATAAAAAACCACCCACAGTGAATATGGCAAGCCAAGAAAGAAACACTAGCCCAACAATCGACACCTTAGTACCAACAACACCACAAACATTTGGATCTTTACCTTATATTCCATTCTTAACACCAAAACTTCTCAAATTATTTAAAGGACTCGAAAACATAAAAATTGCTACCAGAAACGTTAAAACTATAGCACATTTATACACCAAAACTAAAGATCCACTTACGACTAAGGAAAGTTCAAAAGTTGTGTATCAAATACCTTGCTCAGACTGCGATAAGGTTTATATAGGAGAAACATCTCGGACATTACACAGCAGAATAATTTCCCACAGAAGTGATATTAATACAAAAAAATCGCAAGCTTGTGCATTAGCAGATCACTCAATTAATCTAAATCATACATTTAATTTTTCACAAGCGTCAATCTTAGAGAGGGTGAAAAATGAACAGAAAAGGTTATTTGTAGAAATGACACACATCCAGAAAAATAGAAAATGTATAAATAGAAAGTCAGATATAGACAAATTAAGTAACATTTATTGTTACATATTAGCATATCAACAAACATTTGACACAACATCATAATCTGATTTTCTATCGTACATTCCACCATTAAAAATTCATTTTATGCTGGTAGACACATTGACTGGACTAATTTACTTTACATCAATCAAATTAATAACTGTAATTATAAAAAAAACTATTGTTACTGGTTTTGCTTTCCTTCTAAAGAAATGGTATACACTTCATACATGTTGAACAACGAACCATGGACACAACATAATGTAATAGATTGACTAAAATTATTTAAATATGTGTGTGATTGTCCTTCTAGTAAAGTTTCAACTTTTTCAACCAATCTCAACGACTAGTGAGTAAACAAAATATACATTGTAATTACTTAATTTTTATATTTATAAATTTTGTAGATGTCTTGAAAAAGAATTAAATATAATTCGAAAGCTTGACAGTAAGTCAAAGAGTTTTCTTTGTCTTGTGGGCCAAATAAACTGACTGCATCCTCAAGAGTCACTACTTGATATATATATATATATATATATATATATATATTATATATTATATATTATATATATATATATATATATATATATATTATATATTATATATATATATATATATATAAAATAGATGAAATAGAGAATGTGGAAAAATCTCCTTACGAACAATTCACACATCCACCATTTCGGGCTGGGAAAAATTTTTCGAATAGAATCAAAGATCCAAACACCAGTTCTTAGAAATGTGTTTCGCCCTCTTCAACCTCTCTGGGCTCGTCGGTAAAGACAAGAGGTTGAATATCTTTAGACACATTCTAATCAACATTCGAGACATAAACAACATTCGAGACCTAGACATAGAAGGTGCGTAAGTCTACGGCAAATCCGACAATGACAGTCTCAAGTTTTAATTCCCTAATTACTTAAAGTAAGTAAAATATATGTTTAAAAACATAAGATGTAGATCTTTGAAACACACTCAGTGAATTTGCCTGGATAAATACTGGATTTGCCGTAGACTTACGCACCTTCTATGTCTAGGTCTCGAATGTTGTTTTTTGATTAGAATGTGTCTAAAGATATTCAACCTCTTGTCTTTACCGACGAGCCCAGAGAGGTTGAAGAGGGCGAAACACATTTCTAAGAACTGGTGTTTGGATCTTTGATTCTATTCGAAAAATTTTTCCCAGCCCGAAATGGTGGATGTGTGAATTGTTCGTAAGGGGATTTTTCCACATTCTCTATTTCATCTATTTGATTTCGTACGAGTGGTCGTTAAACCAATAACCTTGGATCTTTGGTTCACTGAGTGTGTTTCAAAGATCTACATCTTATGTTTTTAAATATATATATATATATATATATATATATATATATATATATATATATATATATATATATATATATATATAAGCAAAATCATTGGCTAATACTCGTAAAGTGAATGTGAATTTAGTTGGAAATATATAAAATGATGAAGGGTCATCATTCCATACATTTCTGTGCAACTATATACACCGGTGTTTCGGCCTATTTGGGCTTCGTCAGTATAGTGTAGCAAGTTAAAAAAGTTGTTTGTTAACTTGTAAAAGGATTACTACAGGAGCAAAGTTACCAATTTTGGTCAGGTTGTTAGAAGACCCGCAGTCGCAAGGCTACAACTAACATTGCCAAGGAGGTAAAGCTACCTGAGGAAATGAAAAGCCATAAGATTATTAAATAAAATGATGTTGGATAATCGAGTACAAATATAAAAATAAATAAGCAAAATCATTGGCTAATACTCGTAAAGTGAATGTGAATTTAGTTGGAAATATATAAAATGATGAAGGGTCATCATGTCCACAACAGGAGCTGAAAGTTAGAGTCGTAAGTCCCCCTCGAAGGGCCTCTAACTTCCAGCATGCAAGAGGCTACTCAATTCACCCCCGGCCTGTTGGGTCCTCATCCATTTTCGGTGTATGGATGGCTCTGCAGGATCGCTGCTACGCCTCAGCCCTCCAGGGCTAACGCAATTGGAGGTGCACTATGGGCCTTGATAAAGGCCAGTGCTGGGGTGTACCGAGTTCTAATAAGAACTCGATACAAGATTCTTACATTAGAAACCTAAAAATAAAATGCTCCTACTCTGCTACTTGAAGAGTTGTACTGAGTTCTGCCGTTCGAAGAACAGAACTCAGTACAGTTCTTACACTAAGAACTACTGGAACTTATCTGCTATACTTTGGTTGGTTCTGAAAAGAACCAAACCAAAGCTCGTTTTCTTACATTATGAAACGAAAACCTAAAAGAGAAGTCACTATACTGGACTAGACTAATGAAATAAAACAACTTCTTATGGTAGAACGACCCCAGACCACAGAGTCAGGGTAAGGCAAGTGCAGCGCCCCAGGCTGACGGGACAAGCCCGTGCAGGCCGGAGGACGACTGCGGACTGAGATATCGAGGATTGGAACCGCCAGCTTTTATAGAACCGTCGACTGTGACGTGCACGACAGCTGGGAATTCCAAATCCTCGACGGGTGGAGCTTCTGACTCGCGTCAGAAGAGAGAAGGCGGGGCGATGCACATCGAGAGCATAGGCCTCGATGACAATCATTCCATACATTTCTGTGCAACTATATACACCGGTGTTTCGGCCTATTTGGGCTTCGTCAGTATAGTGTAGCAAGTTAAAAAAGTTGTTTGTTAACTTGTAAAAGGATTACTACAGGAGCAAAGTTACCAATTTTGGTCAGGTTGTTAGAAGACCCGCAGTCGCAAGGCTACAACTAACATTGCCAAGGAGGTAAAGCTACCTGAGGAAATGAAAAGCCATAACATTATTAAATAAAATGATGTTGGATAATCGAGTACAAATATAAAAATAAATTAGCAAAATCATTGGCTAATACTCGTAAAGTGAATGTGAATTTAGTTGGAAATATATAAAATGATGAAGGGTCATCATTCCATACATTTCTGTGCAACTATATACACCGGTGTTTCGGCCTATTTGGGCTTCGTCAGTATAGTGTAGCAAGTTGAAAAAGTTGTTTGTTAACTTGTAAAAGGATTACTACAGGAGCAAAGTTACCAATTTTGGTCAGGTTGTTAGAAGACCCGCAGTATGGAATGATGACCCTTCATCATTTTATATATTTCCAACTAAATTCACATTCACTTTACGAGTATTAGCCAATGATTTTGCTTATTTATTTTTATATTTGTACTCGATTATCCAACATCATTTTATTTAATAATGTTATGGCTTTTCATTTCCTCAGGTAGCTTTACCTCCTTGGCAATGTTAGTTGTAGCCTTGCGACTGCGGGTCTTCTAACAACCTGACCAAAATTGGTAACTTTGCTCCTGTAGTAATCCTTTTACAAGTTAACAAACAACTTTTTTAACTTGCTACACTATACTGACGAAGCCCAAATAGGCCGAAACACCGGTGTATATAGTTGCACAGAAATGTATGGAATGATGACCCGTCATCATTTTATATATTTCCAACTAAATTCACATTCACTTTACGAGTATTAGCCAATGATTTTGCTTATTTATTTTTATATTTGTACTCGATTATCCAACATCATTTTATATATATATATATATATATATATATATATATATATATATATATATATATATATATATATATATATATATATATATATGGCTCACAAATGATAGGAAGCCCGCTACAACCTGCAGATGAATGGAAGCCCGCGGTTTACGGGGTAAGGCGATTGTAGCACTGTCTTATTCCTACAGTCTTACGAAGCCCACTCGTATAAACGCGTTCACAGTGTATATGGATTACGCATTATACGAAGCCCGACGATGTTGCCATGTTTTAATTTACGTTTAAATAATACGACTGTTCTACGAGATCCTTATATGTGTATATAAGTCGTCATATTGCCTGTTATAAGAAGCCCAATTCTATTCAGCAATCTATACGAAGCATTTTAGAAGAGTCAAGATAGAACGAAAAGATGCATTGTTTCGGAGCAATTCAAACAAGATTATCTTTTTCTAAAACTTTTTTTGTTAGTTTATATACATGTTAAAATAAAATGTTCTACTCACAGATTTTGCCGCTAATTGTTTATTATTTGTTTAAACAATAACAATAATTGTTTTGTACAGTGTGTCCAATTAACACGTTGACGGACACTGCGTCAAATGTATAAGCAAGTGTTGTGACACTATATGTATTTTGCAAAGTAGAATAGGGAAAAATTCAACGTATATAGACGTTGTGTCACATTACATCAATGGAAATTAGACGACTATAGACGTTCTGTTCGTCAACGTGAAAAGTTGTGCATGGTCTAAATTAAAAATAGAACATTCAGTTCATTTTTTTTAAGCCGTATACGAGATATTATGGCAAAAAATATGAATTTTACTCAAGAGTAAAGTAGCTTTATTATTCAAAATATTGAAAATTGTTATAATGAAAAGTTGTTTGGAATTAAGAACTATATTCTAATATGCCATTTCATCTTTCTAATTAAAAAAAAGTTGAATTTTTTTTAATTATGGATATACAACATTATTTTCAGTTATTTCAATTATGATAACTCTTTTATTATAGACCAGTAAGGATCTGTGAAAAAACGTCTTTTTTTGGATGTGAAAGGTGGCATTCGAATTTTTGCAGATAAAGTAAGGTGCTTCGTTAATAATAATTTACTTATGCTCCTTCTCAAATACGCCCGGAACATTAATAAAAAAAATAAAATATTTAAAAATTTCGAAAAACGTCGATTTTTTTCTGATTTCTTTGCTTATAACTTTAAAACGATTCGTTTTGGAGCAAAGTCGTAGTGAAATAAAATAAAGATAATTGAATTTTGTATGATATCCGACTGGTCAAAAATGTCTTAACTTATTACCTTCTCTGCAATATAGCAATAAATACAAAATAAGGGGGCAAAACATGCCTGTTGTTATTCAATGTTTCTAACCACTTCGGTGATAGTTAGAACCTTAGTAATTCGCTTAGGAAATTCTTTGTAACATACTTAAACCGTGTACCAAATTTCATTAAAATCGACCTAATAGATTTTGCATAATAAATTTGCAATTTAAATGTTTTTAAAAAAGTTCAAATTTTTTAAAATCTTTCTGAACAAAAAGTAGACCATTTAGAAGTTGTCTAATTTTTTTTACATATAAAGAGGTGTTTTGCCTATCTAATACACTTTACAGAATTAAAATCGGATTATTTAAGGGGCCTCAGCAATGTTTTAAACTTATAAACAATTTTTTGGCTTATAAACAAATAGCTTTGTTTAATAATAAAAAATTAATTTTTAGCAATGCAAATAATTAAAACCGGTATAATTTGATTTAAACTTTCAAATGCTGTCAGCAGAATTGCTATTTTATTTTTTAATCAAAGTTATTCGCGTTCAAAAATTTCACTTTTTCGATTTTTTGAAAGTTTCACTGCGTTTATCTCGAAAACTATGCATCCTACGAAAAAACTTGTAAGAACATTTTTTGCTTAGACTTACCCAAGAAATATAAAAAAATGTTTTATTTTGCGAAAAAGCGATGTTTGTAATTCCTCAAGTTCTTTGTTTATAACAATTTTATTGACATCCGGATCAACTGTTACCCAAAAAAATCGTGTTCCACGGGTCAAAAAATACATAAAAATCTTGGGTAAGTCCATCTAAATAAAGGAGCCCGCAGCACCCCCTCCTGGCCACAGGACTAATTTGTTTATAAGCCAAAAAATTATTTATAAATTTAAAACATTGCTGAGGCTGCTTAAACAATCCGATTTTAATTCTGTAAAGTGCATTAGATAGGTGGAGTGCTTCTTTATATGTAAAAAAATTGACAAATCTTTGTATTTACTAGTTTTTGTTGTGCAAGATTTTAAAAAATTTTAATTTTTTAAAAAAAGTTTAGATTGCAAAATTATTATTCAAAATCTAGTAAGTCAATTTTAATGAAATTTGGTGTACGGTTTTAGCACATTACAAAAATTTTCTAAGCGAATTAGGAAGGTTCCATGTGTAACCTAAGTGATGGAAAATCATTGAATAAAAACAGGCTTGTTTTGCCCCCTTATTTTATATTTATTGCTATTTTGCAGCAAGGGTGATTAATTAAGAGATTTTTAACCAATCGCATCTGATAGAAAATTTAATTACCTTTGTTTTATTCCTATACGACTTTGTTCCAAAATGAATCGTTTTAAAGTTAAAAGGAAAAAAAAAATAGAAAAAAAAACGAAATTTTTTGAAATTTTTAAATATTTTATTTTTTTTATTAATGTTCCGGGCATATTTGAGACGGAGCATTAATCAATTATTATTAACGAAGTTATCACCTAACTTTATCCGCAAAAATTTTAATGCCACCTCTCACATCCATCTAAAAACAGATCCTTACTGGTCTATTATTAATTATACGAAAAAAAGTTATCCTTTGTAAAAAGTTCTGCATGGCCAAAGACCTTAAATACAACCATCTTATATCAATTTTGATTAATTTTATACGAGGTATGTCAAAAAACATAAATTTCTATCAAGAATAAAGTACCTTTATAGTTCAGAATATTTCAATGAGAAGGATGGAATATTGGAAGATGGTTTTTAGTGTTGTTCTGAAGCTATTTTCTTGTGACATTTTTATAATTATTTTGATTGGGAAATAAGCCACAATTAAATTGAAAAAATAATTTTATTAACGTTTCGACGCCCAAATCGGATGTCCTTGTCAAAATACAAAATATTATCGAGTAAATATTAGTAATATTTTATATTTTGACAACGACATCCGATTTGGGCGTCGAAACGCGAATAAAATTATTTTTTCAATTTAATTGTGGCTTATTTCCCAACCAAAGATAGATTCCCAACCTAGCGACCCGGCATTGGTCGCTAGGTAGATTGTTACGCGAGTGGTCGCGCGTGAGATTTTCTCTCACATATCTAAATTTTACCTTTTTTTACAAAATAAAGTTTTTAAAACAGTTTTTAAACTTTTTTTATTAACTAATAATAAGAAAAAACGAATGTAACATAATACAGATAATAATATAATAAAATAAAAAGAAATAATCGGAATTAAACCAATATTAATCAATCTCCGTATCTTGATAATTTACGGCACAGCAAACAAATATAACAAGAATGCTCTGGAAAAATTGATTGATGACAATTACAATTTTTTTTACATTATTTCAGGTTTTAAGTGCCAAAATAAAATTAATTTTTATGTACAGTTCGTAACGCGGGTGGTCGCTTGATGAGAGAATGTCTCACTTGAAGCGCGCTGACTCAACAATTGGGTGATATTGGGTCAACTGAGTCACTATCTAAGCGGACGATTCTATTAGATTGTCGAGGGAGGATAGTTAGGAGACTAGAAGGAACTACAGATCTTATAATTTCCCAGAAAAAAAATTCTGTGCAATTTTCTGAAACCGTGAGAGAAAATCTCATATAGCGACCACTGGCGGGTTAATTATGGTTTTTAGTTCTAAACAACTTTACATAAGCACAATTTTCAATATTGTGAAAAATAAGGGTATATTATTTAAGTACTCTTGAGCAAATTCATATTTTTTTTATATACCTCGTATAAAATTGACAAAATTTACTATTAGACGGTTGTATTTTAGGTTTTAGACCCTGTAGAACATTTTATAAAGAATAACTGTTTTTCGTAAAATGAATAAAGAGTTTTCCACCTACCTCTACCGAAAGTATACTTTTCCGGACCTGATTGTAGGGAGCAAAGTTGTACTTTTCCTCCCTAGGGAGGAAAAGTAAAAGTGACATCATGGTATTTCATTCATAAAAATATAACTTATTGACGCCCTGTACAATATCTATTTTCTATTACGTAAGTTTGTATACATTTTAACGTTTATTTATATAACACTCTGTATTTCACAGAATGGTAAAAAACTGTAAATTGTTATTTTGATTTAACAATGTTTACATTTTTATTTTGACTTATATTTGACAGTTGACAGTTATATTGTACGTACTTATTAGTTTTAGTTCTAATAAATTTTGTTGGTTAGTTACATAAATAAATTAAGTAAAAATGAAAAAATGACTTGTTATTTGAGGAAGGTGGAAAAACCGTATGTATAACATGGGAGTAAAGTGCCTTTTCCTCCCTTGAATGATTACTGCCCTCCGCTACGCGTCGGGCAGTAAACTTCATTCTCGGGAGGAAAAGTAGCACATTCCTCCCTTGTTATACAAATAGCTATATGTATCATAATTGAAATAAACAACTAAAAATAATGTTGATTAGAAAAATTTTCAAATTTTTTTTTCCATTAGAAGGATGAAATTGCATATCAGAATATAGTTCTTAATTCCAAACAATCATGTTAAATTATATAATTTAAAATAATTTTAAAAATATCGTTGAATTTTGTTTCTATTTTGTTTTGGATTATGCTGAATCCGAATATGGCATTACAATTTGAAAATGCTTATAAAGAAGCTCTTCTACACTATGTCTGCGTAGCAAGGAACCATATTTGAAACATTTTTATTACAAATTTTACGAAATAAAGTTTATTCTTCATAAATTGCTCTGCATAGTCTAAAATCTAAAACCCAATCATCAGATATCAAGTTTTATCAAATTTATACCAGGTACGTCAAAAATACGAATTTTGTTAAAGAGTAAAGTACCGTTATATTCCAGAATATCAAAATATGGGTAATATAAAAAGTTGTTGGGAATTAAAAACTATGTTTTATTATAATTACATCATTATAATTGAAAAAAAAAATCAATGTTTTCTCAAATTACGGATACCCATCATCATTATTTTATTTCAATTATTTCAACTATTTTATTATTAATTTTACGAAAAAAAGTTATTCTTCATAAACTACTCTATTCTGGTCTAAAGTCCAAAAAGCAACCATCAGATATCAAACTTTTTCAATTTTATACGAGGTATGTAAAAAATATGACTTTTGCTTAACAGTTCAGTATGGTTTGTTCAACAGTAAATGGTTGAGTTCAATTAGTGCGGTCGTAAATATTATTAAATTTATCTGACCTGGCCCATTGTTAAGACCCAGCCGGAGCGATAAGCAACCGAGGTAGACAGAGTTGGTCTTTTGACAATTAACACTGACTAGACGGTAAGCCCATAATAAAGCAAAGAAATTGTACCAGAAAACATATTTAAATTTTACCTGAAACTGGACCTTTTATACTATTATCGGTTATTCCAGGATGTTTATAGTGGTAACTAATTGAACTCGACCATTTACTGTTAAACATACCGTACCTTTATAGTTCACAATATCTCATTTAGAAGAATGTAATTGAACAGTGAAACATATTTTGTAATTCCAAACAACTTTTTTTAATAACAATTTTCGATATTGTGAAATCTAAAGGTACTTTACTCTTGAGTGAAATTCATATTTTTTTACATACCTCGTATGTCAAAATGTAAAATCGTATGTAAAACCTCGTATGTAAAATTAATAAAATTTGATATTGGATGGTTGCATCTGAGATCATATACGATGCAGAGTATTTTATAAAGAATAGCTTTTTTCGTAAAACTGGTAATAAAAAAGTTATTAATAGGTTCGAAGTTACGCAGACATAATGTTTAAGAGCTAAAAATATTTTTTGTTGAAAATGTATTATTGTTCAAGCTTATTATTAAATTTATTTTAGGTAAGTTTTAGAGAAAACATTTTTGATCACTTTTTATAAACAATTTTTTAGTTGGTAATTTTCGGTTTTTGTATTAGGTACATTTTTGTTATCTTTCTTAATTTTTATCAAAAAGGAATAGTTTCATTCATAGTTTCATAGTTTCATTTCTAAAATAAAATTATTGAGTAAATTTTAAAAAATACATCAAATGCTTTAAAAAACACCTATAAAATTGTAAAAAATCTTTTCAAACTTGAGTAATACCGTTTTAAAGTGCTGGTAATTCTGTAAACTACGTTTTTACTTAAAACTTACGTAAAAGTTTTCAAAAATTGCATTTTTGCGTCATATCATTTGAATTAAATTTTTGGCATTTTTTTGAATGAAACATTGTTTAGTAAGATGTTTGAAAGGTAAGTTGTGCAAATTTGAGAGCTTTATAAGAAAAATTTTATTAGTTACACATTTTTAAATAATGTTTAAACAAAATTCAGCCCACACCGTACTTATGCCCATTCATTTTATTTCTCTTTATTATAACCATAAGATAGCTTAATTGTTCTTCTTTCCAATTAAGCTATCCTTTCTTGTTCCTTCTCTTAATTTCCTTCTTTCTTGTCCAATTTGTAAAATTTTATTTGATCCATTAATTAGAGAAATACACTGAAATAACTCAGCCGTGCACTTCGCTAGTTTACAGTGCGCCAATGTTTGTGAGAAGGGTGACTTATAGCGTTATAGCGTGAAGCGTTATAAATAAAAAATTATAGAAGCTACAGATTTAATTTTATAAAAATTTTAATCTTATATTTAGGTTTTTTTCAATAGTCTGAATTTTTCAATAGTCAAGTCAATTTTTTTCTAAAATTTATATTTTCGGGGTTATTTAAAGAAACATCTAATTTCGCAGTTCATTTGTTTAATAAAAAATTAAGTGCCCACTTCTAGAGTAGAACTTTTTAATATGTTGTTTATTAAACATTTCTTAGGCCCATCGGTACGTAATTCGCAAATATTTTAAGGCTATCCCTACTTTTTCTGTCTTTAAACGGCAAATTACGTGTAGTAAAATTGTCACTGGTATGGATATGTAAACTTTACTTGACAATTTCATCATTAACTGTAAAGATGGCTTTTTAATGTTCTTGGATAACTTTTACTAGTATAATTAATTGCCTTAATTGTTAAAGCTACAGAAATACAAATTAAATTGATCATTTTTGATAATATCTCATCGTCAAGTATATTACGTCAGATGCCCTTCGTTGCTGTGAAAAAATACATTCAGTGACATTAATGACAATTACTGTTTTAAAACTTATAAAAGTGATGACTTTCAATCGTCAAATATTTATAACAACTGTGTGTTTAATTGTAC